>NC_091978.1:54407957-54708115 GCF_044704955.1 Pristiophorus japonicus
TTTGAGCTTGAAATTGACCACAAGCCACTCATATCGCTGTTCTCTGAGAGCAAAGGGTTTAACACCAATGCCTCTGCCCGCATCCAAAGATGGGCGCTCACACTGTTGGCATACAACTATGTAATCCAACACAGACCAGGCACAGAGAACTGCGTTGATGCTCTCAGTTGGCTACCATTGCCCACCACCGGGGTGGAAATGGCACAGCCTGCGGACTTGCTCATGGTAATGGATGCATTCGAAAACGAAAAATCACCCGTTACGGCCCACCAGATCAGGACCAGCCAGGATCGTTTACTGTCCTTGGTAAAAAAAACTGTGTCCTCCATGGGAGCTGGTCCAGCGTCCCAGCGGAGATGCAGGAGGCGATTAAGCCGTTCCACAGGTGTTAATTCCTGGATTCTTTTACCTCAATCTGGTTCAGTAAAATTACTGAGTCGAATACCTCTTGTGCTTTGAACAAAGCAGTCTTTATTTTTACCGGCCAGTAAGACCTATCAGACAGAAGATATACTCTCTGGATAGAGCGTACACACTCCCTACGGATAGGTGAAGTTACATCGTAAAGCGTTAACAGTTATACAGTTTTGAAATCAGATAACAAAATACAAATGGATTGACAGTCTAACTCAGCCACTCATTAGTCAATCTATATGAGATGTTTTTCTTGAAAGCTCAAGCATTGCCTCTAAATGTTCCAATCTAGTGATGTGACTATTAGCTGAGACCTTGCAATTCTGCAGATTTATTTCATGTTACAATTAGATATTATTGGCAGGATTTAGTGACTTGAAACCTTGAGACAGACTGTTAGCTATGCTGATGTTGCACTATTTGCAATCTGACATTCTCCCAGCTATTCTTCCATGGCTTATACATTTTCATATATCCCATTTACTTTACTGTCCTTAATTCCATATATTCTGTCAGATATCCACATCCCTCCTTTTATCATTCTATGATAACATTTAGGATCATTCTAGGAGTATTGCATTGTTGAGTAGTTCTCTAGTTTGTTGGATCATAACCCGGGAACCCTTGACCACAAGAGGGTCTGCTAACCTTGTCATCATTACTTTACAGCAGAGGTTAAGGCAACCAACAATCAAACAGCAGGTAATTACGATGAGAACAATTGCCCCATGTATTAGATAGGATCTCCAAGATCCACCCAGAAACCAATCAAACCTGCTAAGTTCTTTTGCTGGTGTGGATAACTTCTTCACCTCCCTCCTTATGTGATCGGCAAGGTGGGTTATGTTTTCTGAACTATCAGGAATGTAAGTGCAACATTCAGATCTATCAGGGCACACGTTCCCCCTTTCTCAGCTAACAGGTAATCGAGGGCCATTCGGTTTTGTAATGCTATGGTCCTTATCGCTACCATTTCAGCTGTGATGCCCTCCAGAGCCTCAGCAGTGCAGTTAGCTACCTGTTCCAATATCGTTTCTTTGAATCCATCTAACAGTCTCAGTTAGGGTCAGGGGAACGGTGCGCAAAGGAATTCCCCCTTTGGAATGTATAGGGAATGTGAACACACCCAGCATCTAGTGAAGTGCCCTTTTTCCGCATAAACGTAAGACATATACAAAAAGGTGTTTACATGGAGCTCTCGCCTTTGTCTTCCTTCCCGTGCGCCAAAACTGTCATATCAACACTATTATGCAGACAGTGGCATACAGACACAGTCTCATCTTATAAATAGTCCAATTATTTAGCTGATAAAAAGAGTTCTGTTTTCCCGTTTCCCTTCTTCAGGTCTCCGTCAGTGTATTTGGCTGTCTTACGGGTAAAAGTTCAAACTGATCCTCCTTCAACTGCCTTGTTCAGCTATGGGGAAGAGGAGATCTGGAACAGAAACAGGAATTAGACTAACCAGCAAAATTTGTTTAAATGGTGATGAGCTTGCAGTGGTGCAGGTGAACCAAGGCACTTTTCCCCTCAACCTTGGCTGCAGTGGGGGTAGTGAGTGACACCTATTGTGGCTCTAATCCCTTCCGAATCCATACTTCCCTGGTGCCACGAGGGACAATTCGGGTAAAACTGGGAGGTCGAGGTGAGCATCTTGAACCTGGTTGTGAACTAGTCGCAGAGCCTGAGTCAGAGAAAGAACATAGGTGGTCATCAGTCGAGCTGAGATCTCATATCTAGGAACAATTTCCCTCATTAACACCTTAACAACAGTCTGAGTCTTATTGTCCAGGTTAGGGTAGGCTTCAATCCATCTGCTAAACACATCTACTATTACTAACACATATTTGTAACACTGAACTTTTTGCAACTCAATGTAGTCCAACTGAAATGTCTCAAAGGGACCTTCGGGTAGGGGCGTTTTACTCCAATCACAGGGGCCTCCCTTCCCTGGATTATGTTGCTGGCCAACCAGGCAACGACTACTGATGTTCTGGGTGAGCGCCTGGAGTCTAGGGTGCCACCAAGTAGCCAAAAGCGTATCACTTGTTGCCCTTGCTCCACAATGAGTAGCAAAATGCAGACATTCTATAACCCATGAGGCCAACTCGTCAGACATGCAAGTCTGTTCCGCGGGAGTGGTCCAGAGTTTAGAAACATTGTCATAAGTACATGCATAATATTTCCACAACAGTTTATCTTTTTCAGGAGCGTCCTCCTGTGCTTTTATAACATCTTGGATGGTTGGCATTGGTTTTTCCGAGGCTAACTTATCCTTCGCAGGATTTTTAGTCTGACTCATAATTTTGGGCACTACCATCTGTTGGTCACGAGAGGCCTGTTTGGCCTCTTGGTCAGGACAACGATTCCCTATATCAACCAGAGAATTTCCAGTAGTATGGGCGGTACATTTGACAATGGCAATGCGTTTGGGGAACATGAGGGCTTGCAACAAATCAGATACTAACTGTTTATGAGATATCTCATTCCCCTGTGAGGTTAGGAATCCCCTATTTTTCCATAATTGTCCGAAATCATGCGCCACCCCAAAGGCATACCTAGAGTCGGTATAGATATCGACTTTGAGATCTTTGGCCAAGATACAGGCTTGGGTGAGGGCGAATAGTTCAGCTTGTTGAGCAGAATAGGCGGTTTCAAAGCGGCAGATTCCAAGACCTGATTCTCCTGGTTTACTATGGCGTATCCTGAGATTCGTGTATCTTCTGGATTAATAGAAGTACTTCCGTCAACATACACAAACAATCATGACTGGGTTCTTCCTCATCTTGGGTTGGCTCAGTAAAAATACAGTCTGGATCTTCCATTGGTACATCAACTAAATCTTCCCTGACTGATGTGGCCTCTTAAATTAAAGATAAGCAATCATGACTGGGTTCTTCCTCATCTTGGGGTGGCTCAGTAAGAAAACAGACCGGATTAATTGCAGCACAGTGCCGAAAGGTCAGTCTAGGATTGCCTGTGATTTCAGTGGGTTCCGTCAGTCCACATTGCCCTGTACTGGGATCTCAATTAATAGGAGTATAACCCACTTGGGAGGGGTCCTCTGCCCACACATGAGGATCCACATAGTCAGGTATGTCCGAGCCAGTATGATGCTGTAGAGTCGTTAAGACCTTCTCGGGGTCCCCATGAAATTGAACTGCTCAGCCACGCCTTACGATTTGCACATCCCGGCTGGTAGGGTCAGCCTCATCTATGGCCTTGCGCACCATAACTCCCAAATCTTTAGCATGGTGAGGGGCCAATACCCCACGAGCAATACGATGTGCCATTGCCAGGGGCTGTTTCCACAGATTCCTATCCACCTCCACAAAATCTGCCTCTCTTTCCAGTCCAGTCACTCCAGCCCTTAACAGAATTCCCCCCACTTCCCCTTCGTGATCCTGATAAAAGTTCTGCAGGTCCTGATTCTTTCCACTGGGATCGTATGCTAGGGTCACGTGATAGGGTGCCTGCGGCAGGTCCAGAGACCACCACTGAGGGGTTCTAGTGGTATAATACTGCTGCTTAAGGGTTTCCTGTTTTACAATAATCCCATCATCTCCACACTCCAAATGCAACTGGAATTTGCAAAGTAGGTCTCTAGCCATCAAGTTACAGTCCAGATTGGTTGTGATAACAACTCGATGTTCCACCGATTCTTCCTGGTAACCCATTTTAACCGGTTCTGACACTGGGAATGTCGAGATTTGTCCCAGGAATCCTGAAAGTTCCTGTGTTTCAGTAGAGGCAGGGAGTTTAAGCTTTGATTGTACAGAAGACATGAAGGCTCCCGTATCTATCAAAAAGGGTTGCCACTCATTCAGAATGGGTTCGTCGTCCGGGGAGGATCCCTGCACAATCAAGCTGCGTAGTCAATCGGGGGACAATTGACCAAAGGGGTTGTTCTGGGAGAAGTTAGTGTAAGATCCTCCTCTCCCCCCTTGCCCCCCTCCTCTTCCTCCTCTTCCTTTTCCATGCTGACGGTAGGGGCAATTTTTATTCCAATGTCCTTCCTGCCCACAATTAAAACAGTCAATTCCTCTTACCCAGTCCCGGCCTCTTCCCATACCATGCCGGGGACAATAGGGAGGTTTATTAGCAGGGCTCGGGCCATTTGGTTGTTTAGTATAACCGTATCCTTGCTTATCCATCCAATCCTGTATGCAACACTACGGTTCTATTGATCCTTCCTCCCGAGATGGCTCTTCCTTTCTAGTCACGTATTCAGTCTTGACCCGGGTTGGGGGCGCACCTCCCCCCCCCCCCTTTCTTTTCCTGCCAATAATATCTAACTGCCCTTTCCATCTGTCCGGATAGCGTGAGCAATCAAATAGTTGTTTGAAGATCACAGACATCTATAGAGAGGTGGTCTGCAGCTTGTTGTGCATCAGGGTTTGGCATTGGTCTGACAGGGAATTGGTGTCGGGACTTTGGGATCTTGGAAATCATTTCTAGGCCGGAGGATGTTTCACAGCTGTCTGACTGCTTGACAGTTCTGCGTCTCGATCGGCGGGGGTGTTTGCTATGTCTTTCACAACTTGGACTGGTAGATTGACTAGAAGATTTACGGGACTGTTTGTGATGTCGAGATATAGTTCTGCCCTTTCGAGTGTGATATCTGGTCCTTTCGGCTATATTGCTTGTAAACTGGGGATCCGAATCGCTATCAGAGGATGAGGAGTCAGTTCAGGTTTGTTGCTTTGGTGGTATGGGGTTATTTTTAACTCCTCTCGCCGGAGTGTAAGGTGGAGGGTGTTGGGAAGAGGACTGGAGCAAGAGGCCAGGGGGTGCGGGAGGCATCGTTGGGCGCTGAGTCAGTGACCACTCATCAATTTCATCATCAGCCTCGGTTAACACAATGCCAGCCATTTTAACTCGTAGTTGATCAATACCTTTCTCAGAGGTCCCAGAGGATCTCTTAGCAAGTTTCTCGTGTGCACATTCTTTCTTTAAGACGTCTACAGTTTTAACATATGTTCCCTCTGTCAATGCAAGTCCTAATTTAATAGCATTTGTTTGCCAACTTGACAGAAGTGATGCATCTTTTGATTAATTTTTTTTTAACAATATCTGTGCTTTTTTTTTTTACTACCTCCACCTAGAGGCCACTGGTCATCTCCTAATAATTTGTTCAGGACTCCTGATAATTTTCTAAAGTCGTCAGCTCTTTCAGGGAATTCCTCACATAACTTTTGTAGCAGACTATCCGCATCCGTTGTTTTATCTAACTGATTACCCATTTTCACACTGCCCCTCGTATTACTGTGTCGTTATGCGTTCGTGTCGTCGTGCAATTTAAACAAACTTAAAAATAGACGCAGACTTTACAGAAACTAACACTGACTTTTAACCAACTCCAAATAAACAAACTTTACTAATGCTAACACTGATCCGCGTCGCCGCGCGATTTAGGATACTTAAGACTCCCACGTCGTCCCGCAGTTCACGTCGCCGCGCAATCCGCGTTGCCTCGCAGTTCACGTCGCCACGCAATCCGCGTCGCCCGTGGCTCGCGTCGCCGCGCGATTTAAGATACTTAAAACTTTAAAAGATAAACAAGGACTTCTAACACTTACCCGCGTCGCCGCGTGGTTCGCGTCACCGCGCGATTTCAATACAAGATAGACAAAGACTTCTAACACTTACCCGCGTCGCCGCGCGGTTCACGTCGCCGCGCGATTTAAATACTTAAAACTCTAAACACTTAAGACTTACAAAGACTTACTGACATTAGCACTGACTTTCGCGATTCGCGTTGCTGCGCCTCTGCGTCACTACGCGTCGGCGTCACTACGCGTTAGTGTCGCTGCGCATTCGCGTCGTTTGTGCGTCTGCGCTGCTGCGCGTTCGCGTCGGCCCTACCTTCCGAGTTGCTGCGGGTTTTTAAATTCAATCAGAGCCTAGACGGGCCAAGTGATATACAAGGTCGACGTCGTACCTGAATTGAACACCTATCCTCTATTTAAATCCCCATTTTATTCCCTGTGAGCCTAATTTTCTAATTTTCTAAAGTCTTATGAGCCTTAATTAATTTCTTTTAGTCTCCAAATTTCCCTATCCTTTTGCGTTACTGCGCAGTTTAAATCCAATCAGTCAATGAAAGCCCTAATTTAATGGAGTTTTTCTGCCAACTGGACAGGAGTGATTTTTTTTTTTTACTGCAGTGGAATTTTTTCATAATTTAAAATCTCAGAACATTTTTTTCTTTCAGCACCTATTTAGTATGTTACTTTTTTTTCATGACTAGAGAGAAGTCTGGCACGTAGGCTGTGGACTGCTTTTCGTTATCTCAATTGTTCCAGCCTCAAGGTCGTGTTATTTAATATAATTTTTTTTTTTAAATCCTTTTGAATCCATCTCAGTTGTTTTGCTGTGCCTTCTCTAAATGTTTCCTTTCAACAAGTTTTTCTTTTATTTTTAACCACCGGGACAATGTAATTTTTTCTTTTTTTTTAACAAACCTATCCTTTGTGCATTTCCTGGCTCCGTAACTTATCATCCGAATATACGTAATTCAATAAGGTTCACACTCTTAAACTTTATACATACAGGACAACACTACGAAGGGTTAAAACAAACTTTCATTCTGTTTGAGATAAAACAAACCACAACTCCCCGGCTTTTTTTACAGTAAAAATCACAGAAGCATTTCTCATTTAAACAGACATTCACAAGAGTCTCTTTTCTTTCCTATTAATTTTTGGATCCATGATTGATCATCTATCCCTATCTAGCTCTAACTATAACCTATCTATCCAAGTCGCCGCTTGGTTTGCATCATCGCGCAATTTCCCTATCTCTATCCCTATTCTAAGTTTGAAAGGTATTCACCAGATTGTCCTGGATCTCGTTCAGACACTACCTGAGAACCAGCGAGTGGCTAAACTTTCCTCAGACTTTTGAAACCAGGGGAAACTGGAGCAGTATTGAAATCATACTCACTCCAGTGGCCACTTTCCCCTCGTCTCGTCCAAGGCTAGTCTGGCTCTTAATTCGCAAGTTTTCGGCAGTCGTCCGTTGAGATCCCACTTCTGACACCAAATGTTAATTCCTGGATTCTTTTACCTCAATCTGGTTCAGTAAAATTACTGAGTCGAATACCTCTTGTGCTTTGAACAAAGCAGTCTTTATTACCGGCCAGTAAGACCTATCAGACAGAAGATATACTCTCTGGATAGAGCGTACACACTCCCCACGGATAGGTGAAGTTACATCGTAAAGCGTTAACAGTTATACAGTTTTGAAATCGGATAACAAAATACAAATGGATTGACAGTCTAACTCAGCCACTCATTAGTCAATCTATATGAGATGTTTTTCTTGAAAGCTCAAGCATTGCCTCTAAATGTTTCAATCTAATGGTGTGACTATTAGCTGAGACCTTGCAATTCTGCAGATTTATTTCATGTTACAATTAGATATTATTGGCAGGATTTAGTGACTTGAAACCTTGAGACAGACTGTTAGCTATGCTGATGTTGCACTATTTGCAATCTGACATTCTCCCAGCTATTCTTCCATGGCTTATACATTTTCATATATCCCGTTTACTTTACTGTCCTTAATTCCATATATTCCGTTCAGATATCCACACAGGCACAAAGACGAAATGTCCCTGCAGGCGGACTGTCTGTTGTGGGGTAATCGTGTGGTCTTTCCCGAGAAAGGCAGAGATACATTCATTTGTGAACTGCACAGTACCCACCCAGGCATTGTAATGATGAAAGCCATAGCCAGATCCCATGTGTGCTGGCCCGGCATCGACTCAGATTTAGAGTCATGCGTGCGCCAGTGCAACACTTGCTCTCAGCTGAGCAATGCACCCAGAGAAGCACCGCTAAGTTTGTGGGTCATGGCCCTCCAAACCGTGGTCGAGGATCCACATGGACTATGTGGGCCCATTTCTAGGTAAAATATTCTTGGTTGTTGTGGATGCTTACTTAAAATGGATTGAATGTGCAATAACATCTGTAAGCACATCCACGGCCAGCATTGAAAGCCTACGAGCCATGTTTGCCACGCACGGCCTGCCTGTTGTCCTAGCCAGCGACAATGGACCGTGCTTCACCAGTGCTGAATTCAGGAATTCATGACCCGCAATGTGATCAAGCACATCACATCTGCCCCGTTCAAGCCCGCATCCAACGGCCAGGCAGAACAGGCAGTTCAGAGCATCAAGCAAAGCTTGAAATGCATGTCGGAAGGCTTCCTGCAGACCCGACTGTCCCGAGTGCTGCTCAGCTACCACATCAGACCCCATTCACTCACCGGGGTTTCCCCAGCCGAGCTGCGGGGAAAGGACGCTCAAAACAAGGCTATCTCTGGTCCACCCTGATCCCCATGATCACATGGAGGGCAGGCAGCATCAACAAAGTGTGTACCATGACCGCGCAAATTTGTCACGCAATTTTGAGGTCAATGACCCTGTGTTTGTACTCAATTATGGACATGGTCCCAAATGGCTCGCTGGCACAGTCATAGCCAAAAAGCGGGGTAGGGTGTTTCAGGTCAAATTGGCCAATGGATTAATGTGCAGTAAACATTTGGACCAAATCAAATTGCAGTTCACCAACAGCTACGAACAACCCGAAGAAGACACCACCAACTTTGACCCTCCAACACACACACAAGTGGCATTCGACATCATGGTTGACCACAAAGCCGAACTCAACATCCCCAGCAGCCCAGCAAGGCCGGCTGCCCAGCAGCCCAGTGAAGAACTAACCAACTCACCCACACCCACATTTGTACCGAGATTATAGACAAGGGAGCGAAAAGTCCCAGATCGTCTCACCTTGTAAATAAGTGTACTATTAACTTTACGAGGGAGTGATGTTATGTATTTAACCCCTTGCAACTTTATCACACTACCACTAGAGGGCCTACCTGTTGGAGTCCCAAGGGATCCCAGCACCCCTTGGGAGCACGATATATAAGCAGGCCACCCACGAGGTAACTGCACTCTGGAGTCTTATTAAAGGAGCTAAGGGTTCATTGTTCATTGTACTCAGTTTCTTCCTTTAGTATGAGCATATCAAAAACTGTAAACAATAATCCAGTTGCAGTCTCGCCAGGGCCCTATATAATTGCAGTAAGAGGTAATTACTCTTATACTCAAACCTTTTTGTAATAAAGGCTAATATACCGTTTGCTTTCCTAATTGCTTGCTGTACCTGCATATTAACTTTCAGTGATTTGTGTACAAGGACACCCAGGTCCCTCTGAACACCAGCATTTCCCAATCTCTCATCATTTAAAAAGTGTTCTGCTTTTTGATTTTTTCCTACCAAAGTGGATAACTTCACATTTTCCCACATTATATTCCATTTGCCATGTTCTTGTGCACTTGTTTAGCCTGTCTATATACCCCTTGCAGCCTATTTGCATCTTCCTCACAACTTACATTCCCACCTAGCTTTGTATCATCAGCAAACTTGGATATATTACATTTGGTCCCATCATCCAAATCATTGATATAGATTGTGAATAGCTGGGGCCCAAACACTGATCCTTGTGGTACTCCACTAGTTACAGCCTGCCAACCCGAAAATGATCCATTTATTCCTACTCTGTTTCCTGTCTGTTAGCCAATCCTTAATCCATGCTAGTACATTACCCTCAATCCCATGAGCCCTATTTTGTTCAATAACCTCTTGCGTGTCACCTCATCGAATGCCTTCTGAACATCTAAATACTGGTTCCCCTTTATCTATTCTGCTAGTTACAGCCTCAAAAAACGCTAACAGATTTGTCAAATATGATTTCCCTTTCATAAATCCATGTTGTCTCTGCCCAATCCTATTATTACTTCCTAAGTGCTCCGTTGCCACATCCTTAATAATAGATTCTAGCATTTTCCCGACTTCTCTTCTTTTCAGGCAGTCCCCCGGAGTCGAGGATGACTTGCTTCCACACTAGTATGAGTTCGAAGGTGACTGATGAGACCAATGCGGGATGTACGGTCTCTGTCACAGGTGAGGCAGGTGGTGGTTGAAAGGATGGGTGGGTGGGGTGCTTGGTTTGTCGTATGCTCCTTCCGCTGTGCATGCTTGGCTTCCGCATGCTCCCAACAAAGACACTCGATGTGTTCGGCACCATCCCGATGATTCTCCTCCATTTTGAGCGGTCTTGGGCCAGGGATTCCCAAGAGTCGGTGGGAATGTTACATTTTTTCAAGGAGGCTAAGATTACCCATACAGCACGAGTTCAATACAGAGTAAATCTCAATCTGCCCTGTCCCAATCACTACCTGGGCATGCATAGCACGGGTTACATACAGAGTAAGTCTCAAACTACGATGTCCCAAACACCCCCAGGGCAGGTACCACATGAGTTAGTTACAGAGTAAAGCTCCCTCAACATGTACCGAACAAGTACTCCCAGAGCAGATACATCACAGGTTAGATACAGAGTAAAGCTCCCTCTATGAAGTAGTACTAGGTAAAATAATGGGACTAAAGGCAGACAAGTCCCCTGGACTTGATGGCTTACATCATAGGGCCTTAAGAGAAGTGGCTGCAGAGATAGTGGATGCATTGGTTGTAATCTACCAAAATTCCCTGGATTCTAGGGCAGTCCCAGCAGATTGGAAAACCGCAAATGTAACGCCCATATTTCAAAAAGGAGGCAGACAAAAAGCAGGAAACTATAGACCAGTTAGCCTAACACCTGTGGTTGGGAAAATGCTGGAGTCCATTATTAAGGAAGCAGTAGTGGGACATTTGGAAAAGCATGATTCAAACTGTAAAGTCCTTACTCTACAGCATGAAACCACACGAGGCACATTCTGGGGACAAGGTCACTCCATGACCTTAACTCTTTATTTCAGGACTCCAGAAGTGATGACCCTGCGTGGGACCTCCCTTTATATACCTGAGTGATCAGGTAAGGAGTGTCTCCCACAAGTTCACCCCTTGTGGTCAAGGTGTGCATCTACATTGAGTGTAAACAGTAATACAGTGGTGTTACATTGTGGTTACAAATATGATATCACCTCCCCCCCCCCAAAGTCTTATTAGGATCATAGGTTTAATCTTTCAGGTGGTCTGCGCTCCCTTGTGAAGCGCCGCAGTTGGGGCTCTGGTTGTTGGACACTGACGTGAGTGACCGTCACCTGTGGTGATTCCGCTCTGCCCGGGCTGACCTCAGGGACTGTGCATTCTTCTGATTGCTCTTGTTGCTCGTTCACTGGCGGTGTTGTGAGCTCCATCTCATGGTCTTCTTCAGGTTCCTCCGTGTCGATGCTGAACCTTTGTTTTACTTGGTCCAGATGCTTGCGGCATATCTGGCCATTGTTGAGTTTTACCACGATGACCCTATTCCCCTCTTTGTTAATTACAGTGCCCTCAAGCCATTTGGGCCCATGGCATGGTTGAGGACGAATACAGAATCATTTATTTCTATACATCTCCCCCTTGAATTACGGTCATGGTACTCGTTTTGTGACTGGCGCTTGCCCTCAACTATGTCGGTCAGGACTGGGTGAATGAGGGACAACCAAGTTTTGAGTGTCCATTTCATTAGTAACTCTGCGGCGGGACCCCGTGAGCGAGTGCGGGCGGGATCTATAGGCCAGCAGGAGGCGCGATAGGCGGCATTGTAGGGAGGGTCCCTGAATCCTGAGCATACCTTGCTTAATGATTTGGACCGCACGTTCTGCCTGGCCATTGGAGGTTGATGCCATTGCCCAACATGAACTCCCAGGATTCATAGCTTGTGAAACATGGGCCATTATCACTAACCAGGATATCCGGCAAGCCATGGGTTGCGAAGATCGCACGTAGGCTTTCCACGGTGGTGGATGTCGTGCATGAATTCAGAATGATGCACTCGATCCATTTCGAGTATGCATCTACCACAATAAGGAACATCTTTCCCATGAACGGGCCCGTGTAGTCAACTTGAATGCGTGACCACGGCTTGGTGGGCCAGGGCCACGGGCTGAGCGGAGCCTCCTTGGGGGCATTACACATCATGCACCTGTGAACACAGTGTTCCCAGGTCTGAATCGGTACCAGGCCACCAAACCTGTGACCGGGTAATAGCCTACATCAGCACAATGCCTGGGTGCTCTCTGTGGAGTTCCCTGATGAATGCCTCCCTGCCCTTTTGGGACATAACTACCCGGCTGCCCCATAGTAGGCAGTCGGCTGGGATGGAGAGCTCATCCATCTGTCTGTGGAACGCTCTGACCTCCTCAGGGCATGCTCCGTGTGCGGGCGCCCAATCCCCAGTCAAGGCACATTTCTTAATCAGGAATAGGAGGGGATCTCTGTTTGTCCAGATTTTGATCTGGCGGGCTGTGATGGGGGAGCCTGCTGTGTCAAAGGCATCGATGGCCATGACCATCTCAGCGCTTTGCTCAGCCGCACCCTCAGTGGTGGCCAGTGGGAGCTTGCTGAGTGTGTCAGCGCAGTAGTCAGTGCCGGGCCAGTGCCGGATGGAGTCATCATAAGCAGCCAGCATGAGGGCCCATCGCTGTATTCGAGCTGATGCGTTGGCATTGACAGCTTTGCTGTCTGACAACAGGGATGTTAATGGCTTATGGTCCGTCTCTAATTCAAACATCCTACCAAAGAGGTACTGATGCATTTTTTTTACACCATAGACACATGCGAGCACTTCCTTCTCGACCATCCCATATCCCCGTTCTGCTTGAGAGAGCGACCTGGAGGCAAAAGCCACAGGTTGTAGTTGACCCTCAGCATTGCCCTGCTACAACACGCACCCAACCCCATAGGACGATGCATCACATCAATTTTTTACAGGGGTCGTACAGGGTCAACAACTTGTTTGAACACAGTAGGTTTCACGCCCGATCAAAATCCCGTTCCTGGCAGTCCCCCCAAAACCAATCGCAACCCTTACGCAGGAGCACGTGTAGCGGCTCCAACAACGTGCTCAAGTTCGGCAGAAAGTTTCCGAAATAGTTCAACAGTCCCAGGAATGAACGCAATTCTGATGTGTTGCAGGGCCTGGGTGCTCGTCGAATTGCCTCTGTTTTGGATTCGGTGGGCCGAATCCCATCTGCAGCAAACCTCCTGCCCAGAAACTCAACCTCAGGAGCTAAGAACACACATTTAGACTTCTTGAGTCGCAGCCCTACCCGGTCCAGTCGGCGTAGCACCTCCTCCAGGTTGTGGAGGTGTTCCTCGGTGTCTCGACCCATGATGAGGATGTTGTCCTGGAATACGATCGTTCCAGGAATGGATTTAAGCAGGCGTTCCATGTTACGTTGAAAAATTGCGGCCGCTGATCGAATGCCAAACGGGCACCTGTTATAAACGAACAGTCCCTTGTGCGTGGTGATGGTGGTCAGTAGTTTGGATTCGTCGGCCAGTTCCTGGGTCATGTAGGCTGAAGTGAGGTCCAACTTGGTGAACAGCTTGCCGCCTGCCAGCGTGGCGAAGAGGTCCTCCACTCTTGGGAGCGGGTACTGGTCTTGTAGGGACACCCAATTGATGGTGGCCTTGTAGTCGCCACAGATCCTGACAGAGCCATCCGCTTTTAGGACGGGAACGATGGGGCTCGCCCAGTCCCTGAATTCAACAGGCGAGATGATGCCCTCTCTCAACAGCCGGTCCAATTCGCTCTCGATCTTTTCCCGCACCACATACGACACCGCTCTGGCTTTGTGGTGCACTGGCCTGGCGTCCGGGGTGATGTGTATCACTACTTTAGTGCCTTTGAAAGTCCCGATGCCCGGTTGGAAGAGTGAGACGAATTGTTGTAGAACTCGTGAGCATGAACTTCGCTCCACCGATGACATTGCGTGAACATCCCCCCATTTCCAGTTCATCTCGGCTAATCAGCTCCTCCCCAACAGTGCGGGACCATTGTCCGGGACAATCCAGAGCGGCAGCCGATTCACTAACCCATTGTGTGTGACAGCCAACATTGCACTGCCTAGCACTGGAATGAAATCTTTGGTGTAAGTCCGTAATTGTGTCTCAATACGTTCTAATTTGGGTCAACTGGCATTGATCGGCCATAGCTTCTCAAATTGTTGAATATACATGAGTGACTGGCTGACCCCAGTGTCCAGCTCCATGTGTACTGGGATACCGTTTAGTAAGACCCTCATCATCATTGGTGGCGTTTTGGTGTATGAGCTGTGAATATTCGCCACATGGACCCGCTGAACCTCGCCGTCCATCGGTTGCTCCAAAAGTTATCCTGCCTCAAAGAACCCTCTTCTGGTCCATCCGCCTCATATATTGGTCTGGTTACAGGCTTTCTGCACATTCGAGCTAAATTGCAGTTTCTGCAGACAAACTGTTAGAATCTGCAAGATCAAGCTGAGTGTTTTCCCCCACACCTCCAGCATGAGTTAAAGTTTCCATTGTTAGGGACAAAGGGACTATGGCCAGGCATTCCGCGCTGACTGTCCCTTTGACTGCTCTTAAGTACCCTATTAGTGGGTGTCAATGGCACCATCCCGGGCCGCATTGTCCACTGTGATGGCGTGAATGTCCGTTCAGCCTGCCATTGTCTCTGTTGAGGCCCTGCTCTGGGGTCTATTGCTGCCTGGGGAATGTCGAACTGCCCCTGCCTGCCTGCAGGGCTCTGAGTCACGTTGATGATGTTGACTCCCTGATCCATCGCCGCGTGGGAGGCAGAATTGCGCGCGTATATTATTTTCGTCTCTTCCTCCCCTGCCATGAAAGTTTGAGCTAACAACGCCACCACTTCCAAGATCAAATCCTTGGTCTCAATTAATTTGCGGAAGATTCCCGCATGACCGATGCCCTCGATAAAGAAGTCCCTTAGCATCTCTCCCCTGCAGGCGTCTGTGAACTTACAGAGGCTGGCCAAATGCCGGAGGTCCGCTACAAAGTCCGGTATGCTCTGTCCTTCACGACGTCGGTGGGTGTAGAATCTGTGTCGGGCCATATGTATGCTGCTTGCCGGTTTGAGGTGCTCCCCGATCAATTTGCTAAGTTCTTCAAAGGTTTTGTCCAATGGCTTTTCGGGTGCTGATAAGTCCTTCATGAGCGTGTAAGTCTTTGGTCCGCAGCTGGTCAAAAGATGAGCCCTTCGCTTGTCGGCCGCTGCATCCCCCAGCCAGTCTTTCGTAACGAAGCTTTGCTGAAGCCTCTCGACAAAATCGTCCCAGTCTTCCCCAACACAGTACCGTTCCTCTGTGCTACAAGTGGCCATTCTCGTGAGTTGTGAATTCCCGTTTCTCGTCGCCAATGTAAAGTCCTTACTCTGCAGCATGAAACCACACGAGACACATTCTGGGGACAAGGTCACTCCATGACTTTAACTCCATGAATTTCAGGACTCCAGAAGTGATGACCCTGTGTGGGACCTCTCTTTATATACCTGAGTGATCAGGCAAGGAGTGTCTCCCACAAGTTCACCCCTTGTGGTCAAGGTGTGCATCTAGATTGAGTGTCTACAGTAATACAGTGGTGTTACATTGTGGTTACAAACATGACACAAACAAGCAGAGTCAGCATGGTTTTATGAAAGGGAAATCATGTTTGACAAATTTGCTGGAGTTCTTTGAGGATATAACGAGCAGGGTGGATAAGGGGGAACTAGTGGATGTGGTGTATTTGGATTTTCAGAAGGCATTCGATGAGGTGCCACATAAGAGGTTACTGCACAAGATAACAGCTCACCGGGTTGGGGGTAATATATTAGCATGAATAGAGGATTGGTTAACTAACAGAAAACAGAGATTCGGGATAAATGGGTCATTTTCCAGTTGGCAAACAGTGACTAGTGGGTGCCACAGGGATCGGTGCTGGGTCCTCAACTATTTACAATCTATATCAATGACTTGGCTGAAGGGACCGAGTAGAATGTAGCCAAGTTTGCTGATGATACAAAGCTGGGTGGGAAAGCAAATTGTGAGGAGGACACAACAAATCTGCAAAGGGATATGGACAGGCTAAGTGAGTGGGCAAACATTTGGCAGATGGAGTATAATGTGGGAAAATGTGAGATTATCCACTTTGGCAGAAATAATAGAAAAGCAAATTATAATTTAAATGGAGAAAAACTGCAAAGTGCTGCAGTACAGAGGGACCTGGGGGTCCTTGTGCATGAAACACAAAAGTTTAGTACGCAGGTACAGCAAGTAATCAGGAAGGCAAATGGAATGTTGGCCTTTATTGCAAGGGGGATAGCGTATAAAAGCAGAAAAGTCTTGCTACAACTGTACAGGGTATTGGTGAGGCCACACCTGGAGTACTGCATACAGTTTTGGTCTCCGTATTTAAGGAAGGAAATACTTGCATTGGAGGCTGTTCAGAGAAGGTTCACGAGGTTGATTCCGGAGATGAGGGGGTTGACTTATGAGGATAGGTTGAGTAGGTTGGGCCTGTACACATTGGAGTTCAGAAGAATGAGAGGTGATCTTATTGAAACATGTAAGATAATGAGGGGCCTCGACAAGGTGTATGCAGAGAGGATATTTCCACTCATAGGGGAAACTGAAACTAGGGGACATAGAGCCAGATTTTACACTTTTGTGCAGATCGCTCAAAAATGGGCGTTATTTCTGGCATGAGCGGTAAAAATGGGTTTTCAGATCTCCAGCTTCTCGCCCATTCTCAAAGCACCTAGTCTCTATTTTTGAAATTGGGCGTTACCACGAGCGTTATGAAATGGGCTTTAGCGTTAAATCTCTCTGACCTTCTGCCGTAAAGTGTCGCCGTCCTTAGCAACTTCATGGTAACGTCCGATTCCCATGATTCAGGAGGTCAAGGGTCATCATGACCAAGAGAAAGGGAGCTGAGAGGGACTGAAGGTGTGTGTGGCTGTGTGTGCTTGTTTGGCTGTTGTGGGAGGCATGAGGGGGATTCACCAGCAGCAAAAAGCCTACTAAGCACCAAGAACATAGTTGGCACTGAGTTTTTGTACAACAAATAAGATATAACATGGAAGGGATGGTGGAGGCCCTGGAGCTGGTAGCCACCAACACTGGTGGCAGAGGGCACCCAGTGGTCCTGGAGCATGGCACTGTACCCCAAGGTGCCGCACCATCATTGCCAACCACACATGAGAGCCAGGAGCAACATCTTGCTTATGGCTCGGAGCACGTTCCCACCTCGGGACCTCCTCTCCCTTATCCGTCCGAGCAGTGGTTCAGCCATCATCCCCACCGCCCCCCCACCCCACCAATGAAGCATCGCCTGAGGAGTTCCTCAGCCAGGCAGCTTGGAGTCATGAGGGGAAGGGGAAGGGGTAGAGGTGGCGAGGCTCTTCCAGCTATCATGCCACCTTGGGCCCTTTCATGCAGTCGACAGGGAGGCGGGGGCATGGCTTCAGCGTCAGCTGATTGTCTTGGCCGGTCAGCGTCCGCCTCCTTGTCCTGCTCTTCCTCTCTCTGGTGAGGTGAACTGTCAGACTCTTCAGGCAATACTTGTCCCCTCCTGATAGCTAAGTTGTGCAGCATGCAGCACACCACCACGAATTGAGCTACCTGCTCAGGGTAGTATTGGAGGTCGGCTGCTGAGTGGTCCAGGCATCTAAAGCGCTGCTTAAGCACTCAAATGGTTTTCTCCACGATAATGCAAGTGGCTCTGTGGCTCTCGTTGTATCTTATAAAAATAAGAACGTAGAAAATAGGTGCAGGAGTAGGCCATTCGGCCCTTCGAGCCTGCACCACCATTCAATAAGATCATGGCTGATCATCACCTCAGTATCCCTTTCCTGCTTTTTCTCCATACCCCTTGATCCCTTTAGCCATAAGGGCCATATCTAACTCCCTCTTGAATATATCCAACGAACTGGCATCAACGACTCTCTGCGGTAGAAAATTCCACAGGTTAACAACTCTCTGAGTGAAAAGGTTTCTCCTCATCTCAGTCCTAAATGGCTTACCCCTTATCCTTAGACTGCGTCCCCTGGTCTGGACTTCCCCAACATCGGGAACATTCTTCCTGCATCTAACCTATCCAGTCCTATCAGAATTTTATACGTTTCTATGAGATCCCCTCTCATCCTTCTAAACTCCAGTGAATACAGATCCAGTTGACCCAGTCTCTCCTCATATGTCAGTCCTGCCATCCCAGGAATCAATCTGGTGAACCTTCGCTGCACTCCCTCAATAGCAAGAATGTCCTTCCTCAGATTAGGAGACCAAAACTGAACACAATATTCCAGGTGAGGTCTCACCAAGGCCCTGTACAACTGCAGTAAGACCTCCCTGCTCCTATACTCAAATCTCCTAGTTATGAAGGCCAACATACCATTTGCCTTCTTCAACGCCTGCTGTACCTGCATGCCAACTTCCAATGACTGATGTACCATGACACCCAGGTCTCGTTGCACTTTCCCTTTTCCTAATCTGATGCCATTCAGATAATATTCTGCCTTCGTGTTTTTGCCACCAAAGTGGATAACCTCACATTTATCCACATTATACTGCATCTAACATGCATTTGCCCACTCACCTAACCTGTCCAAGTCATGCCTCTCGGCTTCGGTGTGGGTGTCATGCGGGGGGGTCATCAGCCAGATGGCGAGGCCATATCCTTTGTCACCAAGCATCCAGCATTGACCTTGTGGCTGATTGTTAAACAAGTCAGATACAGTGCTCTCACGCAGGATGTGAGCATCATGGATGCTGCTCGGAAATTTAGCATTCACTGCCATTATAATTTGCTGGTGGTCGACAACGAGTTGGACGTTCAGGGAGTGGAATCCTTTGTGGTTCCTGAAAACCTCTGGATCCTGAAAAGGTGCCCGCATCACGATGTACATACTGTCTATTGCTCCCTGAACCTTGGGGAAGTTTGCAATTCTGGAGAATCCTAGAGCCATCTCAGTCTGTGCCTCCCTGGTCATAGGGAAGCTGATTAAGTCTCTCCTGCGTGAGTGCAGGGCTTCTGTGACCTGTCTAATGCTGCAATGTGTGGCATGCTGAGACAGACAGCAAATGTCGCCAGCTGAGGCCTGAAAAGAACCCGACGCGTAGAATGACAGTGCCGCGGTGACTTTGACCTCGATGGACAGTGCAGTACTGATGGTGCTGGCAGGCTGCAGATCTCCCCTTATCAGCTGGCATACCTCAGTGATAACCTCTTTGTGGAAGCATAGTCTCCGAAGGCAGGTGGTGTCGGGCAAGTCGAGGTAAGACCGCTTGTCCCTATTCTTGCGGGAGGTGTAACGTCTGATCCTCCTCATCAGTCTGGCACGTCTTACATTGGGCACATAATGCTATGGAGTGCACCTTCGGCCATCTCGAGTCTGCAGCATGTAATTGGTCATCAAGAGAAGGTGAGAAAGGAGATGTCCCATTGCAATAGCTCTCTGTTTTCCACCGATTGGTCACATAGAATGAATGTCCCGACAAGGACACCTATTAAATTCCAATCGTTCACAGTATGGTAAAGATATTTGTACAGATGTTCACATCACCTCCAAAGACCTCCAGAGTACATCCAAACTCCCCTGAGGTTAAAGCAGAGCAGCCTTTTATAGGATGCGACATGTGATGTAGAACATGGCATCCATAATGCAGTGATTAGTTCCGGTTAGTTCCACTTTTTTCAGACGTTTTTTTGGGTGAGCGATATTGTGGGCGATATTTGTGCGAGGTGGTGAAAGTGATGCTGGACGATCTCATGGCCGTTAGTTTCGGCAAATGTGATCTTTACGACAAAAAAGTGTATTATTGAATCTAGGCGTTAATTCCATGCGGAAACTAATGCTGGGCAGTATTATGGGCATTGATTTCGCCCATTCTGATGATTCCGCCCAAAATAATTGGGCAGGCGGTATTATTTTTTCCTGGCGTTACGCACATGGGGAAAGTAACGCTCGCCGATAAGTTTCTGAAAAATGCCCATCAGTTTCCATTTTGTGGCTAAATGGGCAATATATGGGCGTTATACGTCATTTCAGCGGTAAAATGGACGTTAAGTAGGCGTTAAGCATGCAAAAAAAATGGAAAATCTAGCCCATAGTCTTAGAATAAGGGGCCGCCCATTTAAAACTGAGATGAGGAGGAATTTCTTCTCTCAGGAATTCTCTGCCCCAGAGAGCTGTGGAGGCTGGGTCATTGAATATATTTAAGGTGGAGATAGACAGATTTTTCAGCGATAAGGGAGTAAAAGGGAGCGGGCAGGGAAGTGGAGCTGAGTCCATGATCAGATCAGCCATGATCTTATTGAATGGCGGAGCAGGCTCGAGGGACCAAATGGCCTACTCCTGCTCCTATGTCTTATGTTCTTATGTACTTCATCCCATCAAACACACCCAGGGTAGGTGTACCACATTTTCTACATTGCAATAGTAACTACAGTTCAAAAGTACTTTGAGAGGAACTGAAGGCTGGAAAATCGCTATATAAATGCAAGTTTCTGCCTTCTTCACAGCACGGGTTAGATACAAAGTAAAGCTCCCTCGACACTGTCGCAACAAACATTCTCAAGGTAGGTACTGCATTGGTTAGATACAGAGTAAAGCTCCCTCAATGCTATCCCATCAAACACTCCCAGGGCAGGTACAGCACAGGTTAGATACAGAGTAATCGTCCCTCTATACTGTCCCACCAGAAATTCCCAGGGCAGGTACAGCAGGGGTTAAATGTAGATTAAATCTCCCTCTACCCGGTCAAAAACACTCCAACAGCAGGTACTGCATTGGTTCAGTACAGGGTAAATCTCCCTCTATCCAGTCCATCAAACATTCCTGGTGCAGGAACAGCACGGGTTAGATTCAGAGTAAAGCTCTCTCTACACTGTTACATCAAACACTCCCAGGGCAGGTTAAACACAGAGTACATCTCCCTCTACATTGTTCCAAACACTCCCAGGGCAGATACTGCATTGGTTAGATACAGAATAATGCTCCCTTAACACTGTCTCACAGGACATTCCCAGGGCAGTTACAGCACAGGTTAGATACAGATTAAATCTCCCTCTTCTTCTTAGGCAGTCCCTCGGACTGGAGGATGACTTCCTTCCACAGCAATATGAGTTCTCAGGTGACTGATAGTGCAATGCGGGACCTAGAGTCTCTGTCACAGGTCGGGCAGACGGTATTTGGAGAGTCGGGTGGGTGAAGTGCTTGGGTTGTCGTGCGCTCCTTCTGCTGTCGCGCTTGGCTTCCACTTGCTCCCGGCGAAGTGACTCGAGGTGTTCAGCGCATTCCTGATGCTTCTCCTCCACTCTGAGTGGTCTTGGGCCAGGGATTCCCAGGTGTCGGTGGAGATTGCACTTTTTCTAGGAAGCTTTGAGGGTGTCCTTGAAGCGTTTCCTCTGCCCACCTGGGGCTCGCTTGCCATGTTGGAGCTCTGAGTAGAGTGCTTGTTTTGGGTGTCCAGTATCAGGTATGCGGACGATGTGGCCCATCCATCGGAGCTGATTGAGTGTGGTCAGTGCTTCGATGCTGGCGATGTTGGCCAGAGCAAGAACACTGACGATGGTGCGCCTATCCTGCCAATGGATTTGTAGGATCTTACGGAGGTAGCATTGGTGCTACATCTCCAGTGCTTTCAGCTGCCTACTGTACATAGTCCATGTCTCTGAGCCATATAGGAGGGCAGGTATCAACACTGCTCTGTAGATCATTAGCTCGGTGCCAGGTTTGCGATCTACCCTGTCCCAAATAATCCCATGGCAGGTACTGCATTGGTTAGATACAGGGTACATCTCCCAATACATTATCCGATTAAACAGTCCCAGGGCAGGTACAGAATGGATTAGATACAGTGTAAAGCTCCCTCTACACTGTCCCATCAAACACACCCAGAGCAGGTACAGCACGGGTTAGATACAGAATAAAGCTCCCTCTACACTGTCCCATCAAACACTCCCAGGGCAGGTACAGCATGGGTAATATACAGAGTAAGGCTGCCTCTACACTGTCCCACTGGATATTCCCAGGACAAGTACAGCACAGGTTAGGCACAGAGTATATCTCCCTCTCCCCTGTCCCAAACACTCCTAGGGAAGACACTGCATTGGTTAAATACAGGATAAACCTCTCTCTAAACAGCTTAGTCAAACATGCCCAGGATAGGTACAGCACAGGTTAGATACACAGTAAGGATCCCTCTACACTGTTCCACCAGACATTCCCAGAGCAGGCACAGCATGGGTTAAATGCAAATTAAATCTCCCTCTACACAGCCCCATCAAGCACTCCCAAAGCAGGTACTGCATTAGTTAGATACAGAATAAAGCTCCCTCTACACTAACCCATCAAACACTCCCAAGGCAGGTGCAGCACAGATTTGATACAGAGTAAAGCTCTTTCTAAGCTGTCACGTCAAACAGAGCAGGTACAGCATTGGTTAGATACAGAATAAAGCTCCCTCTACAGTGCCCCATCAAACACTCCCAAGGAAGCTACTGTACGGGTTAGATACAGAGAAAAGCTCCCTCTACGTTGTCCTAAACAATCCCAGGGCAGGAACAGCATGAGTTAGATACAGTGTACAGCTCCCTCTACACTGTCCCATTAGACATTCCCAGGGCAGGTATAGCTCGGGTTAGATACAAAGTGAAGCTCCACCTATAGTATCCTGTCAAATACTCCCAGGGCATGTACAGCACGTGTTAGATACAGAGTAAATCTGCCTCTACAATGTCCTAACCAATACCAGGGCAAGTCCAGTCTTGTACAGTCATGAGTGGGCACTAGGTCTGTGCAGCAGAGCTGGTCTCCAGTCGTCTTGGGTAATCTTTGCCATTGGACCAAGACCTAGTTCTGTCAAGCCCGTGTGGTGGCTGGTGTGCAACGGCCACCACATGTTAAAAAAATCCACGCACAGGCATCTTCCACCCTTCAAGATGTAGTTTGGGATCTGGAATATTAGTTCGGGATCTGAAACATTGAAACACCTGTGAACTCATCCCTTTTTGGCCTGGAAGCAAGTCATCCTCGCTTCGAGGGACTGCCTATGATGATGAGGACAGCTTGTAACCAGGTCTATTGGCAACTGTGTTATATGATTTGAGCTGAATTTTTATTTTTAAGTCACTTATTGCATTCCTTATGCTATGCACATTTGTGTAGAGAGCACATTTAACAGACTCGGATGTCCATATGTGCTGATGGTGTTTTTCTCAGTTTTTAAAAATCACACTTTTATGTAATTTGCAACTTTCCTGTTTTATTTATATCAGGTATATTACTAATTTTTATGCTATTATCTGAACTTGAATGATTTATATTTGCACTCATACCATTGCTCTCATCCCTTTTTCTCAACTTTTGATTATCAGTTGTACAATTTGTAGCCAAACCGTACCCCCCTCCTTATCGGTTTAAGTCCTTTCTACAGCCCTCTTTATCCTTTAAGCGCGGACCTTGTCACAGCCCACTTCAATTGCAGTCTGTACCAACTGTACAGATCCTTCTTGCCGCATTGCTGATGCTCAGTCCCATGAATGGAACCCCTCTTTTTCACATCAGTTATTCAGCCATGCATTCACTGTCCTCATCTGGTTGTCCCTATGACAAATGGTACAATAATCCTGAGATTGCTACTCTTGAGATCCTGAGTTTAATTTAGGTCTTGTCTACTAATACTCTCTTAACAGGACCTCCTCCATATTCCATGATCTTTCCTATGTTGTTGGTCCCAATACAGACCACTGTTATGTATGCAACCCTATGTAACCAGTATTATACTGCCACCAGAGGGCGTACCTGTTGGAGTCCCAAGGGATCCCAGCATCTCTTGGGAGCACTGTATATAAGCAGGCCTCCCATGCTGTACAAGGACTCTGGAGTTAGAATAAAGGAACTAAGGTCACACTTACTTACGTCTACAGTACTCAGTTACATTACTTTAGAATGAACATAACAACTGGCGACGAGATAACGAATCATCACACGAAAATGCAAAGGACTGTTGGTATGCTGGAGAAATTCTCAGAAGGGGACGATTGGGAGGCCTTCGTGGAGCGACTCGACCAATACTTCGTGGCCAACGAGCTGGAAGAGGACGAGAATGCAGCCAAATGAAGGGCGATCCTCCTCACCGTCTGCGAGGTAACAATCTATGGCCTCATGAAGAATCTTCTCGCTCCGGTGAAACCAACAACCAAATCATATGAACAACTGTGTACGCTGGTCCGGGAGCACCTAAATCCGAAGGAGAGCGTTCTGATGGCAAGGTATCGATTTTACACATGTCAACCGTCTGAAGGCCAGGAAGTGGCGAGGTACATCGACGAACTAAGGCGCCTTGCAGGACATTGCGAATTTGATAGATTCCTGGAGCAAATACTAAGAGACTTTTTCGTGCTTGGCATTGGCCATGAGATTATCCTTCACAAACTATTGACTGTTGAAACACCGAACCTGAGCAAAGCCATAACGATAGCCCAGCATTTATGTCCACCAGCGATAACACCAAACATATTTTGCAGCATAAAGAGGTTTCGGTAAGTACTGTACGTTGTTTTCAGGCAGGAATGCATATGGCAGAACGTGCACGCCTGCAGCTGCACGACCTCAGATAACCCAGCATCCATCATCAAGCGTTAATGCGAAGCAATTGACACCTTGTTGGCACTGTGGAGGCAAACATCGAGTCCATCAATGCTGCTCCAAACACTATGCGTGCAAAGGCTGTGGAACAATGGGACACCTCCAGCGAGTATGCAGACAAGTTGCAAACCACCACGTTGCAGAGGAAGACCGATCCATAGCAGATCAAACTGAACTAGAGACTCAAACTCTCGAGTAAAGAATCTGACCAGATACTGTAAGCTCAAAGTAACGTGTAACCATAGTCCTTTATTACAGTCTCCAGAGTGCCTCTCCCACCTGTGAGGTCACCTTATATACAGGTGCTCCCAAAGGATTGTGGGATCCCTTGGGACTCCAGGGGATGAGCCCTCTGGTGGTTAAACAAGGTATTTACAGGTTTACATATATAACAACACCCCTCCCGCCAAAGTCAATAGTGTAACTATTTACAATGTGAGTCGATCTGGGACCTTCCTTTCCATGGTTGATCGTCTCGGTGCAAATGCTGGTGTTGGTGAGTCATTTGTTCGGCCCTGGTGGGGCTGCTGCACAGCTGGCCTTGCTGGACTGCTGCAGATGATGGGTTATGGTCAAAAAGGTAGAGTCTATTGTGGGTTGTTCTGGATAGTCCATGAATCTGAGTTTGGTTTGGCCCAAGGGCCAGATGGCCTACTCCTACACCTATTTTCTATGTTTCTAAGTGTTTTCTGCAGGTGAGTCCATTTGAAAGTTTGACCAGAAACATCCTACTCCCCTCTTTGGCCACGACAGTGCCGGGAAGCCACTTGGAACCTTGTCCATAATTCAACACAAATACAGGATCATTAATCTCAATTCCGCATGACACATTTGCACAATCATGATATGTATTCTGTTGCAGCCCCTACTCTCTATCTTTTCGTGTAGATCAGGGTGGACTAACGAGAGCTTTATCTCACGTGCCCTTTTCATAAGCAGTTCAGCGGGGGGAACCCCAGTGAGTGAGTGGGGTCTTGTGCAGTAACTAAGCAGGACTCAGGATAGGCGAGTCTGCAGTGAGCCGTCAAGTTACCCTCTTCAAGCTCTGCTTGATGGTTTGCACTGCTTCCTCTGCCTGATCATTGGACGCTGGTTTAAACGGGGCAGATGTGACATGTTTGATCCCATTGCGGATCATGAACTCTTTGAACTCAGCACTGGTGAAGCACGGCCTATTGTTACTCACAAGGACATCAGGAAGGCCGTGCGTGGCAAACATGGTCTGCAGCCTTTCAATGGAGGCAGCGGACGTGCTTGCTGACATTATCTCACAGTCAATCCATTTGGAGTACGCATCCACAACCACAAGGAACATTTTTTCCAAGAACGGGCCTGCATAGTCGACATGGACCCTGGACCACGGTTTGGAGGGCCAGGACCATAAACATAGTGACGCCTCCCTGGGTGCATTGCTTAACTGGGAACATGTGTTACATTTGTGCACGCAGAACTCTAAACTCTGCATCGATACCGGGCCACCACACGTGGGATATGGCTATCGCTTTCATCATTACAATGTCTGGGTGGATACTGTGGAGGTCACTAATGAAGGTGTCCCTGCCCTTTTTTGGCACCACTACCTGATTACCCCATAGGAGGCAGTCTGCCTGTATGGACATTTCATCTCTGCGCCACTGGTACGGCTTTATTTCTTCCTGCATCTCTAGGGGGATGGGAACCAATGCAGGGAGATAGAGGGAAACAAAAAGGAGGCAAAAACAAAAGACAGAAAGGAGATGAGGAAAAGTGGAGGGCAGAGAAACCCAAGGCAAAGAACAAAAAGGGCCATTGTACAGCAAAATTCTAAAAGGACAGAGGGTGTTAAAAAAACAAGCCTAAAGGCTTTGTGTCTTAATGCAAGGAGTATCCGCAATAAGGTGGATGAATTAACTGTGCAAATAGGTGTTAACAAATATGATGTGATTGGGATTACGGAGACGTGGCTCCAGGATGAGCAGGGCTGGGAACTCAACATCCAGGGGTATTCAACATTCAGGAAGGATAGAATAAAAGGAAAAGGAGGTGGGGTAGCATTGCTGGTTAAGGAGGAGATTAAGGCAATAGTTAGGAAGGACATTAGCTTGGATGATGTGGAATCTATATGGGTAGAGCTGCAGAACACCAAAGGGCAAAAAATGTTAGTGGGAGTTGTGTACAGACCTCCAAACAGTAGTAGTGATGTTGGGGAGGGCATCAAACATGAAATTAGGGGTGCGTGCAATAAAGGTGCAGCAGTTATAATGGGTGACTTTAATATGCACATAGATTGGGCTAACCAAACTGGAAGCAATACGGTGGAGGAGGATTTTCTGGAGTGCATAAGGGATGGTTTTTTAGACCAATATGTCGAGGAACCAACTAGCGGGGAGGCCATCTTAGACTGGGTGTTATGTAATGAGAGAGGATTAATTAGCAATCTCGTTGTGCGAGGCCCCTTGGGTGGAATTCTGCATTGGGATGGAGAATGAAACAGTTAATTCAGAGACCATGGTCCAGAACTTAAAGAAGGCTAACTTTGAAGGTATGAGGCGTGAATTGGCTGGGATGGATTGGCGAATGATACTTAAGGGGTTGACTGTGGATGGGCAATGGCAGACATTTAGAGACCGCATGGATAAACTACAACAATTGTACATTCCTGTCTGGCATAGAAATAAAAAAGGGAAGGTGGCTCAACCGTGGCTATCAAGGGAAATCAGGGATAGTATTAAAGCCAAGGAAGTGGCATACAAATTGGCCAGAAATAGCAGCGAACCTGGGGACTGGGAGAAATTTAGAACTCAGCAGAGGAGGACAAAGGGTTTGATTAGGGCAGGGAAAATGGAGTATGAGAAGAAGCTTGCAGGGAACATTAAGACGAATTGCAAAAGTTTCTATAGATATGTAAAGAGAAAAAGGTTAGTAAAGACAAACGTAGGTCCCCTGCAGTCAGAATCAGGGGAAGTCATAACGGGGAACAAAGAAATGGCAGACCAATTGAACAAGTACTTTGGTTCGGTATTCACTGAGGAGGACACAAACAACCTTCCGGATATAAAAGGGGTCAAAGGGTCTAGTAAGGAGGAGGAACTGAGGGAAATCCTTATTAGTCGGGAAATTGTGTTGGGGAAATTGATGGGATTGAAGGCCGATAAATCCCCAGGGCCTGATGGACTGCATCCCAGAGTACTTAAGGAGGTGGCCTTGGAAATAGTGGATGCGTTGACAGTCATTTTCCAACATTCCATTGACTCTGGATCAGTTCCTATGGAGTGGAGGGTAGCCAATGTAACCCCACTTTTTAAAAAAGGAGGGAGAGAGAAAACAGGGAATTATAGACCGGTCAGCCTGACATCGGTAGTGGGTAAAATGATGGAATCAATTATTAAGGATGTCATAGCAGTGCATTTGGAAAGAGGTGACATGATAGGTCCAAGTCAGCATGGATTTGTGAAAGGGAAATCATGCTTGACAAATCTTCTGGAATTTTTTGAGGATGTTTCCAGTAGAGTGGATAAGGGAGAACCAGTTGATGTGGTATATTTGGACTTTCAGAAGGCGTTCGACAAGGTCCCACACAAGAGATTGATGTGCAAAGTTAGAGCACATGGGATTGGGGGTAGTGTACTGACATGGATTGAGAACTGGTTGTCAGACAGGAAGCAAAGAGTAGGAGTAAATGGGTACTTTTCAGAATGGCAGGCAGTGACTAGTGGGGTACCTCAAGGTTCTGTGCTGGGGCCCCAGCTGTTTACACTGTACATTAATGATTTAGATGAGGGGATTAAATGTAGTATCTCCAAATTTGCGGATGACACTAAGTTGGGTGGCAGTGTGAGCTGCGAGGAGGATGCTGTGAGGCTGCAGAGCGACTTGGATAGGTTAGGTGAGTGGGCAAATGCATGGCAGATGAAGTATAATGTGGATAAATGTGAGGTTATCCACTTTGGTGGTAAAAACAGAGAGACAGACTATTATCTGAATGGTGACAGATTAGGAAAAGGGGAGGTGCAAAGAGACCTGGGTGTCATGGTACATCAGTCATTGAAGGTTGACATGCAGGTGCAGCAGGCGGTTAAGAAAGCAAATGGCATGTTGGCCTTCATAGCAAGGGGATTTGAGTACAGGGGCAGGGAGGTGTTGCTACAGTTGTACAGGGCCTTGGTGAGGCCACACCTGGAGTATTGTGTACAGTTTTGGTCTCCTAACCTGAGGAAGGACATTCTTGCTATTGAGGGAGTGCAGCGAAGGTTCACCAGACTGATTCCCGGGATGGCGGGACTGACCTATCAAGAAAGACTGGATCAACTGGGCTTGTATTCACTGGAGTTCAGAAGAATGAGAGGGGACCTCATAGAAACATTTAAAATTCTGACGGGGTTAGACAGGTTAGATGCAGGAAGAATGTTCCCAATGTTGGGGAAGTCCAGAACCAGAGGTCACAGTCTAAGGATAAGGGGTAAGCCATTTAGGACCGAGATGCGGAGGAACTTCTTCACCCAGAGAGTGGTGAACCTGTGGAATTCTCTACCACAGAAAGTTGTTGAGGCCAATTTACTAAATATATTCAAAAAGGAGTTAGATGAAGTCCTTACTACTAGGGGGATCAAGGGGTATGGCGAGAAAGCAGGAATGGGGTACTGAAGTTGAATGTTCAGCCATGAACTCATTGAATGGCGGTGCAGGCTAGAAGGGCCGAATGGCCTACTCCTGCACCTATTTTCTATGTTTCTATGTTTCTATGACACTGGACCAGCTCCCGTGAAGCACACAGTTTTTTACTAAGGACCAGTAAGAGGTCCTGGCTCGTCCAGCTTCTAAGCTGTCGGGTGGTAACAGGTGATCGGTCACTTTCAAATGCTTCCATTACCATAACTAAATCTGCGGGCTGTGCCACCTCCACCCCTGTGGTGGGCAATGGTAGCCTACTGAGAGCATCGGCACCGTTTTCTGTGCCTGGCCTGTGGCGGATGGCATAGCTGTATGCGGACAACATGAGCGCCCATCTCTGGATGCGGGCCGATGCATTCGTATTTATCCCCTTGCTTTCAGAAAAGAGGGATATAAGCGGCTTATGGTCGGTTTCCAATTCAAATTTGAGCCGGAACAGATATTGATGCATTTTCTTTACCCCATAAGCACATGCTAATGCTTCTTTTTCAATCATGCAGTAGGCTCTCTCAGCCTTAGACAGACTTCTGGATGCATAAGCAACAGGTTGCAATTTCCAAAATTCATTAGCTTGTTGCAATACACACCCGCCACCGTTTGACGATGCATCACATGCTAGTACCAAACACTTACATGGATCATACAACACAAGCAATTTGTTTGAGCATAACAGTTTTCTAGCTTTCTCAAAGGCATTGTCTTGGCTTTTACCCCATACCCATTCATCTCCTTTACACAGGAAAGAGTGCAGTGGTTCTAACAGTGTGCTGAGACCCGGTAATAAGTTACCAAAGTAGTTCAGGATTCCTAGAAATGACCGCAGCTCCGTCATGTTCTGTGGTCTCGGTGCGTTCTTGATTGCCTCCGTCTTCGAATCGGTGGGCCTGATGTCGTCCGCCGCGATTCTTCTCCCCAGGAATCCACTTCAGGCGCCAGGAAAACGCACTTCGAGCGTTTTAACCTGAGCCCCACATGATTAAGCTGACTAAGAACCTCCTCCAGGTTCTGCAGGTGCTCGACGGTGTCCCGAACTGTAACCAAGATGTTGTCCTGGAAGACCATGGTGCGCGGGACCGACTTCAGCAAGCTTTCCATGTTCCTCTGGAATATCGCCACGGCTGATCGAATCCCAAACGGGCATCTGTTGTAAATGAAGAAACGTTTGTGCGTGTTGATGCATTTGAGGCCCTTCGATGATTCCTCTAGCTCCTGCATCATGTAGGCCGAGGTCAAATCCAGCTTCATGAACGCTTTTCCTCCCGCCTGTGTCGCAAATCTGCCTTTGGTAGCAGGTATTGAAACAATTGATAGTTACTTTGTAATCACCACAGATTCTGACGGTGCCGTCTCCCTTGAGGACTGGAACAATCGGACTGGCCCACTTGTTGAATTCAATCGGCGAAATGATGCCCTCTCGTTGCAGCCTGTCCAGCTCAATCTCCACCCTCTCTCTCATCATGTACGGTACCACTCTCGCCTTGTGATGGATGGGTTGCGCCCCCGGAATCAAGTGGATCTGCACTTTTGCTCCTTGGAACTTCCCGATTCCCGGTTTGAACAGCGAGGGGAACTTGTTTAGGACCTGAGCACATGAAATGTCGTTGATGGATGAGAGCGCTCGGACGTCGTCCCAGTTCCAGCGTATCTTTCCCAGCCAGTTCCTGCCGAACAGCATGGGGCCATCGCCCGGTACCACCCAGAGTGATAAATTGTGCATTGCTCCATCATAGGAGACATTTACGGTAGCACTGTCGATTACAGGAATCAGTTCCTTTGTATACATTCTCAGTTTAGTACGAATGGGAGTCAGGACTGGCCTTGAGGCCTTGCTGCACCACAATTTATCAAAAGTCTTTTTGCTGATGATGGACTAGCTCGTGCCCGTGTCCAGCTCCATTGACACCGGGAGTCCATTTAATTCAACATACAGCATTATCAGGAACACTTTGTGGTAAATGTGTGCACCCCATATACCTCTGCCTCCTCAGTCTGAGGCTGTGGTTAGTCGTGATCCACCGTGGATCTGTCCTCCTCTGCAACATGGTGATTTGCAGGAATGGCAGGATTTGCAGCTCGCCTGCACATACGTTGGAGGTGTTCCATTGTTCCACAGCCCTTGCAAACGTATCCTTTGAAGCGGCATGAATGGAAACGATGATCACCTCCACAGTGCCAACAAGGTGTTAATGATCTTGCATTCACCACCCTTGATGGTAGACTCTGAGACATCTGCGGACATGCAACTACAGGCATGTGAGTCCTGCCCTGTACGTCACGATTCGAAAACAACATTACTTTGTTCACAGTACTTGCAGCAACACTCGTGTGCTGAGAGATTTGTTTGGTTTGGCACTGGTGGTGATGAACGCCCGGGCTATCATTATGGCTTTACTCAAGGTTGGGGTCTCAACAGTCAAAAGTTTGCGAAGTATTACTTCATGGCCAAAGCCAAGTACAAAGAAGACCCTGAGCATGTGCTCCAAGTGTCCTTCAAATTCGCAATGTCCTACAAGGCATCTTAGATCGGCGACGTAGCTCGCCACTTCCTGGCCTTCAGACCTCTTGTACGTGTCGAACCGGTATCTCGCCATCAGAACACTTTCCTTCGGGTTTAGATGCTCCCGGACCAGTGTGCACAAATCATCGTATGACTTCTCTGTGGGTTTCGCTGGAGGGAGCAGATTTTTCTTGAGGCCAAATGTTGGTGCCTGCAAATGGTGAGGAGGATCGCCCTTCGTTTGGCAGCGTTCGCTTCTCCATCCAGCTCGTTGGCCACGAAGTATTGGTCGAGTCGCTCGACGAAGGTTTCCCAATCATCTCCCTCCGAAAATTTCTCTAGGATGCCCACGGTTCTCTGCATTGTTGCGGTGGAGTTCATCGTCTCTATCTCGTCGCCAGCTGTTATGTCTCGAATAAAGAATCTGACCAGATACTGTAAGCTCAAAGTAATGTGTGACCGTAGTCCTTTATTACAGGTCTCAGAGTGCCTCTCCAGCCTGTGAGGCCTCCTTATGTACAGGTGCTCGCAAAGGATTGTGGGATCCCTTGGGACTCCAGGGGATGAGTCCTCTGGTGGTTAAACAAGGTATTTACAGGTTTACATATATAACACAAACCAAGGAGGCAGAAGTGTATGGGCTACATACTTTCACCATGAAATGTCCACCGATCATGTTAAAAGTCCAACTGAATGGAATTCTAGTATCCATGGAACTGGACACAGGTGCGAGTCAGTCTATCATCAGCAAAAAGGCCTTCAACAGGCAGTGGTGCAACAAGGCACACAGGCCCAAGCTGAGCCCTATTCAACAAAGCTGAGAACTTACACTAAAGAGCTGATCCCTGTAATTGGCACCGCAGCAGTAAAAGTCTCCTATGATGGAGCAGTGCATGAACTCCCACTATGGATTATACCAGGAGATGGCCCCACACTGTTTGGCAGAAACTGGCTGGGAAAAATCCGCTGGAACTGGGATGACATCCGAGCGCTCTCGTCCGTCGACGATGCTTCATGTGCCCAGGTTCTGAGCAAGTTTCCGTCGTTAATTGAGCCAGGCATCGGAAGTTTCTCGGGGGTGAAGGTGCATATCCACCTGTTCCCAGTACATGACCCATCCATCACAAGGCACGGGCGGTGCCATATATGATGTGAGAGAAAGTGTAGATCGAGCTGGACAGGCTGCAACGAGATGGCATCATTGCGCCGATGGAGTTCAACGAGTGGGCCAGTCCGAATGTTCCGGTCCTGAAGGGTGATGGCACGGTCAGAATTTGTGGGGACTATAAAGTAACGATTAACCGTTTTTTGCTGCAGGACCAGTACCCGCTACCCAAGGCAGACGACCTATTTGCGATGCTGGCATGAGGGAAGACATTCACCAAGTTGGATCTGACATCGGCCTACATGACGCAGGAGCTGGAGGAATCTTCGAAAGGCCTCACCTGCATCAACATGCACAAAGGTCTGTTCATCTACAATAGATGCCCGTTTGGGATTCGATCGGCCGCGGCTATTTTTCAAAGGAACATGGAGAGCCTGCTAAAGTCGGTCTCCAGCACCGCGGTTTTCCAGGACGACAAAATGATCGCAGGTCAGGACACCATCGAACACTTGAAGAACCTGGAAGAGGTTCTAAGTCGGTTAGATCGTGTGGGACTCAGGTTGAAACGCTCGAAGTGTGTTTTCCTAGCGCCAGAAGTCGAGTTCTTAGGGAGAAGAATCGCGGCAGACAGCATCAGACCCACCGACGCCAAGATGGAGGCCATCAAGAATGCGCCGAGACCACAGATGTGACGGAGCTGCGGTCTTCCTGGAACTCCTGAATTATTTTGGTAATTCCCTACCCGGGTTACGCACCTTGCTAGAGCCTCTACATGTGTTGCTATGCAAGGGAGATGACTGGGTATGAGGGAAATCACAAGAGGCTGCTTTTGAGAAAGCCAGAAATTTGTTATGTTCCAACAAACTGCTTGTTCTGTATGACCCATGTAAACGTTTAGTGCTAGCTTGCGATGCGTCTTCGTATGGGGTCGGGTGTGTGTTACAACAAGCAAACGAATCGGGAACATTGCAACCGGTCGTTTATGCGTCCAGGAGTTTGTCCAAGGCCGAAAGGGCCTACAGCATGATTGTAAAAGCAGCTCTGGCCTGCGTTTACGGGGTAAAAAAAATGCACCAGTATCTGTTTGGTCTTAAGTTTGAGTTAGAAACTGACCACAAGCCGCTCATATCGCTATTCTCAGAAAGCAAAGGGATTAATACCAATGCCTCTGCTCGCATCCAAAGATGGGCACTCACGCTGTCTGCATACAACTATGTAATTCGCCACAGGCCAGGCACAGAGAACTGTGCTGATGCTCTCAGTCGGATACCATGCATTTGAAAACGAAAAGTCACCTGTTACGGCCCACCAGATCAGGACCTGGACCAGCTAGGATCCTTTACTGTCCTTTGTAAAAAACTGTGTCCTCCATGGGAGCTGGTCCAGCGTCCCAGCGGAGATGCATGAAGAGATCAAGCCATTCCAGCGGCGCAAAGACGAAATGTCCATACAGGCGGACTGTCTTTGTGGGGTAATCGTATGATTTTGCCTAAGAAAGACAGGGAAATGTTCATACGCAACCTACACAGTACCCACCCACGTATAGTAATGATGAAAGCTATAGCCAGATCCCATGTGTGGTGGCCAGGCATCGACTCAGATTTGGAGTCTTGCGTGCGCCAATGGAACACTTGCTCTCAACTGAGCAATGCACCCAGGGAGGCACCGCTAAGTTTGTGGTCATGGCCCTCCAAACCGTGGTCTAGGATCCACGGTGACTTTGCGGGCCTGTTTCTAGGCAAAATGTTTTTGGTTGTGGTGCTTATTCAAAATGGATTGAGTGTGTAATAATGTCTGTAAGCACATCCACTGCCATCATCGAAAGCCTACGAGCCATGTTTGCCACGCACAACCTGCCTGATGTCCTTGTCAGCGTCAATGGGCCGTGCTTCACCAGCACTGAATTCAAGGAATTCATGACCCGCAATGGGATCAAGCACGTCACATCAGCCCCGTTCAAACCCGCATCCAACGGCCAGGCAGAACGGACAGTCCAAACCATCAAGCAAAGCTTGAAACGCGTGTCGGAAAGCTCCCTGCAGACTCGCCTGTCCCGAGTCCTGCTCAGCTACCGCACCAGACCCCATTCGCTCACTGGGGTTCCCCCAGCTGAACTGCTCAAAACAAGGCTCTCTCTTGTCCACCCTGATCTCCATGATTATATCGAGGACAGGCAGCATCAACAAAGCATGTACCATGATTGCGCAAATTTGTCACGCGATATTAAAGTCAATGACTCTATATTTGTACTCAACTATGGACTTGGTCCCAAATGGCTTGCTGGCACTGTCATAGCCAAAGAAGGGAGTAGGGTGTTTCAGGTCAAACTCGCAAATGGACTAACTTGCAGAAAGCATTTGGACTAAACCAAACTGCGATTCACAAACAGCCACGAGCAACCTGAAGAGGACACCACCAACTTCGACCCTCCGACACACACACGTGGCAACCGACATCACGTTGACCACAAAGCTGAACTCGCCATCCCCAGCAGCCCAGTAAGGCCAGCTGCACAGCTGCACAGCAGCCCAGCGAAGAACCAACCAACTCACCTACACCTGCATTTGTACTGAGATGATCGACTAGGGAACGAAAGGCCCCAGATCGTCTCACCCTGTAAATAAGTGTACTATTGACTTTGGGAGGGAGTGATGTTATGTATGCAACCCTATGTAACCAGTATTATACCAGAGGGTGTACCTGTTGGAGTACCAAGGGATCCCAGCATCCTTTGGGAGCACTGTATATAAGCAGGCCTCCCATGCTGTACGAGGACTCTGGAGTTAGAATAAAGGAATAAGGTCACACTTACTCACGTCTACAGTACTCAGTTACATTGCTTTATTATGAACATAACAACCACGACACCTGGTTCTTCACTCTCCCTTTCCGGGTTCCATTCCAGTTGTTTAGGGATGTCTCTTACCCTAGCACCAGGTCGGCGAAACACTCGATTGTTTTCTGTAATAAGCTGCGCAGCAGAAATAAAGAAATTGTGACTCAGATGTTTTGTAGAATTACACAACATGTTCGTGCAGGTACAGCAATTGAAATCAAAAATTTGCATGTTATGATCCAATATACCATACTGGTGTGACATCAAAATAATGATCTGTCAGACCGATTTTGCAGGAGAGGCATTCAGTCCAATTGACTGATGAGCTGGAGCAGTAGAGACACTGCTTATTCCAGCAACAGCATGCATTGTTACCTGTTAATAATACATAACAGCAGCTGCAATGAATGAACTTTAAGTGAATTGTGTAAATATGCTCCAAGAGATTACACTGATGAGTTATTTTCACACGGGAAGAAAACATGATTTGAAGGCTGTACAGCTGAAATCTATTGTATTTTCAGAAAGCAACCGGTTTGTGGATAAAACCTTTAATCTTTAGTTGACTGATACAACATAAAAATTCATTGGAATAACAAGTTTCAGAAAATGTAATGTTTCTACATTCAGGGCTTGCACCTATTTGTAATGTTGTCATTTTACATGTTATCGTACAGCATTTTATCAAAAAAACCAATGGCGCTTTCAGTGATAGCTGATGAAAAGGGAAAGTACTTAGGGTATGTCAGGGACGTAGCCTACTACTGAAAAGTCAACATAAAACATGTCTACAGATTGCAGGAAATGGTTACTACTGTGAAGTAGTGAATCCTAATAATATACTACTTGTCAGCAAGATCAACAACAACAACAACTTGTCTTTATATAGCGCCTTTAATGTAATAGAATGTCACAATGAGCCATCTTTCGGATGAGACTTTAAACCAAGGCCCCGTCTGCTCTTTCAGGTTGACCAGGGGATCCCATGACATTATTTCAAGGAGCAGCGGAGTAATTATCCTCGGCGTCCTGGCCAATATTTATCCCTCAATCAACATAACAAAAAAACAGATCATCTGGTCATTATCACATTGCTGTTTGTGGGAGCGTGCTGTGCACAAATTGGCTGCCGCATTTCCCACATTACAACAGTGATTACACTCCAAAAAGTACTTCATTGGCTGTAAAGCGTTTTGATACCTCTGATGGTTGTGAAAGGCGCTATATAAATGCAAGTAAAACAGCATGGGTTAGCGAGAGAATAAAGCTCCCTCAACACTGTCCCATCAAAGACCGCCATGGCAGGTACAGCACAGGTTAGATTCAGAGTAAGTTCCCTCTACATTATTCCACCAGACATTCAAAGGTCAGGTACAGCACAGGTTAGACACAGAATGTATCTCCCTCTACGCTGTACTAAACACTCCCAGGGCAGATACTGCATTGGCTAGATACAGAATAATGCTCCCTCAACAATGTCCCAATGGACATTCCCCGGCCAGATACTGCATTGGTTAGATACAAGGTAAATCTCCCTCTACACTGTCCCATCAAACACTCATATCTCAGGTATAACACAGGTTTGATACAGATTAAATCTCCCTCTACCCTGTCCCAAACACTCCAAGGGCAGGTACTGCATTGGTTAGATACAGGGTATATCTCCCACTATATTGTCCCATCAAAAACTCCCAGGGCCAGTACAGCATGGGTTAGATACAAAGTAAAGCTCCCTTCACAGTGCCCCAAACACTCCCAGGGCAGATATAGCACAGCTTAAGCACGGAGTATATCTCCCTCTTCTACACTGATATTCCCAGGCCAGGTACTGCATTGGTTAAATACAGGGTAAATCTTCCTCTATATTGTCCCATCAAACACTCATAGGACAGGTATAGCACGGGTTGGGTACAATGTAAAGCTCCTTCTTCTCTGTCCCAAACACTTCCAGGACAGGTACTGCATTGGTTAGATACAGGATATATCTCCCACTACACTGTCCTATCAAAAACTCCCAGGGCAGGTACAGCATGGGTAGATACAGAGTAAATCTCCCTCTGCACTGTCCCAACAAACATTCCGAGGGCAAGTACAGCATAATTTAGATACAGGGCAAACCTTTTTAAAAACAGCCCAGTCAAACACCATCAGGACAGGTACAGCACAGATTAGATACTCATTAATGATCGCTCTACACTGTTCCACCATACAAGCCCAGGGCAGGTACAGAACAAGTTTGACAAAGAACATATCTTCCTCTACCCTGTCCCAAACACTCCCAGGGAAGATACTGCATTGGTTACGTACAGAGTAAAGCTCCCCTTACACTGTCCCACTGGACATGCCCAGGGCAGGTACAGCACGGGTTAGATACAGAATAAAGCTCCCTCTAGTGCCCACTCAGGGCAGGTACAGCACAGGTTAGAGAGAAATGAAAGCTCCCTCTACACTATCCGATCAAACACTCCCAGAGTTGGTACACCATGGGATAGATACAGAGTAAAGTTCCCTCTCCACTGTCCCAACAAACACTCCCAGGGCATGGACTGCACAGGTTAGGTACAGAGTGAAGCTCGCTCTACATTGTCCCATCAAACACATCCAGGGCAGGTACTGCACGGGTTAGGTACAGAGTGAAGCTCGCTCTACATTGTCCCATCAAACACTCCCAGGGCAGGTACAGCATGGGTTAGGTACGGAGTAAAGCTCCTCTACTTTGTCCCACCAAACACTCCTCGGGCAGGTACAGCATAATTGAGCTACAGGGTAAACCTCTCTCCAAACAGTCCAGTCAAACATGCCCAGGAGAGCTACAGCACAGGTTAAATACACAGGACTGAATTTTCCCCAATTATCCACACCGTTTTTTGGCGTGCACCATTTTTTTTGGAGTAAATTAAAATCGGCAAGTTCCCCCAAGTTTCTGCACTAGCATAATTCACTTAGGTAGGATTTTTTTAGGCTACATTTTTTTTTACCTGATTGGGGCGTACCCCGCCACTCGCTCCAATTCTGAACATTTAAGCAAATTTGGCCAGCTCCAATTCACTCCAATTTTTCTTAGGGCAGCGTATGTGACCGCTCTGGAAAAACCTTCTGGATAGTTTACAAAATCGGCGCAGGTAAGAGAATCAATGCAGAAGATCCAGTTCCACGGCCCGGACAGCAACAGCAGAGAGGGAGAGAGAAGAGAGGGGAGAGGGGGAGGGGGGGAGGCCTATTGGCCAGGATTAGGAGCGGCACCCGGCACCGGGAGGAGGGCAGGGGATAGACATTTGGCATAAACTCTTTAATAATTTCATGCTGGTAAGCTGCTGCAACGTGCAAGGTGCTTGTGCAGGTTGCTGTGAGCTGGCCAGAATGTCTTGAATGTTTCACTTTCCAGCCTCAGCCCTCAGTGCATCCCTCGTTACCCTGGCAACCCGATCTTTTTGGTGCAGATCTTAGGCTCCACCCCCAAAGCTAAAGGACAGGCTATGCGGCGCCAAAATCAACAATTCAAATGGGGAACGTTGGATTTTTGGGGGGGGCGTAGTTGGGCCCCCAAAAAACGGGCGTAACTGTTCAAGTACGCCAAAAAAACGCATTGGGGAAAATTGATCCCACAGTAAGGATCCCTCTACTCTGTCCCACCAGACATTCCCAGGGCAGGTACAGCACGGGTTAGATACAGAGCATCTGTAATTGAGGGGGAAATGATGACTGGTCAAGGAGCGTCTGTAAATGAGGAGAAATGGAGTCTGTTCATGGAGCGTCGGTAAAAATTCCTTCTTACCTATTTAACACACAGACTAACAGTCAACACAACCACAATATAAAACACAGCAGTGTTATTTTAATATCTTCAGCTGCTCACCTCAAGTCGGTTTGCAAAACATAGTTGCTAATAGGATTAACCCTTTCCTTCAAACATGACCCCACTACTGAACACCACACCATCAATTCTCAAGCCATCACTGATCTCATCTCTTCTGGTGGAGAACCCAACGATGGTAGAACTGAATGCAGCCAGAGTCAGCACCTTCAATGGAGGGAGAGGAACCAGTTAGTGTAGAACTAAACCCAGACTAGAATCAGCACCTTGAATGAAGGGATTGGAACCAGTTCATGCAGGAATGAACCCAGTCAGAATAATCACCTTCCAGGCAGGAAAGGGGGGTGGGGAACCAATTAGTATAGAACTGACTGCAAAGTTGTGGCACTCAGAAAACTGGGAATAGAGGGAAAAGGTTTGGAGTAAGTGAAATTGGTTTCGATTTCAGCAGAGAGAGGAGGGAGAACGTGTGGAACTAAAGAGGAAAAAATGTTCCATAGAAACTAGAATTGTCTGTTCTGAATTTCTGTCATGTACTTACCGTGATGACTTTTGTAAACTCAGGTTTAACATAACGTCCCTACTTTTCAATTCTATCCCTCTAGAAATAAACCCTGGTGCTTCATTTGCATTTTTTTGGCCTTGCTAATCTGCGTCGCAACTTTTAGTGATTTGTGTATTTGTACTCCGAGATTCCTTTGTTCCTTTACCCCACCTAAACTCGCACCCTCCAAATAATATTCTTCCAACCAAAATGTAATACCTCACATTTATCTGTGTTGAATTTCATTTGCCAGTTATATGCCCATTCTGCAAGTTTATTAATATCCTCCTGTAATTTGTTGTAGTCCTCCTCAGTATTGACTATTTCCCCCCCCTCCCCCCCACCACACACACAATTTGGTACCATCCACAAATTGAGAAATTGTGTTTTTGATTCCAAAGTCTAAATCATTAATATAAAAATGGGAACAACAGTAGTCCCAGTACTAATCCTTATGGAACACCACAACCCACCTTCTGCCAATGTGAATAGCTACACTTTACCCTACTCTGTGCTTTCTGTCTTGAGACCAGCTAGCTATCCATTCCCTGACTCCGTATTCTCTGACCTTGTTCATCAGTCTATTATGGGGTATCCTATCGAAGGCCTTTTGAAAATCTAGATAAATTACATCTATTGCATTACTATTGTCTACTCTCTCTGTTACCTTTTCAAAAAATTCAATGAGTTGGTCAAACAAGACTCTCCCTTTTAAAATCCATGCTGACTATTCATTATTATTATATTTTCTCCTTTAGTAGGGATTCCATTATTTTTCCTCTGATATTAAGCTGACTGGTCTATAATTCCCTGGACATGTTCTATTCCCCTTCGTAAATATAGGAATTATGTTAGCTTTCCGCCAATCCTCTGGCACTACATCTTTTTCAACAAATTATTAAATGTGTAGTAATGCCTCTGCTATCTCTTCCCTAGATTCTTTTAAAATGCGTGGATGCAATCTATCTGGACCAGGGGTTTTAGCCTCTTTGAGTTTGATTCGTTTATTTAACATAGCCCCTTTAAAAATTTTAAATGCACTTATCTCATCATCCAATGTCATGTCCACCTGTTTGATCTCCCTGGTAAATACTGAAGCAAAATAATGATTTAATATCTCTGCCATCTCTCTATCATTACCTGGTGTATTCTCCAGCCTATCGCTTAATGGCCTTATTCCCATCCCATCCTTCCTTTTTGATTGAGGTGCCTGTAAAAGATTTTACTATTTTGTTTTATGTTCCTTGATAATCTGTGCGTGGAGGCAGAAAAAGTTGGTATGGTTCTTAATTAATATTTTACGTCTGTTTTCAAAAAAGAGAGGAGTGATGGAGACTTTGCAATCAGGGAGGAGGAGTGTGAAATATTAGATGAAATAAACATAGTGAGAGGGGAAGTATTAAGAGGTTAAGCAGCTTTGAAAGAGGATAAATCCCCAGGCCCGGATTAAATGTATCCCAGGCTGTTAAGAGAAACAAAAGAAGAAATAGCAGAGGCTCTGACCATCATTTTCCAATCCTCTTTGGCTACAGATGTGGTGCCAGAAGACTTCAAACATTGTACCTTTGTTTAAAAAGGGAGAAAGGGATAGACCAAGTAATTATAAGCCAGTCAGCCTAACTTTGGTGGTGGGAAAATTATTGGAGAAAATTCTGAGGGACAGGATAAATCTTCATTTAGAAAGACACGGATTAATCGGGTAAAGTCAGCATGGATTTGTTAAGGGAAGGTCATGTCTGACTAACTTGATTGAATTTTCTGAGGCAGTAACAAGGAGGGTCGATGAGGGTAGTGCATTTGATGTAGTGTATATGGATTTTAGCAAGGCTTTTGATGTCACAAAAGTAAAAACCCATGGGATCCAAGGCAAAGTGGCAAGTTGGATCCAAAATTGGCTCAGAGGCAGGAAGCAAAGGGTAATGGTTGATGGGTGTTTTTGTTTCCAATGGGGTACCGCAGGGCTCAGTACTAGGTCCCTTGTTTTTTGTGGTATATGTTGGGTAAACAATAACTCAGTAGGCTTAGTACCGTGAACTCAATCAGGTGCGACCTGACTCTACTTTATTAGCTCTCAAAGTGAGGATTAAACATGGAGGCTTTCTTTATATACAAAGGCTGCACGTGTGTATCTGTGGCCCAATGACCTTCGATGGTTACTCCCACTGGTGGCAAGTAAACCCAGGCATACATTCACCCCCAAGATCTTGGTATCAGTCCTATTTATAAATTGAGACAGTCTGGGGCTTTCTGCTCCCTAGTTGATCGCCTCAGTTCAATTCCAGGTCTGGGTGAGCTCTCCGAGTCATTCATCACTTGAGGCTGGGTAGCCGATCTAATGGGAGTGGCAGTGTCCATGTCGGGGATTGAAATGCTGCAGGGTGACTTGGACAGCTTCGATGAGTGGGCAAACGTGTGGCAGATGCAGTATAATGTGGATAAATGTGAGGTTATACACTTTGGTGGCAAAAACACGAAGGCAGAATGTTATCTGAATGGCAGCAGATTAGGAAAAGGGGAGGTGCAGCGAGATCTGGGTGTCATGGTTCATGTGTCATTAAAAGTTGGCATGCAGGTTCAGCAGGCGGTGAAGAAGGCAAATGGTATGTTGGCCTTCATAGCCAGGGGATTTGAGTATAGGATTTTTGGACCACAAACCATGAGGAAAACCGCCCTGCGCCTAACTGCGTCAGCGTCTTCATCCATCTTGTTGGCCATGAAGTACTGGTCGAGGCGATCTGTAAAATCCTCCCAGTCTTCTCCCTCCACGAATCATCCAGGATTCCAATGGTGCTCATTTTTTTTTTGTATGTGAAAGTTCGTATTGTGCCTCATTGCCAAATTTTACGTATGCAATAACTCAATAGGCTTAGTACCGTGAACTCAATCAGTTGCAACCTGACTCTACTTTATTAGCTCTCAAAGTGAGGATTAAACATGGAGGCTTTCTTTATATACAAAGGCTGCACGTGTGTATCTGTGGCCCAATGACCTTCGATGGTTACTCCCACTGGTAGCAAGTAAACCCAGGCATACATTCACCCCCAAGATCTTGGTATCAGTCCTATTTACAAATTGAGACAGTCTGGGGCTTTCTGCTCCCTAGTTGATCGCCTCAGTTCAATTCCAGGTCTGGGTGAGCTCTCCGAGTCATTCATCACTTGAGGCTGGGTAGCCGATCTAATGGGAGTGGCAGTGTCCATGTCGGGGATTGAAATGCTGCAGGGTGACTTGGACAGCTTCGATGAGTGGGCAAACGTGTGGCAGATGCAGTATAATGTGGATAAATGTGAGGTTATACACTTTGGTGGCAAAAACACGAAGGCAGAATGTTATCTGAATGGCAGCAGATTAGGAAAAGGGGAGGTGCAGCGAGATCTGGGTGTCATGGTTCATGTGTCATTAAAAGTTGGCATGCAGGTTCAGCAGGCGGTGAAGAAGGCAAATGGTATGTTGGCCTTCATAGCCAGGGGATTTGAGTATAGGATTTTTGGACCACAAACCATGAGGAAAACCGCCCTGCGCCTAACTGCGTCAGCGTCTTCATCCATCTTGTTGGCCATGAAGTACTGGTCGAGGCGATCTGTAAAATCCTCCCAGTCTTCTCCCTCCACGAATCATCCAGGATTCCAATGGTGCTCATTTTTTTTTTGTATGTGAAAGTTCGTATTGTGCCTCATTGCCAAATTTTACGTATGCAATAACTCAATAGGCTTAGTACCGTGAACTCAATCAGTTGCAACCTGACTCTACTTTATTAGCTCTCAAAGTGAGGATTAAACATGGAGGCTTTCTTTATATACAAGGGCTGCACATGTGTGTCTGTGGTCCAATGACCTCCGACGGTAGCTCCCCCTGGTGACAGATAAACCCAGGCATACATACATTACAGTAGAAATCAATGATTTAGACGTAAATGTAGAGGGTATGATTAAGAAGTTTGCAGATGATACTAAAATTGGCCGTGTGATTGATAATGAAAGGCATTTGGGGAAGGCTAACAAGGCAAAAGAATACACATTAAACGATAGGACACTGAGATGTGTGGAGGAACAAAGGGACCTTGGAGTGCATGTCCACAGATCCCTGAAGGTAACAAGCCAGGTAGATAAGGTGGTTAAGAAGGCATACGGAAAACTTGCCTTTATAAGCTGAGGCACAGAATACAAGAGCAGGGACTGATTGAACTGTACAAAACACTAGTTAGGCCACAGCTAGAGTACTGCATGCAGTTCTGGTCACCACATTACAGAAAAGATGTAATTGAATAGAGAGGGTACAGAGGAGATTTACGAGGATGTTCCCTGTACTGATGAATTTTAGCTATGAGGAAAGATTGGAGATGCTGGGTTTGTCTCCTTTGAAACAGAGGATGCTGACGGGAGACCGTATTGAGGTGAATAAAATTATGAGGGGCCTAGATAAAGTGGATAGGAAGGACCTATTTCCCTTAGCAGTGGGGTCAACAACCGGGGGCACAGATTTAAAATAATTGGTAGGAGGTTTAGAGGGGATTTGAGGAGAAATTTTTTCACTCAGAGGGTGGTGGGGGTATGGAACTCACTGCTTGAAAGAGTGGTAGAGGCAGAAACTCTCACCAATTTTAAAAAGTACTTGGATGTGCACTTTAAGTGCCATGACCTTAAAAACAACAGACTTTGTTGGCCAGCACGGACACGATGGGCCAAAATGCTCTCCTTCTGTGCTGTAAATTTCTATAGAAACATAGAAACATAGAAAATAGGTGCAGGAGTAGGCCATTCAGTGTCATGGCTGATCGTTCCTTCAGTTCGCCTTTCCTGCTTTCTCTCCATACCCCTTGATCCCTTCAGCTGTAAGGGCCATATCTAACTCCTTCTTGAATATATCCAATGAACTGGCATCAACAACTCTCTGCGGCAGTGAATTCCACAGGTTAACAACTCTCTAAGTGAAGAAGTTTCTCCTCATCTCAGTCCTAAACGGCCTACCCCTTATCCTAAGACTATGTCCCCTGGTTCTGGACGTCCCCAACATCGGGAACGTTCTTCCTGCATCTAACCTGTCCAGTCCTGTCAGAATCTTCTACGTTCCTGTGAGATCCCCTCTCATTCTTCGAAACTCCAGTGTATAAAGGCCCAGTTGATCCAGTCTCTCCTCATATGTCAGTCCAGCCATCCCTGGAATCAGTCTTGTGAACCTCCGCTGCACTCCCTCAATAGCAAGAATGTCCTTCCTCAGATTAGGAGACCAAAACTGAACACAATATTCCAGGTGGGGCCTCACCAAAGCCCTATACAATTGCAGCAAGACCTCCCTGCTCCTATACTCAAATCCCCTAACTATGAAGGCCAACATACCATTTGCCTTCTTCACCGCCTGCTATACCTGCATGCCAACTTTCAATGATTGATGAACCATGACACCCAGGACTCGTTGCACCTCCCCTTTTCCTAATCTGCCGCCATTGAGATAATATTCTGACTTTGAGTTTTTGCCCCCAAAATGGATAACCTCGCATTTATCCACATTATACTGCATCTGCCATGCATTTGCCCACTCACCTAACCTGTCCAAGTCACCCTGTAGCCTCTTAGCGTCATCTTCACAGCTCACACCGCCACCCAGTTTAGTGTCATCCGCAAACTTGGAGATATTACACTCAATTTTTTCATCTAAATCGTTAACGTATATTGTAAAGAGCTGGGGTCCCAGCACTGAGCCCTGCGACACTCCACTAGTCACTGCCTGCCATTCTGAAAAGGACCCGTTTATCCCGACTCTCTGCTTCCTGTCTGCTAACCAGTTCTCTATCTACGTCAGTACATTACCCTCAATTCCATGCGCTTTGATTTTGCACACTAATCTCTTGTGTGGGATCTTGTCAAAAGCCTTTTGAAAGTCCAAATACACCACATCCACTGATTCTACCTTGTCCACTCTACTAGTTACATCCTCAATATTGTGTTCCTAACACAGATGAGACTGCACACAGGGAGGTTAAAGTAACAGTGACCTCAGTCTTTAATAAGACACTCCAGAGTGAGGAACAGGCCTTCGGGGCCGGCTGATATACAGTGCTCCCAAGGGATGCTGGGATCCCTTGGGACTTCAGGGGATGAGCTCCCTGGTGGTGGAACATTGGAGTGCATGCACAACATCACGCCCCTCCCAAAGTCAAAGTGAAAACTATTTACAAGGTGAGGCGGTCGGGAGCCTTTCTTTCCCTGGTGGACTGCCTCGGTACAAATGTCTGTTCTGGTGTGTTGGCTGTGCCCTCGCTGGGCTGGAGTGTTGTTGCCTTGCAGGGCTACTAGGTGAGCATTGCCTTGCTGGGCTATTGGGCATGATGGGTTCGATTTCCTGGTCCGGCGTGGTGTCGTTGATCCTTTGGGTGTGTGTTGTGGGCTTGAAAAAGGTGGTGTCTGCTGTGGGTTGTTCAGGGCAGTCTGTGAACCGCAGCCTCGTTTGGTCCAGGTGCTTTCTGCAAATTTGTCCATTGTCTAGTTTGACTACAAACACCCTATTCCCTTCTTTAGCTATCACCGTGCCCGCGATCCACTTGGGACCATGTCCATAGTTTAGCACATACACAGGGTCATTCAGATCAATTTCCCGTGACACAGTGGCGCGACTATCGTTTACATTTTGTTGCTGCTGTCTGCTCTCTGCCTGATCATGCAGGTTGGGGTGAACCAGCGAGAGTCTGGTTTTAAGTGTCCTTTTCATGAGTAGCTCAGCCGGGGGCACCCCTGTGAGCGAGTGGGGTCCCGTGCGGTAGCTGAGCAGTACTCGGGACAGGCGGGTTTGGAGTGAGCCTTCTGTGACTCGTTTAAGGCTCTGTTTGATGGTTTGTACTACCCATTCTGCCTGCCCATTGAAGGCTGGTTTAAATGGGGCCAAAGTGACATGTTTGATACCATTGCAGGTCATGAATTCTTTAAAGTCGACACTGGTGAAACATGGCTCGTTGTCACTGACCAGTATTTCAGGCAGGCCGTGGATGGCAAACATGGCCCTCAGGCTTTCAATGGTGGTGGTGGCGGTGCTTCCCGACATTATTTCACATTCAATCCATTTTGAAAAAGCATCCACCACCACCAGGAACATTTTATCGACAAACGGGCCCGCATAGTCAACATGGATCCTCGACCATGGTCTGGAGGGCCAGGACCACAAACTTAGTGGTGCCTCTCTGGGCGCGTTGCTCAACTGAGCACATACGCTGCATTGCCATACACAGGACTCTAAGTCAGAGTCGATACCAGGCCATCACACGTGGGACCTGGCTATCGCTTTCATCATTACTATACCCAGGTGTGTGCTGTGGAGATCCGAGATGAATGTCTCCCTGCCCTTTTTTGGTAGCACTACGTGGTTACCCCACAATAGGCAGTCTGCCTGAATGGACAGCTCATCCTTTCGTCGCTGGAACGGCTTGATTGGCTTTTGCATTTGAATGGGGATGCTGGCCCAGCTCCCATGCAGTACACAGTTTTTTACTCGGGACAGCAGAGGATCTTGGCTGGTCCAAGTCCTAATCTGGCGGGCCGTGACAGGTGATTTATCATTTTCAAATGCTTCCATGACCATCAACAAGTCTGCGGGCTGCGCCACCATCAACAAGTTTGCAGGCTGCGCCATTTCCACCCCCGTGGTGGGCAATGGTAGTCGACTGAGAGCATCCGCACAGTTCTCGGTGCCTGGCCTGTGGCGGATGGTATAGTTATACGCTGGTAGCGCGAGTGCCCACCTTTGTATGCAGGCTGAGGCATTAGTATTTATCCCCTTGTTTTCAGCGAACAGGGATGTGAGGGGCTTGTGATCGGTTTCCAGCTCAAATTTGAGGCCAAACAGGTACTGATGCATTTTCTTGACCCCGAACACACACGCTAATGCCCCTTTCTTAATCATGCTGTAGGCCCTCTCGGCCTTAAACTAGCTCCTGGAAGCATAGGCGACAGGTTGCAACCTCCCCGCAATGTTAGCTTGCTGTAATACACACCCGACTCCGTACGACGACACGTCACATGCTAGCACAAGTCTTTTACACGGGATATACAATACAAGCAGCTTGTTGGAGCATAAAATGTTTCTGGCTTTCTCAAAAGCAATTACTTGGTTCTTTCCCCATACCCAGTTCTCACCTTTGCGCAATAACACATGTAGGGGCTCTAAAAGGATGCTTAACCCCGGTAGGAAGTTACCAAAATAGTTGAGCAGTCTCAGGAACGACCGCAGCTCCGTGACGTTCTGTGTCCTGGGCGCATTCCTGATAGCCTCTGTCTTGGCGTCTGTGGGCCGAATGCCATCCGCCGTGATCTTTCTCCCCAAAAACTCCACTTCTGTTGCCAGGAAGACACATTTCGACCTCTTCAGCCGCAGCCCTACATGATCCAGTCGCTGGAGGACCTCCTCCAGGTTTTGTAGGTGCTCGGTGGTGCCCTGACCCGTGACCAACATGTCATCCTGAAAGACCACCGTATGTGGTACCGACTTGAGTAGGCTCTCCATGTTTCTCTGGAAGATCGCTGCAGCCGACCGAATTCTAAACGGGCATCTATTGTAGATGAACAGTCCCTTGTGCGTGTTGATGCAGGTGAGCCCCTTCGAAGACTCCTCCAGCTCCTGCGTCATGTAGGCCGAAGTCAGGTCGAGCTTGGTGAAAGTCTTGCCTCCTGCCAGCGTCGCAAATAGGTCGTCTGCCTTAGGTAGCGGGTATTGGTGCTGTAGCGAGAAACGATGAATAGTTACTTTATAATCGTCGCGAATCCTGACCGTGCCATCACTTTTGAGTACTGAAACAATCGGGCTGGCCCACTCGCTGAATTCATAAGAACATAAGAACATAAGAATTAGAAACAGGAGTAGGCCATCTAGCCCCTCGAGCCTGCTCCGCCATTCAAAAAGATCATGGCTGATCTGGCCGTGGACTCAGCTCCACTTACCCATCCACTCCCCATAACTCTTACTTCCCTTATTGGTTAAAAATCTGTGATTTGAATACATTCAATGAGCTAGCCTCAACTGCTTCCTTGGGCAGAGAATTCCACAGATTCACAACCCTCTGGGAGAAGAAATGATGATGCCCTCGCGTTGCAGACTATCCAGCTCGATTTCCACTCTCTCCCTCATGTGAGGTACCGCTCGCGCCTTGTGGTGAATGGGTCGTGCCTCTGGGACCAAGTCGATCCGCACCTTCGCCCCGGAAAATTTCCAATGCCTGGCTCAAAAAGGGACGGAAATTTGTTAAGAACCTGGGTACATGAGGCCTCATCGACATGTGATAGCGGATTTTGCCCAGCCAGCTCCTTCCAAGCAGTGTGGGGCCATCGACTGGGACAATCCAGAGTGGCAGTTCATACAAGTGCCCTCATAGGTGACCTTGACCATGGTGCTGTCCAGGACAGTGATAAGCTCTTTGATGTACATTCTCAGTTTCGTGTGGATGGGGCTCAGGGCTGGTCTGAATAGCCTTGTTGTACCACAGTCTCTCAAACATCTTTTTACTCATGATGGATTGGCTAGCGACAGTGTCCAGTTCCATGGCTACGGGTAAGCCATTCAATTTTACGTTTAGCATTATAGGTGGACATTTCGTCGAAAATGTGTGTACCCCGTATACTTCAGCATCTGCCTCCTCTGTCTGAGGCTCGAAATTGCTTTGATCCACCATGGACCGATCTTCCTCTGCCATGTGGTGGTTAGCAGGTTTTGCAGAGCTTGCAGCTCGTTTGCAAGCTCGTTGGAGGTGCCCCATTGTTCCACAGCTTTTGCAACATACCCTTTGAAGTGGCATGAATAGGCTGAATGGAACTCCACAATGCCAACAAGGTGTGAATTGCCTTGCATTCATCCTTTGTTCAGGACTCTGAGTCATCTGGGTCACCTGAGGCCTGCTGGCATTTTGCAGACTCGTGGGTTCTGCCCTGTACATTTCTGCTCGCAAACACAGTTCCAGTTAATTTATGAACATTGCTAGCACATGTGTGCTGAGAGATTTGTTTGGTGTTATCACTGGTGGACATAAACGCCTGTGCTATCGCAATGGCCTTACTGAGGGTCGGTGTCTCTACAGTCAAAAGTTTTCGTAGGATGGTCTCGTGGCCAATCACCCGTACAAAAAAGTCTCTGAGCATTTGCTCCAGGTAGCCATCGTCACATTGTCCTGCAAGTCGCCTTAACTCGGCGATGTAGCTCGCCACTTCCTGACCTTCAGATGGCTGGCACATGTAGAACCAATACCTCGCCATCAGCATGCTCTCCCTCGGGTTAAGATGCTCCCGAACCAGTGTACACAGTTCCTCAAACGACTTATCTGTGGGTTTCACCGGAGCCAGAAGATTCTTCATGAGGCAGTAGGTCAGTGCCCCGCAGACCGTGAGGAGGACCGCTCTCCTTTTTGCAGCGTTTCCTACTCCGTCCAGCTCGTTGGCTACAAAGTACTGGTCAAGCCGTTCGACATAAGCTTCCCAGTCCTCACCCTCTGAGAACTTCTCCAGGATGTCCACAGTTTGCTGCATCTTTGCGTTGGATTCGTATTCTCGTCGCCAGTTATTGTGTTCCTAACACAGATGAGGCTGCACACAGGGAGGTTAAAGTAACAGTGACCTGAGTCTTTAATAAGACACTCCAGAGTGAGGAACAGGCCTTAGGGTACGGCTTATATAGTGCTCCCAAGGGATGCTGGGATCCCTTGGGACTTCAGGGGATGAGCTCCCTGGTGGTGGAACATGGGAGTGCATGCTTTACAGATACACAACACTCATAAAATTCCAGAAGATTCGTCAAGCATGATTTCCCTTTCATAAATCCATGCTGACTTGGTCCAATTCTGTCACTGCTTTCCAAATGCGCTGCTATTTCATCCTTAATGATTGATTCCAACATTTTCCCCACTACTGATGTCAGGCTAACCGGTGTATAATTACCCGTTTTCTCTCTCCCTCCTTTTTTAAAAAGTGGTGTTACATTAGCTACCCTCCAGTCCATAGGAACTGATCCAAAGTCGATAGACTGTTGGAAAATGATCACCAATGCATACACTATTTGTAGGGACACTTCCTTAAGTATTCTGGGATGCAGACTATCAGGCCCCGGGGATTTATCAGCCTTCATTCCCATCAATTTCCCTAACACAATTTCCCACCTAATAAGGATATCCTTCAGTTCCTCCTTCTCACTCGACCCACTGTCCCCAAGTACATTTGGAAGGCTATTTGTGTCTTTTCGTGAAGACAGAACCAAAGTATTTGTTCAATTGGTCTGCCATTTCTTTGTTCCCCATTATAAATTCACCTGAATCCGACTGCAAGGGACCTACGTTTGTCTTCACTAATTTCTTTCTCTTCACATATTTATAGAAGCTTTTGCAGTCAGTTTTTATGTTCCCTGCAAGTTTCCTCTCATACTCTATTTTCCCCCTCCTAATTAAACCCTTAGTCCTCCTCTGTTGAATTCTAAATTTCTCCCAATCCTCAGGTTTGTTGCTTTTTCTAGCCAAATTATAGAAACATAGAAACATAGAAAATAGGTGCAGGAGCAGGCCATTCAGCCCTTCTAGCCTGCACCGCCATTCAATGAGTTCATGGCTGAACATGAAACTTCAGTACCCCCTTCCTGCTTTCTCGCCATAACCCTTGATCCCCTCTTCCTCTTCCTTGGCTTTAACACTATCCTTAATTTCCCTTGTTAGCCATGGTTGAGCCACCTTCCCCGTTTTATCTTTACTCCAGACAGAGATGTGCAATTGCTGAAGTTCATCCATGTGATCTTTAAATGTTTGCCATTGCCGATCTACCATCAACCCTTTAAGTATCCTTAATTTCCCTTGTTAACCATGGTTGAGCCACCTTCCCCATTTTATCTTTACTCCAGACAGAGATGTGCAATTGCTGAAGTTCATCCATGTGACCTTTAAATGTTTGCCATTGCCTATCCACTGTCAACCCTTTAAGTATCATTTGCTTGTCCATTCTAGCCAATTCATGCCTCATACCGTCGAAGTTACCTTTCCTTAAGTTCAGGACCCTAGTTTCCGAATTAACTGTGTCACTCTCCATCTTAATAAAGAATTCTACCATATTATGGTCACTCTTCCCCAAGGGGCCTCGCACAACAAGATTGCTAATTAGTCCCTTCTCATTACACATCACCCAGTCTAGGATGGCCAGCTCTCTAGTTGGTTCCTCGACATATTGGTCGAGAAAACCATCCCTAATACACTCCAGGAAATTCTCCTCCACCACATTGCTACCAGTTTGGTTAGCCCAGTCAATATGTAGATTGAAGTCGACCATGATAACTGCTGTACCTTTATTGCACACATCCCTCATTTCTTGTTTGATGCTGTCTCCAACCTCACTACTACTGTTTGGTGGTCTGTACACAACTCCCACTAGCGTTTTCTGCCCATTGGAATTCCGCAGCTCCACCCATACCGATTCCACATCATCCAGGCTAATGTCCCTCCTTACTATTGCATTAATTTCCTCTTTAACCAGCAATGCCACCCCGCCTCCTTTTCTCTCTGCCTATCCTTCCTAAATGTTGAATACCCCTGGATGTTGAGTTCTCAGCCTTGATCATCCTGGAGCCATGTCTCCGTGATGCCAATTACATCATATCCGTTAACTGCTATCTGCGCAGTTAATTTGCCCGCCTTATTCCGAATACTGCTCACATTGAGGCACAGAGCCTTCAGGCTTGTCTTTTTAACACACTTTGCTCCTTTAGAATTTTTCTGTAATGTGGCCTTTTTTGTTTTTTGCCTTGAGTTTCTCTGCCCTCCACTTTTACTATTCTCCTTTCTATCTTTTGCTTCTGCCTCCATTTTATTTCCCTCTGTCTCCCTGCATAGGTTCCCATCCCCCTGCCATGTTAGTTTAACTGCTCCCCAACAGCACTAGCAAACACTCCCCTAGGACATTGGTTCTGGTTCTGCCCAAGTGCAGACCGTTGGGTTTGTACTGGTCCCACCTCCCCCAGAACCGGTTCCAATGTCCCAGGAATTTGAATCCCTCCCTTTTGCACCACTCCTCAAGCCACGTATTCATCTGAGCTATCCTGCGATTCCTACTCTGACTGCAATCCTGAGATTACTACTTTTGAGGTCCTACTTTTTAATTTAGCTCCTAGCTCCCTAAATTCGTCTTGTAGGACCTCATCCTGTTTTTTACCTATATTGTTGGTACCTATATGCACCACGACAACTGGCTGTTCACCCTCCCTTTTCAGAATGTCCTGCATCCGCTCCGAGACATCCTTGACCCTTGCACCAGAGAGGCAACATACCATCCTGGAGTCTCGGTTGCGGCTGCAGAAACGCCTATCTATTCCCCTTACAATCGAATCCCCTATCACTATAGCTCTTCCATTCTTTTTCCTGCCCTCCTGTGCAGCAGAGCCATCCATGGTGCCATGAGGTTGGCTGCTGCTTCTCCCCCCTGATGAGTCATCCCCTCCAACAGTACTCAAAGCGGTGTATCTGTTTTGCAGGGGGATGACTGCAGGGGACCCCTGCACTACCTTCCTTGCACTGCTCTTCCTGCTGGTCACCCATTTACTATCTGACTGTGTACCCTTTTCCTGCGGTAACACCAACTCGCTAAACGTGCTATTCACGTCATTCTCAGCATCGTGGATGCTCCAGAGTTCATCCACCTGCAGCTCCAGTGCCACAATGCGGTCTGTCAGGAGCTGGAGGTGGATACACTTCCCGCACACGTAGTCGTCAGGGACACCGGAAGCGTCCCTGACTTCCCACATAGTACAGGAGGAGCATAACATGTGTCCGAGCTGTCCTGCCATGACTTAACCCTTAGATAATCTTAATTTGGCAACAACAATGCTAAATGTTACTTACTGACAAAGAAAAGAAAAAAGAAAAGCTACTTACCAATCACCAGCCAATCACTTACCCCTTTGGCTGTGACATCACCTTTCAATTTCTTTCTACTTTTTTGCCTTCTCACCCCGCTGCAGCTGCACCGGTAGATCTCTCGACTGCCCGAACTCCTCCTCGACTGCCGTCGCCTCCGACGCATCCGCTGGGCCTTTTGTAGGCCTCTCGACTGCCCAAACTCCTCCTCTATGATAATTTAATAGCTCCTCTTTGCCTTCCTAACTTTTTTTTGACTTCTCTAATCTTTTCATGTTCTCCCTTATCATGCTCTCCCCTGTTAGCTATGTACTTAATGTGTGCCTCTTTCCTTACCCTCAATTGTTCCCTTATGGATTTATTCATCCATGGAGTCTCATTAATGTTTAGTTTGTTCTTTCCTTTTAGCAGAATATATTTTTCCTGCACTCCAGGTTGAACACCATTTTAAATGTTTCCCATTGCTGTTCTACATAATTTTTTGCCAATATTGTTTCCCATTTTATTTTCCCAAGTTCCATTCTCAGCCCCATAAAATCAGCTTCTCTTTAATCTATTACCCTGGTTTTTGTCCTTCTCAATTAAAAGCATAATATATTATGGTCACTATTGATTAGATGTACCCCTACATTTACTTCTCTTATCTGCTCCGGTTCATTCCCCATAACGAGATCCAGTAGCGAATCCTCCCGTGTTGGGCTTTTTATATGTTAACATAGAAACATAGAAACATCGAAAATAGGGGCAGGAGTAGGCCATTCGGCCCTTCTAGCCTGCACCGCCATTCAATGAGTTCATGGCTGAACATGCAACTTCAGTACCCCATTCCTACTTTCTCACCATACCCCTTGATTCTCCTAGTAGTAAGGACTCCATCTAACACCTTTTTGAATATATTTAGTGAATTGGCCTCAACAACTTTCTGTGGTAGAGAATTCCACAGGTTCACCACTCTCTGGGTGAAGAAATTCCTCCTCATCTCGGTCCTAAATGGCTTACCCCTTATCCTTAGACTGTGTCCCCTGGTTCTGGACTTCCCCAACATTGGGAACATTCTTCCTGCATCTAACCTGTCTAACCCCGTCAGAATTTTAAACGTTTCTATGAGGTCCCCTCTCATTCTTCTGAACTCCAGTGAATACAAGCCCAGTTGATCCAGTCTTTCTTGATAGGTCAGTCCCGCCATCCTGGGAATCAGTCTGGTGAACCTTCGCTGCACTCCCTCAATAGCAAGAATGTCCTTCCTCAGGTTAGGAGACCAAAACTGTACACAATACTCCAGGTGTGGCCTCACCAAGGCCCTGTACAACTGTAGCAACACCTCCCTGTCCCTGTACTCAAATCCCCTCGCTATGAAGGCCAATATGCCATTTGCTTTCTTAACCGCCTGCTGTACCTGCATGCCAACCTTCAATGACTGATGTACCATGACACCCAGGTCTCGTTGCACCTCCCCTTTTCCTAATCTGTCACCATTCAGATAATAGTCTGTCTCTCTGTTTTTACCACCAAAGTGGATAACCTCACATTTATCCACATTATACTTCATCTGCCATGCATTTGCCCACTCACCTAACCTATCCAAGTCGCTCTGCAGCCTCACAGCATCCTCCTCGCAGCTCACACTGTCACCCAACTTAGTGTCATCTGCAAATTTGGAGATACTACATTTAATCCCCTCATCTAAATCATTAATATACAGTGTAAACAGCTGGGGCCCCAGCACAGAACCTTGCGGTACCCCACTAGTCACTGCCTGCCATTCTGAAAAGTACCCATTTACTCCTACTCTTTGCTTCCTGTCTGACAACCAGTTCTCAATCCATGTCAGCACACTACCCCCAATCCCATGTGCTTTAACTTTGCACATTAATCTCTTGTGTGGGACCTTGTCAAAAGCCTTCTGAAAGTCCAAATATACCACATCAACTGGTTCTCCCTTGTCCACTCTACTGGAAACATCCTCAAAAAATTCCAGAAGATTTGTCAAGCATGATTTCCCTTTCACAAATCCATGCTGACTTGGACCTATCATATCACCTCTTTCCAAATGCACTGCTATGACATCCTTAATAATTGATTCCATCATTTTACCCACGACCGATGTCAGGCTGACCGGTCTATAATTCCCTGTTATCTCTCTCCCTCCTTTTTTAAAAAGTGGGGTTACATTGGCTACCCTCCACTCCATAGGAACTGATCCAGAGTCAATGGAATGTTGGAAAATGACTGTCAATGCATCCACTATTTCCAAGGCCACCTCCTTAAGTACTCTGGGATGCAGTCCATCAGGCCCTGGGGATTTATCGGCCTTCAATCCCATCAATTTCCCCAACACAATTTCCCGACTAATAAGGATTTCCCTCAGTTCCTCCTCCCTACTAGACCCTCCGGCCCCTTTTATATCCGGAAGGTTGTTTGTGTCCTCCTCAGTGAATACCGAACCAAAGTACTTGTTCAATTGGTCCGCCATTTCTTTGTTCCCCGTTATGACTTCCCCTGATTCTGACTGCAGGGGACCTACGTTTGTCTTTACTAACCTTTTTCTCTTTATATATCTATAGAAACTTTTGCAATCCGTCTTAATGTTCCCTGCAAGCTTCTTCTCGTACTCCATTTTCCCTGCCCTAATCAAACCCTTTGTCCTCCTCTGCTGAGTTCTAAATTTCTCCCAGTCCCCGGGTTCGCTGCTATTTCTGGCCAATTTGTATGCCACTTCCTTGGCTTTAATACTATCCCTGATTTCCCTTGATAGCCACGGTTGAGCCACCTTCCCTTTTTTATTTTTACGCCAGACAGGAATGTACAATTGTTGTAGTTCATCCATGTGGTCTCGAAATGTCTGCCATTGCCCATCCACAGTCAACCCCTTCAGTATCATTCGCCAATCTATCCTAGCCAATTCACGCCTCATACCTTCAAAGTTACCCTTCTTTAAGTTCTGGACCATGGTCTCTGAATTAACTGTTTCATTCTCCATCCTGATGCAGAATTCCACCATATTATGGTCACTCTTCCCCAAGGGGTCTCGCACAACGAGATTGCTAATTAATCCTCTCTCATTACACAACACCCAGCCTAAGATGGCCTCCCCGCTAGTTGGTTCCTCGACATATTGGTCTAAAAAACCATCCCTTATGCACTCCAGGAAATCCTCCCCCACTGTATTGCTTCCAGTTTGGTTAACCCAATCTATGTGCATATTAAAGTCACCCATTATAACTGCTGCACCTTTATTGCACGCACCCCTAATTTCCTGTTTGATGCCCTCCCCAACATCACTACTACTGTTTGGAGGTCTGTACACAACTCCCACTAACGTTTTTTGCCCTTTGGTGTTCTGCAGCTCTACCCATATAGATTCCACATCATCCAAGCTAATGTCCTTCCGAACTATTGCCTTAATTTCCTCCTTAACCAGCAATGCTACCCCACCTCCTTTTCCTTTTATTCTATGTTTCCTGAATGTTGAATACCCCTGAATGTTGAGTTCCCAGCCCTGATCATCCTGGAGCCACGTCTCCGTAATCCCAATCACATCATATTTGTTAACATCTATTTGCACAGTTAATTCATCCACCTTATTGCGGATACTCCTTGCATTAAGACACAAAGCCTTCAGGCTTGTTTTTTTAACACCCTTTGTCCTTTTAGAATTTTGCTGTACAATGGCCCTTTTTGTTCTTTGCCTTGGATTTCTCTGCCCTCCACTTTTCCTCATCTCCTTTCTGTCTTTTGCTTTTGCCTCCTTTTTGTTTCCCTCTGTCTCCCTGCATTGGTTCCCATCCCCCTGCCATATTAGTTAGAAAGGAGTCCTGTATACTGTTATGTTCAGAACACAGGACTATATTGCAAGCTCAAACTGTTGTGACCTTGGTCTCTTTATTCAGACTCCAGAGTGAGGAAGCAGCATGGTGAATCACCTTTTATACCTGCTTGTCCCAGGGTGCACAGGTGACCCTTGGGTCTCCCACAGATGTGCCCCCTAGTGGCAAGTCTTACATTTGGGTAAGGTCAACATACATACATAACATATACACTGTAGGAACTCCATTCCCTTATTCCCTTTACCTCCCTCTTCTGTCCAATTAATATCGGGGTAGTTGGAATCCCCCATGATTATTTTTCTATGTTTTTTAATGCGCTTTTGAATGTGGAAGGAGAAATGTTTTTCTGTTCTGTCTGTGGGAAAAGATTTCAAACATCAGTATGACTGTAAATGCACCGAGACACACACACACCCGAGTGAGAGTGCTCCAGAGCACTGACTGTGGAAAGAGCTTTAACCAGTTACACAGCCTGAAAAACATCGCACCGTTCACAGTGGGGAGAAACCGTACACATGTTCTGTGTGTAGACGAGGCTTCAACTGATCATCCAACCTGGAGAGACACAAGGACACCCGCACCATGGAGAAACTGTGCAAATGTGGGGATTGTGGGAACGGATTTAATTACCCGCCTGACCTGGAAACTCATCGACGCTGTCACATTGGGGAGAGGCCTTTCACCTGCTCTGTGTGTGGGAAGGGATTCATTCACTCCTCCAGCCTCACTTCACACCAACCTTTTCACTCTAATAAGAGGCCATTTAAATGTTCTGACTGTGAGAAGAGCATTAAAAGCACATCTGCTGAGACACCAACATACCTTTGGTTACTCTCGTGGACAAGTCCCAACTCCTCATACTTTCCAGAGTGCCTCTCCCATTCTTGGGATACAGAGAAGGAATCATTAACATGCCCGGGGTCACTAAACACAAAACCCAGTCTGTTAATCACTTTCAGCAACAGGACTTAGCATGTGCCCCACAGCATCTCTCTCACCTTCGATGTGTGAATGGAGCATCACGCCTGCAAATCTGGTTTTCAATTTGACTTTTCCCAGGTTTTTATGATGAGGATGTGCGGGGGTCCAGTGGGTTTTCACTGCTCCGGGGTATTTCCTGGTATGTCCTCACTGCCCCTGGAATTCCCACACATTGCCCCCTGGGTATGAGGCCAGCGCTCTGGGCACTGGAGTGAAGCCGAGTCCTGCAGGCACACTGTCACCAGGAGGAGTTTCTAACTGTCCGGACCGACCTTTTGGAGAGATTGTTCCCACTTTTGGGCTGGGTGTAGTTTTTCTCCATTGTCCCATTTCTTGTTCCCTTGGATTGGATCTTTATTTGTTCCCTTTGGTTTGGCTTCAGTTTTACTGCTGGACCCACCACTCAAAGCACTTTGTCTGATCCGCCCCTGGGAATGAGCAGACTCCTCCCTCATTCCCACAGTGCACCATCTCTCCTCCTCTTTTCCCCCTTGGTTATCTTCCACACTCTGGGCCTTGGGCCTTCCCCAGGGATTCTCAGTATGAACAGGTGGGATGTGTTTTGAGACAGGATGTCCCAGCTCTCCACCTTTAAAGGGACAAGGAGAGGACCAGCTGGGTTGAATGGCCCTGTTTTGTGACATCACTGCAGTGACTAGCAACCAACCTCCCTGAGCCTTGCTCATTATGGGCTGGGTTTAACTCAATGCTGTTATAGGAAGGGAAACAGGAGCAGGATTCGACCCGTGTGGAGCCCAGGATTAATGGGGAGATGTACAGGATCAATTTATACCTTATTGGGTGAGAAATGTTACTGCCCCTGATACTCCCTGTCCCTCAGTATCTGTGTCCAGGGGAGAAGCTGATGGGTTTATCTAACCTTCTTTAGGTGAATCTTTGTGCTCATCGAGGTGATGGATGTCAGTGCTGAGGAATGGAACAATTTATCAGTCAGAGCACCTCTTGTCAGATATGTGGAACATTCTTTGTTCCTGTTAAGTCCTGACTCTAATGTACTGACTTACATGAGACACATGCTGAAGTCAAGGTCACTCAGGACCTGCACCTTTAATTCCAGCTCTCAAGTGCTGCACTTGCCTGAGACCTCCCTTTATATACCTCAGTGGGACAGGTATGGAGTGTCTCCTGCAAGTGCACCCCTGGTGGTAAGGTATGCTTATTGTTACAGGTCATATCCAATTACAGTCATGTATAGCATGGTAAGATACAGTTATATACAGTAATGTGAGATACATGACAGTTCCAGTCCTACTCATGAACCCTCCCTCCCTTTTTTTTCCAGCACATTGATGACTGTATTGGTGCTGTTTCCTACTCTCACCCTGAACTAGACAATTTCATTCTCTTTGCTTCCAATTTCCACCCTTCCCTCACCTTCACATGGTCTATTTCTGAGTCCTTCCTTCCCGTCCTCGACTTTGTTTCCATTTCTGGGGATAGGCTATCGACAAACATCCACTATAAGTCCACTGACTCCCACAGCTATCTGGACTAGATTTCCTCCTACCCTGCTTCCTGTAAGGACTCTATTCCATTCTCCTAATTTCTCCATTTCTGCCGCATCTGTTCTGATGATGCCACCTTCCATACTAATGCCTCTGATATGTCTTTTTTTCAACCGAGGATTCCCATATACCGTGGTTGACATGACTCTCAACCGTGTCCGTTCCATTTCCCGTACTTATGCTCTCACCCCTTCCCCTCCCGCCCAGAACCACGACAGGGTTCCCCTTGTCCTCACCTTTCACCCCACCAGCCTCCTGTCTGTAAGGGTGACCCCGAGTTTCCAGTTGCCTGTCACTTTAATTTCCAGCTCCAATCCCACTCTGACCTCTCAGTCCTTGGCCTCTTACACTGTTCCAATGCAGCTGAATGCAAGCTCGAGGAACAGCACTTCATCTTTCGATGAGGCTCTTTACAGCCCTCTGGACTTCACATCGAGTTCAACAATTTCAGATCATAACCTCAACCTCTATTTTTTCAGGTGGCACTTGTTGATGATTCTGCCATCCCCATTTGGAGCATTTAACCACTCCTATCACGGACCGTCCCTTTTGTGTTTTCCTCCCCTCCTCCAACCCTTTCCCTGTCTATGCACCTGGTTGCAAAATCTGTTGCATCTCAAACTTTTTAAAGTTCTGACGAACGGTCATCGACCTGAAACGTTAACTCTGTTTCTCTCTCTCCACAGATGCTGCCTGACCTGCTGAGTGTTTCCAGCCTTTTCTGTTTTTATACTAGGAGGGAGAGAAAGTGGTGCAGGTGGGAGCAGCAAAGGACATTAAGAACAGCACGATAAACACTGACCCTGGGGCACACCACTGTTTGTATCCCTCCAGTCTGAATAACATCCATTAAACACTGCTCTGGTGTTTACCCAGAATTCTTAAAAGCACTGGGACCCAAAGTGAAGAGATGGTTGACCTCCTTCTCTGAGGTACTGGCAACTGGTAAATTCCACCTATTTGGAGGGAGACTAAAATAATTGCCCTCCTGAAGCAGGGGAAGAATTCTTGTGAATCCACCAGCAACCGCCCGATCTCCTTACTTTACACTTGTTATAAAGTGCTGGAGAGGCTACTACTCCGCAGACTAGCCCCCATCATCAAGCCAACCATCCCTAAAGAGAAAGCGGGTTTCCGAAGAGGCCATAACTGCTGTGACCAAATGGTAGCTGGAACAATGCACATCGAATCAGGCTTCCAGCGCCAGCTCAAGACCACTGTAGCACTCGTGGACCTGTCATTGGCGTTAAGCACAGTATGGAAACATGGACTGCTCTTCAAGCTCTCCACCATTTTACCCTGCAGAACAACGATCCATCTTCTCAACTCCATGATTAGCAACCGACACTTCCGTGTATACTCTAGCACCCAGAAGAGCAGATATAGGACATTGAACAATGGACTCTCACACGATTCTGTCCTGGCACCCGTTATTCAACATTTATACCAATGATCTGCCTGAAACAGAGTCCCGCAAGTTCGTATGTACTGATGACATTGCCTCGGCCAGGCAAAACACAAATCTGTCCATCACCAAAGAGATCCTGACCAGTGATTTACAGAGGATGGAGGCCTACTTCCACTGATGACAACTCCGGCCAAACCCACAAAATATTGTCACCTCGACATTCCACCTCAACACCCATCAAGCAAACCAAGTTTTCAAAGTCTCATTTTGTGATGCAGAAGCAAACCATACCAAAAACCCCTCCCATTTAGGAATCACGTTTGATTGAACCCTGTCATATAGACATCTTCACAACCTTGGGATGAAACTGTAGAGTAGGGTCAACTTGATCCAGAAACACGTCGGATCCACTTGGTGAGCAGAATTCTACCATGAGAATTATCACCGGTACACTTTTATCGACACCAACACCTTGGCTCCCGTGCTTGCAAACATCGCACCACTACACCTACGCCGCGAATATGAAGTCTCCAATGAACTCCAATGAGTATAGGCCCAACCTAATCAACCTATCTTCATAAGTCAACCCCTTCATCTCTGGAATCAACCTAGTGAACCTTCTCTGAACAGCCTCCAATGCAAGTATATCCCTCCTTAAATAAGGAGACCAAAACTGTACGCAGTACTCTAGGTGTGGCCTTACCAATACCCTGTACAGTTGTAGCAGGACTTCTCTGCTTTTATACTCTATCCCGCCTTGCAATAAAGGCCAACATTCCATTTGCCTTCCTGATTACTTGCTATGTTAGTATGGCATACTAACTTTTTGTGTTTCATGCACAGGGACCCCCAGGTCCCTCTGTACTGCGGCACTTTGCAATTTTTTTCCATTTAAATTATAATTTGCTTTTCTATTTTTTCTACCAAAGTGGATAACCTCACATTTTCCCACATTATACTCCATCTGCCAAATTTTTGCCCACTCACTTAGCCTGTCTATATCCCTTTGCAGATTTTTTGTGGCCTCCTCACAATTTACTTTCCCAGCCATCTTTGTATCATCAGCAAATTTGGCTACATTACACACGGTCCCTTCATCAAAGTCATTAGTATAGATTGTAAATAGTTGAGGACCCAGCACCGATCCCTGCGGCACCCCACTAGTTACTGTTTGCCAACTGGAAAATGACCCATTTATTCTGACTCTCTGTTTTGTTAGTTAGCCAATCCTCTATCCATATTACCCCCAACCCCGTGAACATTTATCATGTGCAGTAACCTTTTATGTGGCACCTTATCGAATGCCTTCTGGAAATCCAAATATACCACATCCATTGGTTCCCCCTTATCCACCCTGCTCGTTATATCCTCAAACAACTCCAGCAAATTTGTCAAACATGATTTCCCTTTCATAAAACCATGCTTGATTGTATCATGCTTTTCCAAATATCCTGCTACTGCTTCTTTAATAATGGACTTCCAACATTTTCCCAGTGACAGATGTTAGGCTAACTGGTCTATAGTTTCCTGCTTTCCGTCTGCCTCCTTTTTTTAAATGGGGCATTTGCGGATTTCAAATCCGCTGGGACCACACAGAATCCAGGGAATTTTGGTAGATTATAACCAATGGACCCACTATCTCTGCAGCCACTTCTTTTAAGACCCGAGGATGAAGCCATCAGGTCCAGGACACTTGTCCACCTTTAGTTCCATTATGTAAATTTGCTCGTGGCTCAGGTAGTAATCCAGAGATTATTACCTTTGTGGTTCTACTTTTTAATTTGGCCCCTAGCTGCTCATAATCCCACAGCAGAACCTCTTTGTTTGTCCTACCTATGTCGTTGGTACCCAGGTAGACCACGACAACTGGATCTTCCCCCTCCCACTCCAAGTTCCTCTCCAGCCCAGAGGAGACGTCCTTAACCCTGGCACCGGGTAGGCAACACAGCCTTCGGGACTCATGCTCTCAGCTGCAGAGAACAGTATCTATCCCCCGAATGATCCTGACCCCTACCACTACAATGTTTCTTTTTACTCCCCCCACTTGATTGGCCCCCTGCACCATAGTGCTGTGGTCAGTTTGCTCATCCTCCCTAACCCTGTAGTCCCTGCTCTCATCACAGGGAGTAAGGGCCTCGAACCTGTTGGACAAGAGCAAGGGCCAAGGCTCCTCCATCACTACATCCTGAGTTCCCATACCCTCCTCACTCATAGTCACAACAATCCTGTCCCTGACCATGGATCGAATTTGAATTAATTAATCTAATTGGTGTGACTAGCTCCTGGATCGCGACGTCCAGGTAACTCTCCCCCTCCCTGATGTGTCGTAGTGTCTGCAGCTTGGATTCCAGCTCATTAACGCGGAGCTGAAGTTCCTCGAGCTGCAGACACTTACTGCAGACTCAATGGTGTCCACCAGCTCCCACATGCAACAGCAGAAACACACCACCTGCCCTGCCATCTCTAATGTATTCAATTAGTTAACATTTGAAGTTTTGAACATTTAGTTTATAATCTCAGCTCCTAATTTAAAGCAATGCCCAAGAAAAGAGAGAAAAACTGACCAACCCAGCAGGTAGTGAAATATCAATTACCTATTTTTACTTTAAAAAAAAATGATTTTAATCTTCCCCCTCTTCTCCAAATTCCCACTCTTTCCAAATTCCCGAATAAACCACTCTGTTTATCTCCACTCCATTTAAGGCCTCTCTATGCAGATCACTCTGTGCTCTGAAAAAGTGTTCACACTGGAGAGAGGCCGTTCATCTGCTCCTGTGTGAGAAGGGATTGACTCGGTCATCCACCCTGTTGAAACACCAACAAGTTCACACCGGAGAGAGGCCATTCACCTGCTCCGTGTGTGAGAGGGGATTTAATCGATCAACCACCCTGCTGACACACCAGAGAGTTCACATGTGACTGCAGGGATTGGATTCTGCCCTTAATCAGATCCAAGACTGAACCATGTTCATTCTGATAGTTATGGTTTGTTTCTGTGATGTTACTAACATGTACAATTGGTCTGGAGTTTAATATTCTGGATATATAGCTGATTGTGTTCTCGGGGCTGCATTGTTCATTAGAGAACCGCTGTCTGATCTTTCCCCTTAATTTCTGATGAGAGTCCCTGAATTATTTTATAATAAAATTATGAACTTTTACTTCAATCCTGAAATGATCTTTGGTACAAAATCTACAATTCAATGTCTGAAAGGTCCCACTGATTAACATCTCCAATGAGAAAGTGCTGATTAATCCTCGCTGACATTTCTCACTGACTTGCACATTATACACAGAGGCATCTCCATTATCCACCAGAAAGTAGGGAATGGGAATTGGTAGAGAATCGAGAGTCCCCAAATATTGTCTGGTACAGAAATTCCCTCGGCACGGAAATGGAGACAAGTCCAGTCAAGTAACGGGATGAGTTAAAGGTATTTACTCAGATGGGCGGAAAGGTGGGAGGTGGTGTACCACAGGGATCGGTGCTGGGACCACTGTTCACCATTTACATGAATGATTTGGACTTGGGAATGTAGTTAATAATGAGGAAGACTGCAATAACACCCTTGTAGAATTATTAAGTTGTATTAAGTAAATAGTGGCATCATCTTTTAATTTGCTTTGACTATATAGTTATGTGTAAAACAAAAATCATTAACAGCTCCTAATTTCAGAATGTTCAGATTTAAACTCAACTTTTTCCAGTACAATCTAACATCTCAATAATTGTAATGAGTGTAAATGAGATATTAGGACTGTTGTTTAACACAATCCAAACACAGTGACACACAGACAGATGGACAAGTGTAGCTTCACAGTGAATTCTTTTAAGCCTCACTAAAAACTGGCAGACTGGCAATCCATTGTTAACTAATGGTCTTGTGATCTTGAAGAAAGGAGATACATGGAAATGTGTCAAAGAATTCATTAACAGAGTGGGGCATCATCTCCCTTTTATTTCTATTTCTGACACCAGGCAACAGAAAAATGTAATTACAACACGATATAAACACTCTTTAGGTGTGAGCAACAATCTATTTGTGACACACACACAATTAATAATTAAATCACGATGTGATCGTGAGGAGAAATTAACGCCTCTTGATACCTTCCATGCCCACCGGTTGCGGACGTTATCAAATGCACCGGTGGACACCGCATGCTCCCTCTCCAGGGTCACCCGGGCACAGACAAGACTGCGGAAGAGAGGCAAATACCCAGAGCGACCCATCCACCCCCCTCCCCATGGGACCCAGCCATCCTGGAACTACAACTTGCTGTTTTAGCCAGGCCAATGAGCAGGTCTAGGAGAAGATCCTCCAACTTATGCACCCCCCTCTGCACTGGGCGGCCAAAGATTAGAAGCATGGGGCTAAAGTGTCAACAAAAGTTGAGGATCAGCCCGTTCAGCAAACTATACAGGTGATGCAACCTCTCACACTGAATATATACATGGCCCATGGAATCCTCAAGGCCACAAAAACTACACCTGGCCATGGAGTCCAGAAAGGCACTTAAAAACTGTTGCACATGACTGCTCTGTGCAACACTCTCCACCCCAGATCCCCAATGGTGCAGGGACGGATTCCCATGTAGAGCCTCCATTGGGGACTCCTGCCTCTGCTGGATGGCAAGATTATGCTTCAGACCTTTGAGATTGGGCAATAAACAAAATTAATCAGTAAATTATATAGAAACCTGGGTCCTCAGCCATGGTGCGAAGTACGCTGGCCGCCACTTTTCCATCAATAACTGACACCTCAGGCCTCAAGTTCAGGCCTGTCATTCTGACAGAAACTTATGAGGCCTCATTTTTTTGTGTGACCCACTGGAGAGGCTGTTAATGGTTTTAATAAGCTGGCAATAAGCTTTCTATTTTATATTGTGTTCAGAATAACTCCACAAGACTATGTTGTAAGCTCAAACCATTGTGACCTTCGTCTCTTTAATGTAACTCCAGAGTGACAATGCAGCATGGTGGATTGCTTTTTATACTTGCTTGCCCAGGGTGCACAGGTGACCCTTAGGTCTCCCACAGGTGTGCCCCCTGGTGGCAAGTCTTACCATTGGTGAGGTTTGCATACATAACATCACTCCCCCGTCAAAGTCTTATGTACAAGTTATTTACAGGTTGAGGCGATCTGGCGCCCTGCATTCCCGGGTTGATTGCCTGAGTTGAAGTCCTGGCATGGGTGAGTTGGTCGGATCATTGCTGCACTGCGGTGTGGCTGGTCTGATCGGACTGTCGGGCATGGTGGGTTCATCCTCGTGGTTGACAGCGAGGTTAATTGCTGGTTGGGTGTGTGTTGGTGGATCATAGATGGTAAAATCTTCTTCAAATTGTTCTTGGTTGTCAGTGAATCACAGTTTGGTCTGATCCAAGTGCTTTCTGCACGCTTGCCCATTCAACAGTTTAACAACAAACACTCTATTCCTCTCCTTGGCTAAAATAGTGCCAGCAATCCATTTGGGACTATGACCGTAGTTGAGAACAAACACAGGATCATTAACCCCAATGTCACACGATACAGTCGCGCGATTGTTTTACACGTTATGCCGGTGCCGCCGGGTTTCCACGTGATCATTGAGATCCGGGTGGACTAGGGAGAGCCTGGTTTTGAGTGCTCTCTTCATTAACAATTCTGCAGGGGGAACCCCGGTGAGCGAGTGGGGGCGCGTCCGGTAGCTGAGCAGGACCCTAGATAACAGAGTCTGCAAGGAGTCGTCCGTTATGCTTTTCAAGCTCTGCCCATTCCACTTGACCATTGGATGCGGGCTTAAATGGGGCAGACCTGACATGCTTAATGCCATTGCGGGTCATGAACTCGTTGAATTCCAAGCTGGTGAAACATGGTCCATTGTCACTAACAAGGACGTCGGGCAAACCATGGGTGGCGAATATGGCCCTGAGGCTTTCAATGGTGGCGGTGGACATACATGATGACATTATTATACATTCAATCTATTTAGAGTAAGCGTCCACTGCTACTAGAAACATCTTTTCTAGAAAAGGGCCAGCAAAATCTACGTGCACCCTGGACCACAGTTTGGAGGGCCATGACCACAGGCTCAGTGGGGCCTCCCTGGGTGCGTTGCTCAACTGTGAGCAAGTGTTGCATTGGTGTATGCATGACTCTAATTCGGAGTTAATGCTGACCACCAAACATGCGACCTGGCGATAGCCTTCATCATGACTATGCCTGGGTGGGTACTGTGTAAGTCGCGTATAAACATTTCCCTGTCTTTTTTTGCCAAAACCACGCGATTCCCCCATAGGAGCAAAATCCAATTGGATGGACAATTCATCCTTACGTCGATGAAATGGCTTAATTTCATCTTGCATTTCCCCGGGAACCGCCGACCAGCTGCCATTAAGGATGCAGCTTTTTACTAGTGATAGCACGGGGTCTTGGCTGGTCCAGTTCCTGATCTAGCGAGCCATGATGGGTGACCCCTCGCTCTCAAAAGCATCCATTACCAGAAGTGAGTCTGCGGGTTGCGCCATTTCCACCCCGGTGGTGGGCAATGGCAGCCAACTGAGGGCGTCAGCGCAGTTCTCAGTGCCTGGTCTGTGGCGGATTACATAGTCATACGCAGGCAATGTTAGTGCCCATCTATGGATGCGGGACGAAACATTGGTGTTGATACCTTCGCTTTCTGAGAGCAGTGATGTGAGTGGTTTGTGGTCAGTTTCGAGCTGGAACCGGAGACCAAATAGGTATTGGTGCATTTTCTTAACCCTGTATACACAAGCTAACGCTTCTTTCTCAACCATACTATAGGCTCTTTCAGCCTTGGATAAACTTCTGGATGCATATGCAACCGGTTGCAGTCTGCCTGACACATCTGCTTGCTGTAACACATAACTGACGCCGTACGACAAAGCATCACAAGCTAATACTAAACGTTTACATGGGTCATACAATACAAGTAACTTGTTACAGCATAGCAGGTTTCTGACCTTTTAAAGGCTGCCTCTTGTGATTTAACCCAAACCCAGTCATCACCCTTGAGTAGCAATAAATGCAAAGGTTCCAGCAAAGTGCTTAACCCCGGTAGAAAGTACCAAAATAGTTGAGGAGTCCCAGGAACGAACGCAGCTCCATCACATTCTGTGGTCTGGGTTTCATTCTTGATGGCCTCCGTCTTGGAGTCCATGGGGCTGATGCCGTCCGTCGCAATCTTTCTCCCCAGAAATTCGATCTCTGGTGATAGGAAAACACACTTGGAGTGTTTCAGCCTGAGTCCCACTCTGTTCAGTCGCTTTAGAACCTCTTCCAGGTTGTGTAAGTGTTCAGTGGTGTTGCGACCATTGATCAAGATGTTGTCTTGGAACACCACGATGCATGAAACCGATTTCAGCAGACTCTCCATGTTCCTCTGGAAGCTGGCCACCGCCGAGCAAATCCCAAAGGGGCATCTGTGGTACACGAGCAGCCCTTTGTGCATGTTGATGCACGTCAATTTCTTTGACGGCTCAGCCAGCTCCTGTGTCATGTAAGCAGAGGTTAGATCTAGCTTGGTGAATGACTTTCCCCCTGCTAGCATTGTGAATTGGTCCTCCGCTTTAAGTAGTGGGTACTGATTCTGTAATGAGACTCAGTTGATTGTTACCTTGTAGCCCCCGCAGATTCTGACTGTCCAATCGCTCTTTAGCACCGGCACGATTGGACTGGCCCACTCGTTGAACTCGACTGGCGATATGATTCTGTCTCGTTGAAGTCTGTCCAACTCCATCTCGACTTTCTCTCACATCATATATGGGAGTGCTCGGGCCTTGTGATGAACGGGCCATGCCCCAGGAACAAGATGGATCTGCACCTTGGTGCCTGTGAAGTTGCCGATGCCTGACTCAAATAACGCCGGGAATTTGTTTAGCACCTGGCGCACGTAGCGTTATCCACCGAAGACAGAGCTTTGATGTTGTCCCAGTTCCATTGGATCTTTCCTAGCTAGCTTCTGCTGAACAGCATTGGGCCATTGCCTGGTACAATCCATAGTGGTAAATCATGCACCATTCCATTGTATGATACTTTCACTGCCGCACTGCAGATAACAGGTATGAGTTCTTTGGTGTAAATGCATAGCGTTGTGTGAATCGGGCTCAGTTTTGGCCTCTGTGCCTTGTTGTCCCAGTTTCTCAAAAGCCTTCTGGCTCATGATAGAAACATAGAAAATAGGTGCAGGAGCAGGCCATTCAGCCCTTCTAGCCTGCACCGCCATTCAATGAGTTCATGGCTGAACATGAAACTTCAGTACCCCCTTCCTGCTTTCTCGTCATACCCCTTGATCCCCCGAGTAGTAAGGACTTCATCTAACTCCCTTTTGAATATATTTAGTGAATTGGCCTCAACTACTTTCTGTGGTAGAGAATTCCATAGGTTCACCACTCTGGGTGAAGAAGTTTCTCCTCATCTCGGTCCTAAATGGCTTATCCCTTATCCTTAGATTGTGACCCCTGGTTCTGGACTTCCCCAACATTGGGAACATTCTTCCTGCATCTAACCTGTCTAACCCCGTCAGAATTTTAAACGTTTCTATGAGGTCCCCTCTCATTCTTCTGAACTCCAGTGAATACAAGCCCAGTTGATCCAGTCTTTCTTGATAGGTCAGTCCCACTATCCCGGGAATCAGTCTGGTGAACCTTCGCTGCACTCCCTCAATAGCAAGAATGTCCTTCCTCAAGTTAGGAGACCAAAACTGTACACAATACTCCAGGTGTGGCCTCACCAAGGCCCTGTACAACTGTAGCAACACCTCCCTGCCCCTGTACTCAAATCCCCTCGCTATGAAGGCCAACATGCCATTTGCTTTCTTAACCGCCTGTGTATCTGCATGCCAACCTTCAATGACTGATGTACCATGACACCCAGGTCTCGTTGCACCTTCCCTTTTCCTAATCTGTCACCATTCAGATAATAGTCTGTCTCTCTGTTTTTACCACCAAAGTGGATAACCTCACATTATACTTCATCTGCCATGCATTTGCCCACTCACCTAACCTATCCAAGTCACTCTGCAGCCTCATAGCATCCTCCTCGCAACTCACACTGCCACCCAACTTAGTGTCATCCGCAAATTTGGAGATACTACATTTAATCCCCTCGTCTAAATCATTAATGTACAATGTAAACAGCTGGGGCCCCAGCACAGAACCTTGCGGTACCCCACTAGTCACTACCTGCCATTCTGAAAAGTACCCATTTACTCCTACTCTTTGCTTCCTGTCTGACAACCAGTTCTCAATCCACGTCAGCACACTACCCCCAATCCCATGTGCTTTAACTTTGCACATTAATCTCTTGTGTGGGACCTTGTCGAAAGCCTTCTGAAAGTCCAAATATACCACATCAACTGGTTCTCCTTTGTCCACTTTACTGGAAACATCCTCAAAAAATTCCAGAAGATTTGTCAAGCATGATTTCCCTTTCACAAATCCATGCTGACTTGGACCTATCATGTCACCATTTTCCAAATGCACTGCTATGACATCCTTAATAATTGATTCCATCATTTTACCCACTACTGAAGTCAGGCTGACCGGTCTATAATTCCCTGTTTTCTCTCTCGCTCCTTTGGTTGATTGACTCAACCCGTGTCCAATTCTATGGAGACTGGAATGCCATTAAGTTAAACTTTTAACATTATTGGAGGGCTTTTGGTGGTGAAGGTGTGTACACCATACACTTCCTCTTCATCCTCAGCTTGGGTTGCCTCTCCTGCTCGTTCAGCGTGATCCGCGCTGGATCGGTCGTCCTCTGCTGACTCTGCCACGTGGTGAGTCAGAGGTCGTTTGCACATTCACTGGAGGTACCCCATTGTTCCACAGCCCTTGCACACAGTGCTTGAATCGACATTGATGGGCTTTATGACTGCCCCTGCAGCGCCAACATGGTGTTAATGGATACGCATTCACACCCCACAGTGGCCTCTGAGTCACCCTAGGCCTGGCCTCTGCAATCGTGTAAGCCCTATCATGTACAGTTCTGCCTGCTGAAGGCATTATTTTATGCACAGTACTTTGACCGGTGAGCTTCGATGCTGTGAAGATATGTTTCATTTTGTCGCTCGTGGATATGAAAGCCTGGGCTATTGTGATGGCCTTGTTCAGATTTAGGGATTTGGCAGACAGCAGTTTGCGAAGAACGACCTCGTGGCCGATTCCAAGCATGAAAAAGTTCCGCAACATTTCCCCCAAATTCGCACTGTCCCGCAAGGCATCTTAGGTCAGCGACAAAGCTTGCCACATTCTGGTCCTCGGAGTGATGGTGCATATAAAAGCGATACCTGGCCATTAGGATGCTCTCCTTTGGCTTGAGGTGTTCCCGAACCAGCGTACACAGCTCTGTGTAAGTCTTGTCCGTTGGTTTGACCGGTGCCAGCAGATTTTTGATGAGGCCATATATCGAAGACCCACATTCGGAGAAGAGAATCGCCTTGTGCTTGACCACATTCTTAGCCGTGTCCAGCTCGTTGGCCACGAAGTACTGGTTGAGACACTCAACAAAGGCTTCCCAATCATCACCTTCATCAAATCTCTCAAGAATACCAAAGGCAGCCATTACCCCATGAAAATTCGTGATCTATAACTTGTCGCCAATTATTGTGTTCAGAATAACTCCATAAGACTATGTTGTAAGCTCAAACCATTGTGACCTTGGTCTCTTTAATGTAACTCCAAAGTGAGGAAGCAGCATGGTGGATTGCCTTTTATACCTGCTTGCCGAGAGTGCACAGGTGACCCTTCGGTCTCCCACAGGTGTACCCCCTGGTGGCAAGTCTTACCATTGGTGAGGTTTGCATACATAATTTAATAAGCTGGAAAGAGGTGAAAATCATCATCATCATCATAGGCAGTCCCTCGTATCGAGGATATCTTGCTTCCACGCCAAAAAGGGGATGAGTTCACAGGTGTTTCAATGAAGGACCTAATATTCCAGGTCCCGAACTACATGTTGAAGTGTGGAAGATGCCTGTGCGTGGATTTTTTTAACATGTGGTGGCCGTTGCACACCAGCCACCATACGGGCTTGACAGAGCTAGGTCTTGGTCCAGTGGCAAGGATTAACCAAGCTGACTGGAGTCCAGCTCTGCTGCATGGACCTAGTGCACAGACATATCGCAGTGTGAGCTGGCCCATGCTGCCCCTGGGCCCTCGACTCTTCTGGGATCTGAACTCACGCCTCTCCTGGGCCCCGATCACGTCGCTCCATGATCAGTCGCCGCTCCTTCGCCCCAACCTCGCCTCTCCTGCTATACTCCGACTCTGGCCTGAGTTAAAGACTGGGGCTAAACTTTCCTTTTATTTCCGTCGGGTTTTTGGCAATTTTCTCGGTGGTACTGTTGTTTTTGCTAGAGAATCTGCTCGGCTAAAGTGTCCCCCTTAGTTTTTCAATTGTATCACCCAAATCTCAAAATGCCCACCAGGACCAAACCGCCGACATGCACCGCCGAGAAAATCGCCAGGGTATAAGTTTGGCCTCAACGGAAGCCTGTCCAGATCGCCAAAGGAACCGCCCTGTGAAAGCAGCTTAAACAGGGCGGTAGGTGAGTACTCTGCAAAGAAAGGCAAGTTAAAGGTTCTTTATTTATTGTTTTTTAATTGTAAAATGGTGATTAGCTTTAAAAGTGTCTTGGGAATGTTTTTAAACTTTTTCTTTTCCTGAAATTTTTTTTAAAAAGTTTTCCCCCCCTCCCTAGGTCCAACTTCAGCCTCGGACTAAATTTAAAAATATATTTTAAGAACTGCCCATTTTACTTAGCCGCCGAGAAAAATGGTGCAAGATCCATTTTCTCACCTGCCGATTATTTTTAACTTAATAATGGAGATTTTCACCAGCGTTACTTACAAAACGTTAGCAGTTTTTCTGGTCGGTCAATCGGGCATTGAGGGGCTCTCGGGAAAGTCTAGCCCTAAAAAAGACAAAAAAAGTGATACTCACCGGCCTCGAATCTGAATAGCAAAGAAAAACAATGTGACCTTTATCAACCAATCAGTTACCAGCTATCCTGTGATGTCACTCACTGCTGCCGCTGCCGGTGAGTCTGGGCCTCGCTTGCTCTCCCACTCCTTTATATTCCTCGCTGTCCTCACTCAGGCTCCTCCTAGGGCCGCTCTCACTACTGCTGCTGCTGGTGAGTTACAGCACAGGAGGTCATTTGGCCCATCGAGCAGGTGCCAGCTCTCTGTAACAGCATTTCAGCTAGTCCCAATCCCCCGCCCTTTCACCGTAGCCCTGCAAATTTTTTTCCTTCAGGTACTTATTGTTATGCATGCAACACCTTGTAACCAGCATTCTACCGCCACCAGAGGGCGCATCTGTTGGAGTCCCAAGGGATCCCAGCATCCCTTGGGAGCACTGCATATAAGCAGGCCTCCCATGCTGGAGTCAGAATAGACTAAGGTCACACTTACTCAAGTCTACAGTACTCAGTCACATTGCTTTATTTGAGACATAACACTTATCCAATTCCCTTTTGAAAGATACAATTGAATCTGCCTCCTCCCTCTCAGGGAGTGCATTCCAGATACTAACCACTCACTGTGTAAAAAGGTTTTTCCTCATTGTCGCCTTTGGTTCTTTTGCCAATCACCTTAAACCTGTATCCGCTGGTTCTTGAGCCTTCTTTCAATGGGAAGTTTTTCTCGATCTACTCTGTCTAGGGCGCCTCATGATTTTGAACACCCCTATCAAATCTCTGCTCAACCTTCTCTGTTCTAAGGGGAACAACTTCAGCTCTCCAGTCTATCCATGTTACTGAAGTCACTCATCCCTGGAACCATTCTGGTAAATCTTTTCTGCACCCTCTCTAAGGCCTTCACATCCTTGCTAAAGTGCGGCATCCAGAATTGGACATAATATAACAGTGACTACACTCCAATAGTGCTTCATTGGCTATAAAGCGCTTTGAGACAATTGTGGTCGTGAAAGGTACGATATAAATCCAAGTCTTTCTTTCTTTTTTGAGGCTGAACCAGTGTTTTATAAAGATTCATCATAACTGCCTTGCTGTTATACTCTATGCCTCTATTTATAAAGCCCAGGATTCCATATGCCTTATTAACCGCATTTTAACCTGCCCTGCTATCTTCAGCAATTTGTGCACATATACCCCAGGTCTCTCTGTTCAGGCACACGCTATAGAATTGCACCCTTTTGTTTATATTGCCTTTCCTTGTTCCTACCAAAATATATTACTTCGCACTTTTAGAATCATAGAAAAATTACGACACAGAAGGAGGCCATTCAGCCCATTGTGTCCATGCTGGTCGAAAAAGAGCTAGCCAGCCCAAGCAGTCTGACAATTTAAAGACCGTGGAGGGGGTCGAGAGAAATGGTGGTGAGGTAGAGCTGGGTGTCATCAGCGTACATGTGTAAACTGACACTTTGTTTCCCAATGATGTTGCTAAGGGGCGACATGTAGATGAGAAATAGGAGGGGGCCAAGGATAGATCCTTGGGGGATACCAAAGGTATCGATGGGTGGGCAGGAAGAGAAGCCGTTGCAGGTGATTCTTTGGCTATGATTAGATAGATAAGAATGGAACCAGGCGAGTGCAGTCCCACCCAGCTGAACGACAGTGGAGAGGTGTTAGAGAAGGATAGAGTGGTCAACCATGTCAAAGACTGCAGACAAGTCAAGAACGATGAGGAGGGATAGTTTGCCTTTGTCACAGTCACAAAGGATGTAATTTGTGACTTTGATGAGAGCCGTTTCGGTACCGTGGCAGGCGCGGAAACCGGATTGGAGCGATTCAAACATGGAGTTGCGAGAAAGGTGGGCACGGATTTGGGAGGTGACAACATGTTCAAGGACTTTGGAGAGGAAAGGGAGGTTGGAGATGGGGCAGTAGTTTGCAAGGACGGAGGGATCGAGAGTTGGTTTTTTGAGGAGTGGGGTGATGACGGCAGATTTGAGGGAGAGGGTGACAGTACCTGAGGAGAGAGAACCGTTAACAATGTCAGCTAACATGGGAGCCAGAAAAAGGAGTTGGGTGGTCAGCAGTTGGTGGGAATAGGGTCAAGGGAGCAGGAAGTGGATCTCATGGACAAGATGAGCTTGGAGAGGGCATGAGGGGAGATCGGAGAGAAACTGGAGAAAGATGGAAGTTCAGGGTTAGGGTAGGGGGAACCTTAGAGGAAGTTTGGTCCGGTGGGCTAGTGCGAGGGAAGGGGCAGAGGCAGCTGATCAGATGGTCTCAATCTTGGAGATAATGAAGTTCATGAGCTCCTCACAATTGTTGTTGGAGGTGAGTGTGGTGGAGACAGGGGTGAGGAGTTTGAGAAGACAGTTAGCAGTAGAGAAAAGTAGTCAGGCGTTCTCTTTGCATTCCAGGATCATTCTGGAATGCAAAGATAAGCCAGGTGTTAACTTTGCATTCCAGAATGATCCTGGAATAGTGAGCAGTTTTTGTAGACAAGAGTAGGAACCGATAGTGTTTTATGTGGTCCAGCCAGATCTAGCAGTGAATGGCTAAACTAGTTGTCCGCCACATCCGTTCAAGTCTGCGGCCCTTGGACTTGAGGGAGAGAAGATGAGAGCTGTACCAGGGGAACGGCCAGGGTGGGAGAGAGTAATGGTTTTCATAGGGACTAGGGCATCGAAGGTGGCGGTGAGGGTGTGGTTAAGCAGATCGGTGGCTGCAGAAATGTCATTGTGAAAGGAGGGCTAAAGGCTGGACAGTTCGGATTTCATAAGTGCAGTTGTAAGAGAGTTTGGATTGAGTTTTTTCCAGGGATGGACACAGAAGGAAATAGGGGGCAGTGTAATGTGGGTGGAGAGCGATACAAGGAAGTGGTCAGAGATGGCCTTATCTGCAATTGATACGGTGGGAATAGCGAGACCACGAGAGATGGCAAGGTAAAGGGGGTGGCCGTGACTATGGGTTGGGGAGTTCACATGGTGGGAGAGATTAAGGGAGGACAGGAGGGTAGTGAACTCAGAGGAGAGAGAGCATGATGAATTGAGATGGAGGTTGAAATCACCGAGGATGGGAAGTCGCTCGATGCAGAGGCTGAGGGAGGGCAACAGCGAAGATATCTCAGTGATAAAAATGTTATCATACTTGGGTGGGTAGCAGAGAACGAGAATTTTAAATGAGAGGGGTGGAATAAGGTGAGATGTTCAAAGGAGTAGTGGCAGAGGAGTAGGGGGACAGACCAAGGTGTGATTTGGTGATGAGAGTCACACCGGCACAATGGCGGTCTGGGCGGGGCAAGTGGTAGAAGGTATAGCCGGGAGGGGAAGCTTCATTTAAGGCTCTGCTATCAGTTTCCTTACCAGTGTTTGAATTAATAGCAGGTAATGAACCAAAATTGCCTGTGATGGTTTCAGTTGGTAGTGTTACAGATAAGCTAGTCAGACCTTTACTCTAACTCTGACCATACTGGTCTCATGGGCTGCTGACACGCTGATCTACCACCAGCAGCCAGATGAAAGAATTTAATGGACTTGCAGTTCTCGACCACAAGCACAGCCCCTACTCGTCCCCAGCACAAGGTAGGTGTCATTTAAGCCAAAAGGTGAAAACAGGTGCTAAATGGGTGTTGTGCTAATAAGAAATACCTGTTTGAAAGTCTGGACTTAGCACGCAATGTTCGGGCTAATTGACGATGATCATGATTTGAACGTGTCTGCAGCCGCTGCAACTGACAACTGCTGTTTAGCACACAAGCGCTGATTAAGCGGCATTTTCCTGGAGACATCTATGTAGCCTGCACTCACCCACTTCCACTGAAAGTATGGAGTGCAACAGCTGAAAGTGGAGCTAGAGAGAGGGCGCCCAGTTACTCTGACACAGCACTGGAGGTCCTGGTGGAGGAGGTAGAAAGGAGGAGGATGTCCTCTCCTCGCAGGGGGCTACAGAGGCACCTGAGGCATGGCATGTGGGACAAAATCGGCCAGGAGGTCACAGCCAGGAGCTCTGGCCCCAGGACATGGCGACAGTGCCGCAAGAAATGTAATGTCTTGACACGAGGGTAGTGAGTTCCACATTCTCACCACTCTCTGGGTGAAGAAGTTTCTCCTGAATTCCCTACTGCATTTATTAGTGACTATCTTATATTTGTGTCCTCTAGTTTTGGACGTCCCTACGTCTACCCTATCAAACTTCAGAATTTTAAAGGCCTCGATCAGGTCACCACCCAGCTTTCTAGAGAAAAGGGCCCCAACTAGTTCAGTCTTTCCTGATCGTGATAACCTCTCAGTTCTGGTATGTGGCCTCCTTATTCCTCCTCCCTAAATGTACCACCTCACACTTATCTATATTGAAATTAATTTGCCATTTAAACACCCATTCTGCAAGTTTATTAACATCTTCTTGTATTTTGTCACAATCTTCTTCAGTATTAACTGCCTCCCAATTTGGTGTCATCCGCTAATTTTGAAATTGTACTATATTATATTTTTGGTTTCTAGATGATTTTCTATTACATCTTTGAGTAAAGATTCTATTATCTTTCCTGCCACCGACATTAAGCTAATTGGTCTATAGTTCCACAGACTTGTTCTATTTCCCTTTTTATATACAGGAATCACATTCACTGTCTGCCAGTCCTCTAGTGCCATTCCCTATTCTAATTAATTTTTATATATAGTGCCTTTGGTAGCTCTTCCTTAACATGTGTGGATGCAATCCATCTGAACCAGAAGTTTTATCTTCTCTAAGTTTGATTAGTTTATCAATTATCTCCCCCTTTCTATCTTAAATGTCATTATATCTTTTTTGATCTCTTCTAATGTCATGGCCACCATGTTATATAGTACAAAAGCAAAATACTGCAGATGCTGGAATCTGAAATAAAAACAGAGGATGCTGGAAATGTAAGCAGGTCAGGCAGCATCTATGGAGAGAAAAACAGAGTTAACACTATGGGTCGATGACCCTTTGTCAGAACTGCCAAATGTTCGAAAAGAGCACATTCTTAAGCACTGAAAGGGGGAGGGGAAGAAAGAACAAAAGGGAAGGTCTGTGATAGGATGGAAGGCAGGAGAGATTAGAGACACACAAAAGGGATGATGGGCCGATTTGAAATGGTAATGACAGAAGTCAGAAAAAGGTATATGTTATATAGTATCCCTGGTATATACGAAGGCAAAATAATGATTTAATTTATTGCCATATTTGTTCATCCCTCAGTGGCCCTATCCCTGTCCTGATTTTTAGTTTGTTATTGATGCCCTGATATTTATAGCCAAGCACCCAAGGCTCCACCCCACTGCTGGCCAAGAGTGGAGAGGCACTCATTAAGGACAGTCAGTGCCCGCTGGAAGGAGCACTTCGAAGATCTCCTTAACCGAGACTCTGCCTTCGACACGAGTGTCCTCAACTCCATCCCGCAACATGCTACCCACCACCATCTCAGCAAAACCCCTGCCCTGCACAAGGTAGAAAAGGCCATCCATCAGCTCAAGAACAACATGGCATCAGGAGCAGATGGAATCCCCGCTGCAACACTGAAGTATGGCGGAGAAGCACTATTGGCACGAATGCATGACCTCATCTCTCTTATCTGGAAGGAGGAGAGCATGCCGGGAGATCTCAGAGATGTCGTGATTGTGACCATCTTCAAAGAAGGGGTCAAGTCCGACTGCGGTAACTACAGAGGAATCTTCCTGCTGTCGGCCACTGGGAAAGTCATCGCAAGAATCCTTCTCAATTGTCTTCTCCCTGTGGCTGAAGAGCTCCTCCCAGAGTTGCAATGCGGATTCCATGAACTAAGGGGTACAACGGACATGATCTTCGCCGTGCGACAACTACAAGAGAAATGCAGGGAACAGTATTAACCTTGTACATGGCCTTCTTTGACCTCACAAAGGCCTTTGACACTGTCAACCATGAGGGACTATAGAGCGTCCTCCTCCATTTCGGCTGCCCCCCAAAAGTTTGTTGCCATCCTCCGCCTGCTCCACGATGACATACAAGCTGTGATCCTGACTAACAGATTCACCACAGACCCAATCCACGTCCGGACCAGTGTCAAGCAGGGCCGAGTCATTGCATCATCGCTCTTCTCGATCTTCCTTGCTGCAATGCTCCATCTCACTCTCAACAAGCTCCCCGCTGGAGTGGAGCTAAACAATAGAACCAATGGGAACCTGTTCAACCTTCGCCTCCAAGCTAGATCCAAGGTCGTCCCATCCTCTGTCATCGAACTACAGTACGCGGACGACGCTTGCGTCTGCGCACACTCAGAGGCCAAACTCCAAGCCATCGTCAACATCTTCACCGAGGTGTACAAAAGCATGGACCTACCCTAAACATCCATAAGACAAAGATTCTCCACCAACCTGACCCCTTCACACAGCACTGTCCCCGGTCATTAAAGTCCACGGCGTGGCCTTGGACAACCTGGACCATTTTCCATACCTCGGGAGCCTACTGTCAGCAAGAGCAGACATCGATGACGAGGTCCAACTCCGCCTCCAGTGTGCCAGCACAGCCTTCGGTCGCCTGAGGAAGAGAGTGTTTGAAGACCAGGATCTCAAATCTGGCACTAAGCTTATGCTCTACAGGGCAATAGCGATACCTGCCTTCGTATATAGCTCAGAGACGTGGACTATATACGGTAGATACCTCAAAGTGCTGGAGAAGTACCACCAGCGTTGCCTCCGCAAGATCCTGCAAATCCACTGGGAGGATAGATGCACCGTCAGTGTTCTCGCTCAGGCCAACATCCCCAGCATCGAAGCACTGACCACATTCGACCAGCTTCGTTGGGCGGGCCATATTGTTTGTATGACTGACACGAGACTCCCTAAGCAAGCGCTCTACTCTGAACTCCTACCCGTCAAGCGGACCTCAGCCGGGCAGAAGAAACGTTTCAAGGATACTCTCAAAGTCTCCTTGATAAAGTGCAACATCCCCACCGACACCTGGGAGTCCCTGGCCCAAGACCGTCCAAAGTGGAGGAAGGCGCTGAGCACCTCGAGTCTCATTGCCGAGAGCATGCAGAAATCAAGCGCAGGCAACAGAAGGAGCGTGCGGCAAACCAGGCTCCCCACCCACCCTTTCCTTCAACCACTGTCTGTCCCACATGTGACAGAGACTGTAATTCCTGTATTGGACTATGCAGCCACTTGAGAACTCACTTTTAGAGTGGAAGCAAGTCTTCCTAGATTTCGAGGGACTGCCTCTGATGATATTTATGAGGTGGCGGAGCGGATGGCACGTGTTTGTGACCAGGACACCTGGGCAGGCAGAAGTTGTGCTGAATTTAATGGCAGGACCTACGAGAATTATATTACTCCGTTTCTCCCCCAGCAGCCAGATAGAAAAGTCTGCGGTAGAAGGCCGCAGCTGAGGATGGTCCCGGCTATCAGAGAAGCTGTCGGGGGGGGGTTTGGCACGAAGGAATGTTGGATGATTAGTGATCAGGAATAGTTGTGCATCTGTAAGGAAGGTGGAGTGGCCATATACCTCTGGACCCCTTGCTTTGCCTCTGGCCATTAATTCTCCCACTCCCCTCCCAATCACGGTCAGCACTGCGTCCTCTAGTCAGTGATCTCCTGCAGACATGGTTGACCTCGCCCGGTCAGGTCCTGCCATTTCTTCCTGGAAGAGAATGAATGGTGAGATGAAAAACACCACTAGCAATGCTTCAAAATGCAGAGTCAGAGAAATCCACTTCATCAGCACCCCTGCAACAGGTCTCAATATCAACCCCCTCCACCATTGGTGCACTCTGCTGCAGTTTGTACGATCTACAAGATGACCAAGGTCAGGTCATGTGGAGTCAAGGGTCAGATAGCAGAATGGATGGAAAGATGACAACAAACTTCCCTTAACTCCAACCCTCTGATTTTGGTTTTGTAGCCATCTTTCCATCCATTCTGCTGCCTGGCCCTTCACTCCACACGGCCTGACCTTGGTCATCTTGCAGATCTTACACAATGTTAGGAAAGCAAGCTGGTTATAAAACAGGAAACAGAGAGTAAAGGATAAGAGTAGCTACTCAGACTGGCAAAAGGTGGGAAGTGGTGTTCTACAGGGATCGGTGCTGGGACCACTGTTGTTCACCATTTGCATAAACAATTTGGACTCAGGAATCGGAAGTAAAATTTCTAAATTTGTCGATGACACCAAATTGGGAGGTAGAAAACTGTGACAAAATGCAAGAAGACATTAATCCATTTGCAGAATGGGTATGTAACTGGCAAATGAATTCCAGGATAGATCGGTATACGGTGGTATGTTTTGTTAGGTGGAATAAGGAGGCCATACACAGCTTGGAAAGTAAGAGTCTAAATGGGGTAGAGGAGCAAAGGGATCTAGGGGTAGAGATACACAAATCACTAATAGTGGTGACGCAGGTTAATACAGCCATTAAAAAAGCAAGCAAACCCCTGGGGTTCATTTCTGAAGGAGTCTTCTGTTCCATGCCTAAGAGCTCTGAACCATGGAAGAGAGTGGCTGGGACACATTTCTTACATGCCTCAAGCTTACATAGAAACAAGGTGCAAGGTGCAGGAGTAGGCCATTCGGCCCTTCAAGCCTGCACAGCCATTCAATATGATCATGGCTGATCATTCAACCTCAGTACCCCACCCCAGCCTTCTCTCCATACCCCCTGATCCCTTTGGCCGTAAGGACCACATCTAACTCCCTTTCGAATATGTCCAGTGAACTGGACTCAATAACTTTCTGTGGCAGAGAATTCCACAGGTTAACAACTCTCTGGGTGAAAAAGTTTCTCCTCATCTCGGTCCTATATCGCTTACCGCTTATCCTTAGACTGTGTCCCCTGGTTCTGGACTTCCCCAACATCGGGAACATTCTTCCTACATCTAACCCGTCCAGTCCCATCAGAATTTTATATGTTTCTATGAGATCCCCTCTCATTCTTCTAAATTCCAGTGACTATGGGCCCAAGTTTCCACACGATAAAAAACGGGCGCCCCTCCGAGCTGGGCGCCCGTTTTTCGCGCCAAAAATGGTGGCGGAAAAAAAACTCGCGATTCTGGAGCACCCTGCAGCTCCATATCTGCTTGGCGCGGCGCCCAGGGGGGCGGAGCCTACACTCGCGACAATTTTGTAAGTGGGAGGGGGCGGGTACCATTTAAATTAGTTTTTTTCCTGCCGGCAACGCTGCGCGTGCGCGTTGGAGCGTTCGCGCACGTGCAGTGTGAAGGAAACATTGGCACTCGGCCATTTTTGTAGTTCTTTGTAGCTGTTTAATTTTTGAACATTTTTTAATAAAAGCACCTTGCCATCAGCATATCAGCACTGAGGCTTCTTGCAGCAGTGAGAAGGCTGCAGGAAGCCTCAGAAAGTTGAAGCAGCCGTTTCCCTCCTCCCCCCCCTCCGCGGGAACGAATGGCTTCCTCCTCCCCCCCCCCCGTGGGAACGAATGGCTTCCTCCCCCCCCCCGCGGGAACGAATGGCTGCTCCACCCCACCCCCCGCAGGAACGAACGGCTGCCTCCTTCCCCCACCCCCGCCCATAGCATTCTCCCTGGCTGAAGCACTTTCACACAGGTAGGAAGATGGTTTATTTAATCTTTTCTTTGCTTATAAATTTTTATTCAGGTTGGATTTATTTGTATAATATTTGTATAAGTATAAATAAGGATTTATTATATAATTTAATGACTTCCCTTCCCCCCCCCACCTCGTTTGGGACGCCTAATTTGTAACCTGCGCCTGATTTTTTAATGTGTAGAACAGGTTTTTTCAGTTCTACAAAAATCTTCACTTGCTCCATTCTAAGTTAGTTTGGAGTACGTTTTCACTGTGGAAACTTTCAAATCAGGCGTCAGTGGCCGGACACGCCCCCTTTTGAAGAGAAAATTCTGTTCCAAAGTGGAACTGTTCTACCTGACTAGAACTGACTAGAAAAAAAAATGTGGAGAATTGCGATTTCTAAGATAGTCCGTTCTCCACCAGTTGCTCCTAAAAATCAGGCGCAAATCATGTGGAAACTTGGGCCCTATAAGTCTAGCCAATCCAGTCTTTCCTCATATGTCAGTCCTGCCATCCCTGAAATCAGTCTGGTGAACCTTTGCTGCACTCCCTCAATAGCAAACACGTTCTTCCTCAGATTAGGAGACCAAAACTGTACACAATATTCACCAAGGCCCTGCAGTAAGACCTCCCTGCTCCTATACCCAAATCCCCTCACTATGAAGGCCAGCATGCCATTTGCTTTCTTTACTGCCTGCTGTACCTGCATGCCTACCTTCAACGACTGATGTACCATGACACCCAGGTCTCGCCGCACCTCCCCTTTCACTAATCCGTCACCGTCTTAATCCGCATGGTGATTTTGCTTTCAGTGCAGACATGAGAAAGACCAAAGTGCCATTTGCCCCTCTCAGTGTGGCCCTGAAGGTCTGTATCCAGGCTGAAGTTCTGTTACTGCCGTACGATCTTTTGGAAAGCAGTGACAGGATCGGTCCAAGTCAGTATGGATTTATGAAAGGGAAATCATGCTTGACCAATCTTCTGGATTATGAAGGCCAACATGCCATTTGCCTTCTTCACCGCCTGCTGTACCTGCATGCCAACCTTCAATGACTGATGAACCATGACACCCAGGTCTCGTTGCACCTCCCCTTTTCCTAATCTGCCGCCATTCAGATAATATTCTGCCTTCGTGTTTTTGCCACCAAAGTGGATAACCTCACATTTATCCACATTATACTGCATCTGTCATGCATTTGCCCACTCTCCTAACCTGTCCAAATCACCCTGCAGCCTCTTAGCATCCTCCCCACAGCTTACACCGCCACCCAGTTTAGTGTCATCTGCAAACTTGGAGATATTACCCTCAATTCCTTCATCCAAATCATTAATATATATTGTGAAGAGCTGGGGTCCCAGCACTGAGCCCTGCAGTACTCCACTAGTTACTGCCTCCCATTCCGAAAAGGACGCGTTTATCCCGACTCTGCTTCCTGCCTGCCAACCAATTCTCTATCCACGCCAGTACATTACCCCCAATCTTCTGGAATGTTTTGAGGATGTAACTGGTAGAGTGGACAAGGGAGAACCAGTGGATGTGGTGTATTTAGACTTTCAAAAGTCCTTTGACAAGGTACCACATAAGAGATTGGTGTACAAGATCAAGGCACATGGTATTGGGGGTAATGTACTGGCATGGATAGAGAATTGTAGTCACTTGTGAACTCGCTGATATCTCAGAAGGTAACATGAACAGGTGAATCTCTTCCCACACACGGAGCAGGTGAACGGCCTCTCCCCAGTGTGAGTGCGCTGGTGTACAGTGAGTTCAGATGATCGTCTGAACCTAGTCCCGCAGTGAGAGCACCTGAACTGTCCCTCGTTGGTGTGAACACGTTGATGGCAAGTCAGCTCCCCAAAACATGTATAGCTCTTCACACAGTCCAGGCATTTAAAGTCTCTCAACAGTGTGAACTTGCTGATGATTCAGCAGGGTGGTTGAACGAGTGAATCCATTCCCACATTCGGAGCAGGTGAACGGCCTCTCCCCATTGTGTACTCGCTGGTGTATCCGAAGATCGGATGACTGAGCAAATCCCTTCCCACATACGGAGCAGGTGAACGGCCTCTCCCCATTGTGTACTCGCTGGTGTATCCGAAGATCGGATGACTGAGCGAATCCCTTCCCACACACGGAGCAGGTGAACGGCCTCTCCCCAGTGTGAACTCGCCGGTGTCTCAGCAGGTTGGATGAATTAGTGAATCCCTGCCCACATTTACAGCAGATGAACGGCTTCTCCCCAGTGTGAACTCGCTGGTGTCTCAGCAAATTCTTTTTGTTTTTAAATCTTTTCTCACAGTCAGAGCATTTAAAAGGACACTCATCAGTGTGAACATGCTGGTGTGCCAGTACGTGGGATGAATTAGCGAAACCCTTCTCGCACATTAACGGCCTCTCCGGGGTGTGACTGCGCTTGTGTCTCAACAGGGCAGCTGATCGACTGAAGCCTTGTCCACACACAGAACACATGTACTGTTTCTCCCCGCTGTGAATGGTGCTTTTTGCTTCCATGTTCAGAGGCCGATGATATTCAGGTCCGAAAAATGAGTGACTCTGTCAGATCTTGTTGCGATGTTTGGTTTGAGTTTCCCGACTGCAAATCCTCCCCTTCTAATATCCTGCAAAATGAATTTAAAACAGGAAAAGGGGATTGTGAGAGAAGCCACATAAAAACAAAGGTAGGTTGTGAAATTGAGCTTAGTGAATCTGGTAATTTGTGGGGTTGGCAGCAAAAAAAAGTGACCATGAAAGCAGCAGGATTGTCATAAAAACCCAACTGTTCACTAATGTCCTTCAGGTCCGGGCCTACTCAAGATTCTAGCCTCTGTGGAAGGAGTGAAAGATAGAAGTGGGAGGGGGAATGGTGATGGAGAAGGACTTTATTCATCTGCAACTCGACCAGAACTTTGACAGCACCTCACAAACCCATGGCCTCCACCATCTTGAAGGACAAAGACAGCAGGTGTATAGGAACACCATCACCTCTAAGTTCCCCTCCAAGTCTCACACTATCCTGACTTGGACATAGATCATTGTTCCTACTTTGTCACTGGGTGAAAATCCTTAGCTACCAGCACTGTGGGAGTACCTTCACCACACAGACAACTGCGGTTCAAGAAGGCGGCCCGCCATCACCTTCTCAGCAGGAAGCTGGGAATTGGAATATAGGTTGGCATTGCTAGCGATGCCAACATTCCAAAAATGAAATACAAACATCTGTATGTTTCAAATGGATTAAAAGCCTCTACAGAAATACTTGTTCCTAAAACAATACACTTTTACATTGTATAGACAGTTGGCTCAATTTCCCCCAGTTATCTGCGCCATTTTTTTGGCGTGCAGCACTTTTTTTTAAGCGTAAATTAAATTGTCCAGGTTTCCCCAAAGTTTCTGCGCCAGCATAACTCGGTTACAATTTTTTTAGGTTAGGATTTTTTTGAGTCATAGAGGCAACCTAATGTCTGCGCCAGTTTTTCCACACTTAAGCAAGTTTGGCCAATGTACAGCAAAATTCTAAAAGGACAAAGGGTGTTAAAAAAACAAGCCTGAAGGCTTTGTGTCTTAATGCAAGGAGTATCCGTAATAAAGTGGATGAATTAACTGTGCAAATAGATGTTAACAAATATGATGTGATTGGGATTACAGAGACGTGGCTCCAGGATGATCAGCGCTGGGAACTCAACATCCAGGGGTATTCAACACTCAGGAAGGATAGAATAAAACGAAAAGGAGGTGGGGTAGCATTGCTGGTTAATGAGGAGATTAATGCAATAGTTAGGAAGGACATTAGCTTGGATGATGTGGAATCTATATGGGTAGAGCTGCAGAACACCAAAGGGCAAAAAACATTAGTGGGAGTTGTGTACAGACCTCCAAACAGTAGTAGTGATGTTGGGGAGGGCATCAAACAGGAAATTAGGGGTGCATGCAATAAGGGTGCAGCAGTTATAATGGGTGACTTTAATATGCACATAGATTGGGCTAACCAAACTGGAAGCAATACGGTGGAGGAGGATTTCCTGGAGTGCATAAGCGATGGTTTTCTAGACCAATATGTCGAGGAACCAACTAGGGGGGAGGCCATCTTAGACTGGATGTTGTGTAATGAGAGAGGATTAATTAGCAATCTCGTTGTGCGAGGCCCCTTGGGGAAGAATGACCATAATATGGTGGAATTCTGCATTAAGATGGAGAATGAAACAGTTAATTTAGAGACCATGGTCCAGAACTTAAAGAAGGGTAACTTTGAAGGTATGAGGCATAAATTGGCTAGGGTAGATTGGCGAATGATACTTAAGGGGTTGACTGTGGATGGGCAATGGCAGACATTTAGAGACCGCATGGATGAACTACAACAATTGTACATTCCTGTCTGGCGTAAAAATAAAAAAGGGAAGGTGGCTCAACCGTGGCTATCAAGGGAAATCAGGGATAGTATTAAAGCCAAGGAAGTGGCATACAAATTGGCCAGAAATAGCAGCGAACCCAGGGACTGGGAGAAATTTAGAACTCAGCAGAGGAGGACAAAGGGTTTGATTAGGGCAGGGAAAATGGAGTACGAGAAGAAGCTTGTAGGGAACATTAAGACGGATTGCAAAAGTTTCTATAGATATGAAAAGAGAAAAAGGTTAGTAAAGACAAACGTAGGTCCCCTGCAGTCAGAATCAGGGGAAGTCATAACGGGGAACAAAGAAATGGCAGACCAATTGAACAAGTACTTTGGTTCGGTATTCACTGAGGAGGACACAAACAACCTTCCGGATATAAAAGGGGTCAAAGGGTCTAGTAAGGAGGAGGAACTGAGGGAAATCCTTATTAGTCGGGAAATTGTGTTGGGGAAATTGATGGGATTGAAGGCCGATAAATCCCCAGGGCCTGATGGACTGCAGCCTTGGAAATAACGGATGCATTGACAGTCATTTTCCAACATTCCATAGACTCTGGATCAGTTCCTATCGAGTGGAGGGTAGCCAATGTAACCCCACTTTTTAAAAAAGGAGGGAGAGAGAAAACAGGGAATTATAGACCAGTCAGCCTGACATCGGTAGTGGGTAAAATGATGGAATCAATTATTAAGGATGTTATAGCAGCGCATTTGGAAAGAGGTGACATGATAGGTCCAAGTCAGCATGGATTTGTGAAAGGGAAATCATGCTTGACAAATCTTCTGGATTTTTTGAGGATGTTTCCAGTAGAGTGGATAAGGGAGAACCAGTTGATGTGGTATATTTGGACTTCCAGAAGGCTTTCGACAAGGTCCCACACAAGAGATTAATGTGCAAAGTTAAAGCACATGGGATTGGAGGTAGTGGGCTGACGTGGATTGAGAACTGGTTGTCAGACAGGAAGCAAAGAGTAGGAGTAAATGGGTACTTTTCAGAATGGCAGGCAGTGACTAGTGCGGTACTGCAAGGTTCTGTGCTGGGGCCCCAGCTCTTTACACTGTCCATTAATGATTTAGACGAGGGGATTAAATGTAGTATCTCCAAATTTGCGGATGACACTAAGTTGGGTGGCAGTGTGAGCTGCGAGGAGGATGCTATGAGGCTGCAGAGCGACTTGGATAGGTTAGGTGAGTGGGCAAATGCATGGCAGATGAAGTATAATGTGGATAAATGTGAGGTTATCCACGTTGGTGGTAAAAACAGAGAGACAGACTATTATCTGAATGGTGACAGATTAGGAAAAGGGGAGGTGCAACGAGACCTGGGTGTCATGGTACATCAGTCATTGAAGGTTGGCATGCAGGTACAGCAAGCGGTTAAGAAAGCAAATGGCATGTTGGCCTTCATAGCGAGGGGATTTGAGTACAGGGGCTGTGAGGTGTTGCTACAGTTGTACAGGGCCTTGGTGAGGCCACACCTGGAGTATTGTGTACAGTTTTGGTCTCCTAACCTGAGGAAGGACATTCTTGCTATTGAGGGAGTGCAGCAAAGGTTCACCAGACTGATTCCCGGGATGGCGGGACTGACCTATCAAGAAAGACTGGATCAACTGGGCTTGTATTCACTGGAGTTCAGAAGAATGCGAGGGGACCTCATAGAAACGTTTAAAATTCTGATGGGTTTAAGACAGGTTAGATGCAGGAAGAATGTTCCCAATGTTGGGGAAGTCCAGAACCAGGGGTTACGGTCTAAGGATAAGGGGTAAACCATTTAGGACCGAGATGAGGAGAACGTTTTTCACCCAGAGTGGTGAACCTGTGGAATTCTCTACCACAGAAAGTTGTTGAGGCCAATTCGCTAAATATATTCAAAAAGGAGTTAGATGAAGTCCTTACTACTCGGGGGATCAAGGGGTATGGCGAGAAAGCAGGAATGGGGTACTGAAGTTGCATGTTCAGCCATGAACTCACTGAATGGCAGTGCAGGCTAGAAGGGCTGAATGGCCTACTCCTGCACCTATTTTCTATGTTTCTATGTTTTCCTAGGAAGGCGCATGTGACCACTCCCAAAAAACCTGCTGGGCAATTAAGCAAAACTAACGCATATTAAAAAATTGCCGCAGACTTAAGGGATGAGAACCCTTATATATACAGCAACTTCAAAGGAAGCCCGGGGGGTGTGGTGGGGTGGAAGCCAAACTGAAGGGATGAGAACCCGTACACTATACAGCTGCTTCAAAAGAAGCCTCGGGGGAGGAGATGGACACCGAGCCTGTGTCTGGGGCGAGGGAGCGATTCTGCCGGCCGACCCTCGAGCCCGGTGACGAGATGTTCGGTCGGTTGTGGAGTGGTACTTTGAAAAAAATTAAAAATTAAAGAATTGCATTCGACTTCATTGGTCCAAATCTCTTCATTGAATTCCTAGCTTCCCGTTCTAAGCAAGCCTACTGCAGACTCGCAGACCAGGGTGTGGTTCATATTAGGGTATCGACCTTGGGGAGAGAGAGAGAGGAAAGATGCTTTAAGTCCTTTACCCTGCTGTTTTGAGCTTCTTGCAAAGCTACAGTTTAATTGTGGGGGCAATATTGACAATGCCACACCTCTTGCAAGCCTTCTGCATGATGGTGCTGCGGAGACGACGATTGATTCGACATCATCGCATGAGGAACCTCCGAGCACGTAGGATGATGGGCAGGAGGCCTTACCCACATCGGGTATATCGAAACATGCATTCATACCCGCACCTGAGTAATGCAGACTGTGTCAGAAGGCTGCATTTCTGCAAAGAAGTTGTAACCGAGATCTGAGAATTAGTAAAAGCAGACCTGCAACCTAGAAGCATCAGGAAATGAAGGTTACAGCTACACTTTCATTTTATACATCTGGATCATTTCAGGCCACAACTGGGAATGTGTGTGCCATTTCTCAACATCTAACACATATCTGCATTTGGCAGGTGACTGCTGCACTATATGCCCGGAGGAATGACTACATAAAGTTCCCCATGCCGCCCAGGCAATGTGTGACAGGGCTGTGGGCTTCTCCAGGATTGCTGGCTTCCCAAAGGTACAGGGCTGCATTGATTGTCCCCACATCATCTAGCGAGCACCTTTGGAGGATTCAGAGATATACAGGAACAGAAAAGGCTTTCACTCTGTGAATGTGCAACTCGTGTGTGGCGACATGCATCATATCATGTCAGTTGATGCGAGATTTCCTGGGAGAACGCATGTTGCGTTCATCCTACGCGAGAGCGCTATATCTGCCATGTTTCAGCAGCAGCCAGAAGGGCAGAGCTGGCTGCTGGGAGACAAAGGGTACGACCTCGCCACCTGGCTCATGACGCCCCTACACGTAACCCGGATGGAAGCTGACCGGGAATACAACATGTCATCCATTGCGATTGCGATGCACAGCATAATAGAGAGGACCATTGGCATCTTGAAACCGCGTTTCTGATGCCTGGACCATTCCGGAGGCTATTTGCAATAGTCCTCTGAGATTGTCGGTCAGTTCACTGTTGTGTGCTGCATGCTACATAACTTAGCCATCATGAGGCAGCAGTTGCAGTCGTAGAAGACCCACCTGAGGCGAGAGTGGCTGATGACAAGGAGGAAGGTGCAGATGATGTGAAGGACCTGGAGCACGACAGCGGAGGAGGGCGGGCCGTCGTACCCCTTTAACGATTGCTCGAGCGTTTGCACCAGCAGCTCATCCGTGAACGCTTTGCTGCCTGAAGGCTCAGCGGCAACTATTCCAAATGGACCATGTTTACTGTTTGGACCTGTTCCGTAATGTTGTGTTGTGTTAATGGAACAAATAATGGAAATGATTCTTCTTTAGTTCAAAAAGTTGTGTTAATAATGGAAATGATTCAGTTATAATTTTAAATATATTTTATTCAAAAGTTTAACAAACATTTGTTTGTACTTAACTGAAATAAAAATATTCTTGTATCAAACTTTAAAGTTTTCACTTACAAACTTTTAAACTTGTAAATTTACATAACGTACAAAAAGCTTTTAATTTGAGAACAGTTACAACATAACAATAATAACAACAGCAGCAAAGAAAAGATGCACCCATCTCTCCTCCACCTTATTCTAAGGCCGTCCGCTGCGCTTGGTCTTGGTGACTCAATGCCTGTCCATAAGACGGTGGCGCAGCGTTTCTCAGGTTGGTACCAAGCTTATTCTTTCGAGCATCTCGGGTAATGTGCACTTCTTGATGGGGGGACAAGGACAGGCGGTAATGTGGAAGGCCCGGCTTGGGCCTCTTCAGAGGCTGGTCTGGTGATTGGAGTAGGAGTGGCAGTTGATTCTGTCAATGGGCGCAGGGTCTGAGCATGTTCCCATATTGCAGCCACTAATTCCAACATTCCCTCCCTCATGTGTGCCAATAGTGTATCAGCTACCTGCAACATTCCCTCCCTCATGTCCACCGACAGTTTATCAACTACCTGCAACATTCCCTCCCTCATGTGTGCCAATAGTGTATCAGCTACCTGCAACATTCCCTCCCTCATGTCCACCGACAGTTTATCAACTACCTGCAACATTCCCTCCCTCATGTTCACCGACAGTGTATCAGCTACCTGCAACATTCCCTCCCTCATGTTCACCGACAGTGTATCAACTACCTGCAACATTCCCTCCCTCATGTTCACCGACAGTTTATCAACTACCTGCAACATTCCCTCCCTCATGTTCATCGACAGTTTATCAACTACCTGCAACATTCCCTCCCTCATGTTCACCGACAGTGTATCAGCTACCTGCAACACTCCCTCCTTCATGTGCCCAGACAGTGTTCCCATTTCTCATGAGTGTTATTACTTCCCCCGACAGTCCCGATACCTCATCACCCACCCCACTGATGGCATCCAGGAGTGATTGGGTAAGGTCAATGCTCTCCGCAATCATTGCCATCATCTGAACCACATCTGTTAGATCCTGCACCTCAGGAGAGCACTGTCGAGCTCTCCTTTCCCTCCTCACCCTGGGTGTGGCTCGCTGCATCCCACTGGGACCTGCAGCCTCGGACGGTGAGGCCCTGGGTGTGCCTCACTGCATCCTACTGGGACCCGCAGCATCGGACGGTGAGGCCCTGGTTATGCTTCGCTGCATCCCACTGGGCTATATCCCACTGGGACCCACAGCCTCGGATGGTGGGGCCCTGGGTATGCCTCGCTACATCCCACTGGGCTGAATCCCACTGGGACCCGCAGCCTCGGACAGTGGGGCCCTGGGTGTGCCTCGCTACATCCCACTGGGCTGTATCCCACTGGGACCCGCAGCCTCGGACAGTGGGGCCCTGGGTGTGCCTCGCTACATCCCACTGGGCTGTATCCCACTGGGACCCGCAGCCTCGGACAGTGGGGCCCTGGGTGTGCCTCGCTACATCCCACTGGGACCCGCAGCCTCGGTCGGTGGGGCCCTGGGCGTGCCTCGCTGCAATCCCCAGCCTCGGACTGTGAGAAACCATGGAATGTCCCAACACTCATACCATGTCCCAACACTCATACCACTCAGGAAAGGGGCTGGCACCTCAATGGGCGGCACCTGCACCGCCTCCAGAGTGAGTACAACAATGGGGGCTTCATCCATCCTTGCCCTCCCACCCATGCTCTTGGTCTGGAAGGTGGGATTGGAAGATGTTCTCCTCTTCAGGCTCGCCCACATCTGAATCTTCTGCATCTGCTTCGGCCTAGTCAGCGTTGGCCTCAGGTTCTGCAAAATATAACAGAACAGACAAATGATTAGCAGCAGAGGAGGGGCAGGGTGGCATGAGTAGGCTCACACAGCGCAGGCAACAGGCTCATTTGAAGGACCACGATGAATGATAGCACATTGCATTAACCAAAGCGTAGCTGGCGGAAACATCCCCATGAACCGAAGCATGGCTAGCCCACGCAGTAGCTAACATTTAGCAAAGCCAGACTGGAATTTGCACGACTTACATAAGAGCATAAGAAATAGGAGCAGTAGAAGGCCACACGGCCCCTCGAGCCTGCTCCGCAATTTATACGATCATTGCTGATCCAATCATGGACTCAGGTCCACCTCTCTGCCTGCTCTCCATAACCCCTTATTGTTTAAGAAACTGTCTATTGCTGTCTTAAATTTATTCAATGTCCCAGCTTCCACAGCTCTCCGAGGCAGCGAATTCACAATCCTCACAGAAGAAATTTCTCCTCATCTCAGTTTTAAATGGGCGGCCCCTTATTCTAAGATTATGCCCTCTAGTTCTAGTCTCCCTTATCAGTGGAAACATCCTCTCTGCATCCAACTTGTCAAGCCCCCTCATAATCTTATACATTTCGATAAGATCACCTCTCATTCTTCTGAATTCCAATGAGTAGAGGCCCAACCTACTCAACCTTTCCTCAAAAGTCAACTCCCTCATCGCTGGAATCAACCTTGTTAACCTTCTCTGAACTGCCTCCAAAGCAAGTATATCCTTTCGTAAATATGGAAACCAAAACTGCATGCAATATCTTGTACAACTGTAGCAAGACTTCCCTGCTTTTATACTCCATTCCCTTTGTAATAAAGGCCAACATGATTCCATTGGCCTTCCTGATCACTTGCTGTACCTGCATACTATCCTTTTGTGTTTCATGCACAAGTACCCCCAGGTCCCGCTGTACTGCAGCACTTTGCAATCTTTCTCCATTTAAATAATAACTTGCTCTTTGATTTTTTTTCTGCCAAAGTGCATGACCCCGCATGTTTCAACATTATCCTTTCGCGTTACCCTCTCCCTCGAGTGTGGGCCCAGCTTGTGCAATGGTCCAAGCAGGACCCATCAAAGCAGCGACCCTGTCTTTCATGGGGTGTCAGTGGGTGCAGATTTGCCGGGCCTCCTCCTGTTCAGAGTTCTTTTCCTTTTGTTGTGTTCCACCTTCCTCTACAAAGTGAAAACATAACTTTTTAGGGTGGGTATCTTTCTGCTGAGTGGGACATTTACAGATGGTCACATTTCCAATTGCAATTCCATTGAAAAATTAAAACATTACTTACACTAACTACTTGACCAAGGTCCTGCCACTTCTTTTTGCACTGGCCTCCAAACCTCGGGGTAGTCACCATTGCACAGTAATCTTCTGAAAGTTGTTTCCAGCGTTTCTTCATTTCTTTTGGTGAAACTTTTATGTGACCTCTGCTGGTGTCCAGCTTGTGCCATCTGGCCTCAATTACAGTAACCAGTGCCTCCACTTCATCCTGTAAGAAATTCTTGGTCCTTGAGCCACATAGCATATTGTACTGCAGCTCCGATTTTTCCAATGAGAATTAAAGTTCTCACACACAACTAGTTCTTTAAAAATGGCCGAATGCCGACTGGGAGCTGTACTGGGAATGCGCGCTCATAATAGTCACGTAAAAAAACATCATTTTTTTTCCGCGCATGCGCAGCAGGGGTGTCTTTGTTTTCTCGGCACAGACATTAGGCTCCAACCCCCGAAGCTTAAAGGACAGGCAGTGCGGCGCCAATTTCAAAAATTAGAACAAGAAAACTTGCAAGTTCTTATTTTGGGGTAGTTGGGGCCAAAAAAAATGGCATTGGGGAAAATTGAGCCCAGTGTCAATTCAACAACCTAACCACTCCCAGAATCCATCATCATCATCATAGACATTCCCTCGGAGTGAAGGAAGACTTGCTTCCACTCAAAGTGAGTTCTCAGATGATTGAGGAGTCCAATGTGAGACCTACAGTTTCTGTCACAGATGGGGCAGACAGTGGTTAAAGGAAAGGGGGGGTTGGGGAGCCTGGGTTGACAGAAGAACATAAGAAAAAGGAACAGGATAAGGCCACCTGGTCCCTCGAGCCTGCTCCGCCATTTAATAAGATTATGGCTGATCTGATCATGAATTCAGCTCCACTTCCCTGCCCACTCCACATAACCCCTTATCGCTCAAAAATCTATCTTATCTCCGCTTCAAATATATTCAATGACCCAGCCTCCACAGCGCTCTGGGGCAGAGAATTCCATAGATTTACAACCCTCAGAAGAAATTTCTCCTCATCAGTTTTAAATGGGCGGCCCCTTATTCTGAGACTATGTCCCCTAGTTTTAATTTCCCCAATGAGTGTAAATATCCTCTCTGCATCCACCTTGTTGAGCCCCCTCATTATCTTATATGTTTCAAAAAGATCACCTCTCATTCTTCTGAACGCCAATGAGTATAGGCCCAACCTATCTTCGTAAGTCAACCCCTCATCTCCAGAATCAACCTAGCGAACAGACTCTGGACAGCCTCCAATGCAAGTATATTCTTCCTTAAATAAGGACACCAAAACTGTACGCAGTACTCCAGGTGTGGCCTCACCAATACCCTGTATAGTTGTAGCAGGACTTCTCTGCTTTTATACTCTATCCCCCTTTGCAATAAAGGCCAATATTCCATTTGCCTTCCTGATTACTTGCTGTACCTGCATACTGACTTTTTGTGTTTCATGCACAAGGAGCCCCAGGTCCTTCTGTACTGCAGCACTTTGCAATTTTCTGCCATTTAAAATTATAATTTGCTTTTCTATTATTTCTGCCAAAGTGGATAACCTCACATTTTCCCAAATTATCCTCCATCTGCCAAATTTTTGCCAACTCACTTCGCCTGTCTATATCCTTTTGCAGATTTTGTGTCCTCCTCACAATTTGCTTTCCCACCCATCTTTGTATCATCAAACTTGACTACGTTACACTCGGTCCCTTCATCCAAATCATTAATATAGATTGTAAATAGTTGAAGGCCCAGCACCAATCTCTGCGGCACCCCACTAGTAACTGTTTGCCAAACAGAAAATGACCCATTTATTCCGACTCTCTGTTTTCTGTTAGTTAGCCAATCCTCTATCCATGCTAATACATCACCCCCAACCTCATGAGCTTTTATCTTGTGCAGTAACCTATGTGGCACCTTATCGAATGCCTTCTGGAAATCCAAATACACCACTTCCACTGGTTTCCCTTTATCCACCCTGCTCATTACATCCTCAAAGAACTCCAGCAAATTTGTCAAACATTATTTCCCTTTCATAAATCCATGCTGACTCTGCTTGACTGAATTATGCTTTTCCAAATGTCCCACTACTGCTTCCTTAATAATGGACTCCAGCATTTTCCCAACGACAGATGTTAGGCTAACTGGTCTACAGCCTCCTGCTTTTTGTCTGCCTCTCTTTTTTTTTTAAAATAGGGGCATTGCATTTGCAGTTTTCCAATCTGCTGGGACCGCCAGCATTCAATATCTCTGCAGCCACTTCTCTTAAGACCCTAGGATGTAAAGCAACGGGTCCAGGGGACTTGTCCACCTTTAGTCCCATTATTTTACCTAGTGATACCTATCATTAGTGATAGTCATTGTATTAAATTCCTCCCTACCTATAGCCCCTTGATTATCCACTATTGGGATGTTTTTAGTGTCTTCTACCGTGAAGCATAAGCTAGATACAGAGTAAATCTCCCCTACCCTGTCCCCTCAAACACCCCCAGGGCGGGTATAGCACAAGTTAGACACAGAGTGCAGCTCCCTCTACACTGTCCCATCAAACAGTCCCAGGGCAAGTACAGCATGGGTTAGATCCAGAGTAAATCTGCCTCTACCCTGTCCCAATCAACACTCCGAGGGCTGATACAGCACACGTTAGAAAGAAAGTAAAGCGCCCACTACTCTGTCCCCTCAAACACTCCCAGCGCAGTGTAGCACGGGTTAGATACAAATTAAAGCTGCCTCTACACTGTCCCATCAAACATTCCCAGGGTAGGTATAACACGGTTTAGATGCAGAGCATATCTCCCTCTACCCTGCCCTATCAAACACTCCCAGGGCAGGTACAGCACACGTTAGATATAGTGTGAAGTTCCCCCTACATTGTCTCATTAAATCATCACAGGTCAGCTATAGCACGGATTAAATACAGAGTAATTTCTCTCTACCCTGTCCCAGCAAACAATCACAGAGCAAGTAGAATTTGATTTAGATAAAACCACAACAACTTTTATTTAAATAGCGCCGTTAACGTAGTAAAACGTCCCAAGACGCATCACAGTAGTGTTATAAGGCAAAATAGATACATTTGACACAGAAGAAATTACGGCAGATGACCAAAAGCTTGGGTAAAGCGGTAGGTTTTAAGGAGCATCTTAAAGGAGGAAAGAGAGGCGGAGAGGTTTAGGAAAGGAGTTCCTAACCTTTGGGCCCAAGTAGCTGAAGGCACGTCCCCCGATGGATGGTCCTTCGGCCGCCTGAGGAAGAGTGTGTTCGAAGATCAGGCCCTCAAATGTGGCACTAAGCTTATGGTCTACAGGGCTGTAGTAATACCCGCCCTCCTGTATGGCTCAGAGACATGGACCATGCACAGTAGACACCTCAAGTTGCTGGAGAAATAGCATCAACGATTTCTCTGCAAGATCCTGCCAATCCCTTGGGAGGAAAGACGCACCAACGTTAGCGTCCTCGATCAGGCCAACATCCCCAGCATCGAAGCACTGACCACGCACGACCAGCTCCGTTGGGCGTGCCACATTGTCTACATGCCCGACACAAGACTCCCAAAGCAAGCACTCTACGCGGAACTCTTACACGCCAAGGGAGTCCCAGGTGGCAGAGGAAACGTTCCAAGGACACCCTCAAAGCCTCCTTGATAAAGTGCAACATTCCCACCGACACCTGGGAGTCCCTGGTCAAAGACTGCCCTAAGTGGAGGAAGAGCATCCGGGAGGGCGCTGAGCACAAGTTTCGTCGCCGAGAGCATGCAGAAAACAAGCGCAGGCAGCGGAAGGAGCTTGCGGCTAGCCAGACTCCCCAGCCACCCTTTTCTCCAATGACTGTCTGTGACAGAGACTGTCATTCCCATATTGGACTGTTCAGTTACTTTTAGAGTGGAAGCAAGTCTTCCTCAATTTTGAGGGACTGCCTATGATGAGTTATAACCAGGAATGTTCAATAGGGCAGAATTTGAAGAGTGCAGACATCTTGAGGGGTTGTGAGATTGAAATAGATTATAGAGATAGGAAGGGGCAAGGCCATGGAGGCAGTTGTAAACAAGGATGAGAATTTTGAAATCGAGGCGTTGCATAACTGGGAGGCAATGTAGGTCAGCGAGCATAGGGGTGATGGGTGATCGTGTCTTGGTGCGAGTTAGGACATGGGCTGCCGAGTTTTAGATGATCTTAAGTTTAGGTAGTGTAGAATGTAGGAGGCCAGCCAGGAGTGCGTTGGAGTAGTCAAGACTAGAGGTAACAAAGGCATGGATGAGGGTTTCAGTAGCAGAAGAGCTGAGGCAGGGGCAGAGACAGGCAATATTATGGAGATGGAAACAGCTGGTTTTAGTTATGTTGCGGATAAGTGGCCAGAAGCTCATTTCAGGGCGAAATATGACACCTAGGTTGCGAACAGTCTGGTTTAGCCTCAGATAGATGCAAGGGAGAGGGATGGAGTCAGTGGTTAGGGAACGCAGCTTGTGGCGGGGACCAAAGATAATGGCTTCGGTCTTCACAATATTTAATTGGAGAAAATTTCTGCTCATCCAGTACTGGACGGCGGACAAGCAATCTGACAATTTAAGAGACCATGGAGGGGTCGAGAGAAGTGGTGGAGAGATGGAGCTGGGTGCGGTCAGCGTACATGTGGAAACTGCCTCCATGTTTTCGGATCATGAGAACTGGGTGATGTGATCAGGACCAAGGTCGCCGATTGGAGCGTGGGCAGGAGCATCGGCGGGGCCATGGTACAGCAGAGGAGCAGGAAGGTCGTGGCGGATTTGCGACGCGTGATCGGGGCGGAGCAGTGATGAGGGATCGTGGCTAAGATTTGGCAGGTGATTGTGACGGAGGTTAGGCGAATGTTTGGTGTGGAGGTGCAGCGGGAGATTGTGGCAGAGGTGCAGCGAGTGTTTTTGTGGCGGAGGAGCTGCGAGAGATCGTGGCGGAAGTACGGTGAATGAGGGTACGGGGCCCAGAAGAGCAGAGGGCCCAGGGGCAGCACAGGCCAGCCCACACTGCGATATGTGTGCGCACTAGGTCCGTGCAGCGGGGCAGGTCTCCAGTCGTCCTGGTTAACCCTTGCCACTGGATAAAGGTCTAGCTCTGTCAAGCCCGTGTGGTGGCTGGTGTGCAACGGTCACCACACGTTAAAAAATCCACGCACAGGCATCTTCCACCCCCTCAATTGGAGTTCAGGACTGGAACATCAGGTTCTTCATTGAAACATCTGTGAACTCATGTGGAAGCGGAAGGCAACAGTCCGGGGTGCGTGGAAGCCTACAAAAGGCGGCGAGTGCAGGAGTCGGACAGCGATGGCGAGAGGCGACAGTCCGGGGTGCGTGGAGGCCTACAAAAGGCCGCGAGTGCAGGAGTCGGGCACCGTCGGTGAGAGGCGACAGTCCGGGGTGCGTGGAGGCCTACAAAAGGCCGCGAGTGCAGGAGTCGGGCACCGTCGGTGAGAGGCGACAGTCCGGGGTGCGTGGAGGCCTACAAAAGGCCGCGAGTGCAGGAGTCGGGCACCGTCGGTGAGAGGCGGAGCTTATGCAGCTGCAGGGAGAAGGCAAAAAAGAAGTAGAAAGAAATAGAAAGGTGACGTCACAGCCTAGGGGGTAAGTGATTGGCTGGTGATTGGTAAGTAGTATTTTCTTTTTTCTCTCCTAGATCCATTTATCCATTTAGCGATAGTGAGAGGGGATTCAATTGTAAGGGGAATAGATAGGCGTTTCTGCGGCCACAACCGAGATTCCAGGATGGTATGTTGCCTCCCTGGTGCAAGGGTCAAGGACGTCTCGGAGCGGGTGCAGGACACTCTGAAAAGGGAGGGAGAACAGCCAGTTGTCGTGGTGTACATTGGTACCAACAACATTGGTAAAAAAAAGGGATGAGATCCTACGAGACGAATTTAAGGAGCTAGGAGCTAAATTAAAATGTAGGACCTCAAAAGTAGTAATCTCGGGATTGCTACCAGTGCCACGTGTTAGTCAGAGTAGGAATCGCAGGATAGCTCAGATGAATACGTGGCTTGAGCAGTGGTGCAGCAGGGAGGGATTCAAATTCCTGGGGCATTGGAACCGGTTCTGGGGGAGGTGGGACCAGTACAAACCGGACGGTCTGCACCTGGGCAGGACTGGAACCAATGTCCTAGGGGGAGTGTTTGCTAGTGTTGTTGGGGAGGAGTTAAACTAATATGGCAGGGGGATGGGAACCAATGCAGGGAGACAGAGGGAAACAAAATGGAGACAGAAGCAAAAGACAGAAAGGAGATGAGTAAAAGTGGAGGGCAGAGAAACCCAAGGCAAAAAACAAGAAGGGCCAATGTACAGCAAAATTCTAAAGGGTCAAAGTGTAATAAAAAGGCAAGCCTGAAAGCTCGGTGCCTCAATGCGAGGAGTATTCGGAACCCAGGAGAGGGCTCTGAGCTAGTTAGAGTGGGTGAGAGCTCAGATGAATAGGACCCCAAGAAAGAATGCAAAAGGCAGGAGGCAACAGAGCAGAGTAGCACTGGGGTAAGTGTAAACCACAAGGTGATAGGAAGGGACAATATGTATGAATATAAAGGGGCTGCAGGAGGGGTCAAAACTAAAAATCATGGTTTAAAAACTAGTATTAAAACACTCTACCTAAACGCATGCAGCATTCGAAATAAAGTAAATGAGTTGACGGCACAAATCATTACAAATGGGTATGATTTGGTGGCCATTACAGAAATGTGGTTGCAGGGTGGCCAAGACTGTGAATTAAACATACAGGGGTATCTGACAATTCGGAAAGATAGACAAGAAGGGAAAGGAGGTGGGGTAGCTCTGTTAATAAAGGATGATATCAGGGCAATTGTGAGAGACGATATTGGCTCTAATGAACAAAATGTTGAATCATTGTGGGTGGAGATTAGAGATAGTAAGGGGAAAAAGTCACTGGTGGGCATAGTTTATGGGCTCCCAAATAATAACTTCACGGTGGGGCGGACAATAATCAAGGGAATAATGGAGGCATGTGAAAATGGAATGGCAGAAATCATGGGGGTTTTAACCTACATATCAATTGGTCAAATCAAATCGTATGGGGTAGCCTTGAGGAGGAATTCATAGAATGCATACGGGATTGTTTCTGAGAACAGTATGTTACAGAACCTACAAGGGAGCAAGCTATCTTAGATCTGGTCCTGTGTAATGAGACAGGAATAATAAACGATCTCCTAGTAAAAGATCCTCTCGGAATGAGTGACCACAGTATGGTTGAATTTGTAATACAGATTGAGGGTGAGGAAGTAGTGTCTCAAATGAGCATACTATGCTTAAACAAAGGGGACGACAGTGGGATGAGGGCAGAGTTGGCTAAAGTAGACTGGGAACACAGACTAAACGGTGGCACAATTGAGGAACAGTGGAGGACTTTTAAAAAGCTCTTTCATAGTGCTCAACAAAAATATATTCCAGTGAAAAAGAAGGGCGGTAAGAGAAGGGATAACCAGCCGTGGATAACCAAGGAAATAAAGGAGAGTATCAAATTAAAAATCAATGCGTATAAGGTGGCCAAGGTTAGTGGGAAATGAGAAGATTGGGAAAATTTTAAACGACAGCAAAGAATGACTAAGAAAGCAATAAAGAAAGGAAAAATAGATTACGAAAGTAAACTTGCGTAAAACATAAAAACAGCTGGTAAAAGCTTGACTAAAGTAAACGGAAAAGAGTGACTAAAGTAAATGTTGGTCCCGTGGAAGATGAGAAGGGGGATTTAATAATGGGAAATGTGGAAATGGCTGAGACCTTAAACAATTATTTTGCTTCGGTCTTCACAGTGGAAGACACAAAAACCATGCCAAAAATTGCTGGTAACGGGAATGTGGGAAGGGAGGACCTTGAGATAATCACTATCACTCGAGGGGTAGTGCTGGACAGGCTAATGGGACTCAAGATAGACAAGTCCCCTGGTCCTGATGAAATGCATCCCAGGGTGTTAAAAGAGATGGCAGAAGTTATAGCAGATGCATTCGTTATAATCTACCAAAATTCTCTAGACTCTGGGGTGGTACCAGCGGATTGGAAAGCAGCTAATGTAACGCCTCTGTTTAAAAAAGGAGGCAGACAAAAGGCAGGTAACTATAGGCCGGTTAGTTTAACATCTGTAGTGGGGAAAATGCTTGAAGCTATCATTAAGGAAGAAATGGCGGGACATGTAGATAGGAATAGTGCAATCAAGCAGATGCAAAATGGATTCATGAAGGGGAAATCATGCTTAACTAATTTACTGGAATTCTTTGAGGATATAACGAGCATGGTGGATAGAGGTGTACCGATGGATGTGGTGTATTTAGATTTCCAAAAGACATTCGCTAAGGTGCCACACAAAAGGTTACTGCAGAAGAGAAAGGTACGCGGAGTCAGAAAGCAGAGAGTCGGGATAAATGGGTTTACCCTGCATTTGTACTCCATCCTTCTCGCAATGAAGGCCAACATTCCATTCGCCTTCCTGATTACCTGCTGCACCTGCAAACTAACTTTTTGGGATTCATGCACAAGGACCCCAGGTCTCTCTGCACCGCAGCATGTTGTAATTTCTCCCCATTCAAATAATATTCCCTTTTTCTGTTTTTTTTCCCCCAAGGTGGATGACCTCACACTTTCGGACATTGTATTCCATCTGCCAAACCTTAGCCCATTCGCTTAACCTATCTAAATCTCTTTGCAGCCTCTCTGCGTCCTCTACACAACCCACTTTCCCACTAATCTTAGTGTCATCTGCAAATTTTGTTACACTACACTCTGTCCCCTCTTCCAGGTCATCTATGTATATTGTAAACAGTTGTGGTCCCAGCACCGATCCCTGTGGCACACCACTAACCACCGATTTCCAACCCGAAAAGGACCCATTTATCCCGACTCTCTGCTTTCTGTTAGCTAGCCAATTCTCTATCCATGCTAATACATTTCCTCTGACTCCGCGTACCTTTATCTTCTGCAGTAACCTTTTGTGTGGCACCTTATCGAATGCCTTTTGGAAATCTAAATACACCACATCCATCGATACACCTCTATCCACCATGCTCGTTATATCCTCAAAGAATTCCAGTAAATTAGTTAAACATAATTTCCCCTTCATGAATCCATGTTGCGTCTGCTTGATTGCACTATTCTTATCTAGATGTCCCGCTATTTCTTCCTTAATGATAGCGTCAAGCATTTTCCCCACTACAGATGTTAAACTAACCGACCTATAGTTACCTGCCTTTTGTCTGCCCCCTTTTTTAAACAGAGGCGTTACATTAGCTGCTTTCCAATCCGCTGGTACCTCCCCAGAGTCCAGAGAATTTTGGTAGATTATAACGAATGCATCTGCTATAACTTCCGCCATCTTTTAATACCCTGGGATGCATTTCATCAGGACCAGGGGACTTGTCTACCTTGAGATCCATTAGCCTGTCCAGCACTACCCCTCTAGTGATAGTGATTATCTCAAGGTCCTCCCTTCCCACATTCCCGTGACCAGCAATTTTTGACATGGTTTTTGTGTCTTCCACTGTGAAGACCGAAGTAAAATAATTGTTTAAGGTCTCAGCCATTTCCACATTTCCCATTATTAAATCCCCCTTCTCATCTTCTAAGGGACCAATATTTACTTTATTCACTCTTTTCCGTTTTATATATCGGCAGAAGCTTTTACCAGCTGTTTTTATGTTTTGCGCAAGTTTACTTTCGTAATCTATCTTTCCTTTCTTTATTGCTTTCTTAGTCATTCTTTGCTGTCGTTTAAAATTTTCCCAATCTGCTAGTTTCCCACTAACCTTGGCCACCTTATACGCATTGGTTTTTAATTTGATACTCTCCTTTATTTCCTTGGTTATCCATGGCTGTTTATCCCTTCTCTTACCGCCCTTCTTTTTCACTGGAATATATTTTTGTTGCGCACTATGAAAGAGCTCCTTAAAAGTCCTCCACTGTTCCTCAATTGTGCCACCGTTGAGTCTTTGTTTCCAGTCTACTTTAGCCAACTCTGCCCTCATCCCACTGTAGTCCCCTTTGTTTAAGCATAGTACGCTCATTTGAGTCACTACTTCCTCACCCTCAATCTGTATTACAAATTCAACCATACTGTGATCACTCATTCCGAGAGGATCTTTTACTCGGAGATCGTTTATTATTCCTGTCTCATTACACAGGACCAGATCTAAGATAGCTTGCTCCCTTGTAGGTTCTGTAACATACTGTTCTAAGAAACAATCCCGTATGCATTCTATGAATTCCTCCTCAAGGCAACCCCGTGCGATAGATACAAAGTAAAGCTCCCTCTACCCTGTCCTATCAAACACCCCCAGGGCAAGTATAGCATGAGCTAGATACAGAGTACAGCTACCTCTACCCTGTCCCATCAAACACCCCCAGGGCATGTATAGCATGAGTTAGATACAGAGTAAAGCTCTCTCTACACTGTCCTATCAAACAATCCCAGGGCAGGTATCACATAGGTCAGATACGGCGTGAAGTTCCCCCTACACTGTCCCATCCAAGACTCATGGGTCAGCTACAGCACAGATTAAATACAGAATAATTTCTCCCTCTACCCTGTCCCTTCAAACAATCACGGGCAGGTACAATTTGATTTCGATAAAACAACTACATTTATTTATATATCACCTTTAACGTGGTCAAACATTCCAAGGCGCTTCACAGCAGTGTTATAAGACAAAACAGATAAATTTGACACCAAGCCACATAAGAAGAAATTACGGCAGATGACCAAAAGCTTGGTTAAAGAGAGAGGTTTTAAGGAGGGTCTTAAAGGAGGAAAGGGAGGCAGAGGGGTTTAGGGAGGGAATTCAAGAGCTTAGGGCCTAAGCAGTTGAAGACACGGCCACCAATGGTTAAGCAGTTATAATCAGGGATGCTCAAGAGGGCAGAATTTGAGGAGCGCAGACATCTTGAGGATTGAGACTGAAATAAATAACAGAGGTAGCGAGGGGCAAGGCCATGGAGGCATTTGTAAACAAGAATGAGAATTTTGAAAATGAGGCGTTGCACAACCGGGAGCCAAAGTAGATCAGCGAGCACAGGGATGTTAGGTGATTGTGACTTGGTGCAAGTTAGGACATGGGCTGCCGAGTTTTGGATTATCTCAAATAGAATGTGGGAGGCCAGCCAGGAGTGTGTTTGGGTAGTCAAGACTAGAGGTAACAAAGGCATGGATGAGGGTTTCAGCAGCAGAAGAGCTGAGGCAGGGGCGGAGGTGGGCAATGTTACAGAGGTGGAAAAAGGCAGTTTTAGTTATACTGCGGATATGTGGCCGGAAGCTCATTTCAGGGCGAAATATGACACCTAGGTTGTGAACAGTCTGGTTTAGCCTCAGATAGATGCAAGTGTGAGGGATGGAGTCATTGGTTAGGGAACGCAGTTTGTAGCGGAGACCAAAGACAATGGCTTCGGTCTTCCCAAAATTTAATTGGAGAAAATTTCTGCTCATCCAGTACCGGATGTTGGACAAACAGTCTGACAATTTAGAGACCATGGAGAGGTCGAGAGAAGTGGTGGTGAGGTAGAGCTGGGGGTCATCAGCGTACATGTGGAAACTGACTCCGTGTTTTCGGATGATATCGTCAAGGGGCAGCATATAGATGATAAATAGGAGAGGGCCAAGGACAGACCCTTGGAGGACATCAGAAGCAATGATGTGGGAGTGGGAAGAGAAGCCATTGCAGGAGATTTTCTGGCTACAATTAGATAGATAAGAATGGAACCAGGCGATTACAGTCCCACTCAGCTGGACGATGGTGGAGAGGCATTAGAGGAGGATGGAGTGGTCAACTGAAAACATAGAAACATAAAAATTAACAGGGCAGGAGGCCAGTTCGGCCCATCGTGTCCACGCTGGCCGACAAAGAGCCACACGGCCCTCGATCAGCAGCCCTGAAGGTTACATATAAACCTATGAACAATGATCAATGAACAATGGCAGAAAGGCAAAGAGCACCCAGCCCAACCAGTTCACCTCACCACAACTGCGACATCCCTTACACTGAAACATTCTACAATCCATCCCAACCGGAGCCATGTGATCTTCTGGGAGAGGCAAAAACCAGATAAAAACCCAGGCCAATTTAGGGAGAAATAAATCTAGGAAAATTCCTCTCCAACCCACCCAGGCGATCGAAACTAGATCAGGAGATCACCCGATTCCCTGCAGTACTTACCATTGTATCTGCACCAGCCAACAAGAGGTTATTCAGTCTAATCCCAACCACCAGCTCGAGGTCTGTAACCCTGTAGGTTACGGCACTTTAAGTGCCCATCCAACCATCCCTTAAAAGTGGTGAGGGTTTTTGCATCCACCACTCTTCCAGGCAGCGAGTTCCAGATCTCCTCTGCATAAAGAAGCATCCCCTCAAATCCCTTTTAAACCTTCCACCAACCACCTTAAAACTATGTCCCCTCGTAATAGAACCTCCCCACCAATGAAAATAGGCCCTTACTATCCACTCTGTCCAGGCCCCTCAATATTTTGGACACCTCAATGAGGTCTCCTCTCAAACTCCTCTGTTCCAATGAGAACAAACCCAGCCTATCCCATCTGTCCTCACAACTAAGATTCTCCATTCCAGGCAGCATCCTAGTAAATCTCCTCTGCATCCTCTCTAGTGCAATCGCACAGATGATCACACAGGCAATATCTAGTGCAACAAAACAAAGACTGGGTCTCATTTAATAGTGTGTGAAAGTCATGGGCCTATTGCCATAATCTCATTCACCCATCACGCATATTCTGTGCCTCGGCCAATAAAGGCAAGCATTCCGTTGCCTTCTTAACCACCTTATCCACCTGGCCTGCAACTTTCATGGATCTGTGGACAAGCACTCCAAGGTCCCTTTGTTCATCTACACTACTAAGTGGCCTACCGCTTAATGTGTATACCCTTTTCTTATTAGCCCTCCCAAAGTGCATTACCTCACATTTCTCTGAATTAAATTCCATTTGCCACCTGACCAGTGGACTGATATCCTCCTGCAGCCCATGACTTTCCTTTTCATTATCAACCACACAGCCAATTTTAGTGTCGTCTGCAAACTTCTTAATCATACTCCCTTTATTCAAATCTAAATCGTTGATATATACCACAAAAAGTAAGGGACCCAGTACTGAGCCCTGCGGAACCCCACTGGAAACATCCTTCCAGTCACAAAAACATCCATCAATCATTACCTTTGCTTCCTACCTCCAAGTCAATTTTGGATCCAACTTGCCACTTTGCCTGGATCCCATGGGCTTTAACCTGCATGACCAGTCTGCCATGTGGGACCTTATCAAAAGCCTTGCTAAAGTCCATATTCACCACATCGTACGCACTACCCTCATCGACCCTCTTAGTTACCTCCTCAAAAAATTCAATCAGGTTAGTCAAACACAATCTTCCCTTAACAATTCCGTGCTGACTGTCCCTAATTAATCCTTTCCTTTTCAAATGTAGATTATCCTGTCTTTCAGGATTTTTTCCAATAATTTTCCCACCACTGAGGTTAGCCTGACAGGCCTATCCCTTTCTCCCTTCTTAAACAAGGGTACTACATTAGCAGTCCTCCAATCCTCCGGCACCATGCCCAAATCCAAAGAGGACTGGAAAATGATGGTCAAGGCCTTTGCGATGTCCTCTTTTACTTCGCTCAACAACCTGGGATGCATTTCATCCGGACCTGGGGACTTATCTACTGTCAAAGCTGCTAAACCCCTTAATACTTCCTCTCACTATATTTATTTCATCCAGAATATCACACTCCTCCTCGATAGCAGTATCTGCATTGCCCCTTTGTGAAAACAGACGCAAAGTATGCGTTAAGAACCTTACCAACATCTTCTGCTCCACACAAAGATTACCCTCATGGTCTCTAATAGGCCCTACCCTTTCTTTAGTTACCTTCTTACTCTTAATATATTTATAGAACATCTTAGAGTTTTCCTTAATTTTACTGGCCAAGACTTTTTCGTGCTCTCTCTTGGCATTCCTAATATCCTTTTTAATTTTGCCTCTTAACTTTCTGTATTCCTCTAAAGATTCTATAGTAATTAGCCGTTGGTATCCTCCTCTGCAAGTCCCAAGACATCCAGGGGGCTCTAGAATTATTATCCCCACCCTTTTTCTTGAAGGGCACATGTTTGGTCTGAGCCTTCCGGATCTCCTCCTTGAATGCCTCCCACTGTTCCAACACTGATTTACCCACAGGTAGCTGTTTCCAGTCCACTGTGGCCAAATCACTCCTTAACTTAGCAAAATTAGCTTTTCTCCAATTCCAGGCCTATCCTTGTCCTTATCCATAACCAATTTGAATCTGACTGAATTATGGTCACTGGCACCCAAGTGCTCTCCCACTAATACCCCTTCAACCTGCCCAGGTTCATTCCCCAACACTAAATCCAAGACCACCCCCTCTCGTGTTGGGCTTGCTATATACGGACTAAAAAAGTTCTCTTGAATGTATTTCAAGAATTCCACACTCTCTATACCCTTCACACTATATCTGGCCCAATCAATATTTGGATAGTTAAAATCCCCTACTATTACTACCCGATGGTTTTTGGACTTCACAGCAAATTGCCTACATATTTGCTCCTCTATCTCCCTCCCACTGTTTAGGGGTCTATAATACACGTCCAGCAGTGCGATCGCCCCTTTTTTATTTTTCAATTTGACCCATATGGCCTCATTTGATGATCCCTCGAACATATCATCCCTCCTCACCGCTGTAACAGTTACTTTAATAAGTACTGCAACGCCGCCCCCCCCTTTTTACCCCCCTCTCTGACTTGTCTAAAAATCCTGTAACCAGGAATATTGATCTGCCAACATAAAAAATAGCAGTAGGTCATTCGGCCCTTTGAGCCTGCACCGTCATTCAATATGATCATGGCTGATCCTCTATCTCAACACCATATTCCCACTTTTCCCCCATACCCCTTGATGCCTTTTGTGTCGAGAAATCTATCTATTGCCCTCTTAAATATATTCAGTGACTTGGCCTTCACAGCCTTCTGTGATAGAAAATTCCACAGGTTCACGACCCTCTGAGTGAAAAGATTTCTCCTCATCTCGGTCCTAAATTTCCTACCCCGTATCCTGAGACTGTGACCCCTTGTTCTAGACTTCCCAACCAGGGAAAACATCCTCCCCGCATCCAGTCTGTCCAACCCAGTCAGAATTTTATACGTTTCAATGAGATCCCCTCTCATTCTTCTAAACTCTTCGACCCAATCTCTCCTCATACGGCAGTCTTGCCATCCCAGGAATCAGTCTGGTGAACCTTCGATGCACGCCCTTCTATGGCAAGTATATCCTTTCTTAGGTAAGGAGACCAAAACTGCACACAATATTCCAGGTGTGGTCTCACCAAGGCCCTGTATAAATGTAAGAAGACATTCATGCTCCTGTACTCAAATCCTTTTGCAATGAAGGCCAACGCACCATTTGCCTTCCTAACTGCTTGCTGCACCTGCATGTTTGCTTTCAATGACTGGTGTACAAGGACACCCATTGACATTTCCCAAGCTATCACCATTTAAATAATACTTTGTCTTTATGTTCTTCACATTTATCCACATTATACTGCATCTGCCATGTGTTTGCCCATTCACTCAACCTATCTAAATTGCCTTGCAGTGTCTTTACATCCTCCTCTCAACTCATAATCCCACCTAGTTTTGTGTCATCAGCAAACTTGGAAATATTACATTTGGTTCCCTCATCCAAATCATTTATATATTTTGTGAATAGCTGGGGCCCAAGCAATCCCTGTGGTACCCCACTAGTCACTGCCCGCCATCCCGAAAAAGACCCGTTTATTCCTACTCTCTGATTCCTGTCAGTTAACCAATTTTCAATCCATGCCAATACATTACCCCCAATCCTATGTGCTTTAATTTTGCACGCTAACCTCTTATGTGGGACTTTATCAAAAGCCTTCCGAAAAGCCAACTACACTACATCCACTGGTTCTCCCTTATCTATTCTGTCAGTTACATCCTCAAAAAATTCCAGTAGGTTTGTCAAACATGATTTTCCTTTCATAAATCCATGTTGACTTTGTCTAATCCTGTCGATATTATCTAAGTGTACCATTATCACATCCTTTATAATAGACTCTAGCATTTTCCCTACTACTGATGTCCGGCTAATCGGTCTGTAGTTCCCCATTTTCTCTCCCTCCTTTTTTAAATAGTGGGGTTACATTTGCCATCCTCCAAAATGCAGGAACTGTTCCATAATCCATAGAATTTTGGAAGATGACAACCAATGCACCACTATTTCCAATGGCTACCTCTTTTAGTACTCAGATCATCAGACCCTGGGGATTTATCGGTCTTCAGTCCCATTAGTTTCTCCAGCACTATTTTCTTACTAATAATTATTTCCTTTATTTCTCTTGCTCACTAGACCTTTGGTTCCCTAGCATTTCTGGGACGTTATTTGTGTTCTCTTCCGTGAAGACAGAACCAAAGTATTTATTTAATTGTTCTGCCATTTCCTTGTTCCCCTTTCAGCAATGTCTCTGCAATGGCTATAATGTCATACTCCCCAAGTATCTACCTGTGCTCTTAGCTCATCCACCTTATTCGCTATACTCCTTGCATTAAAGTACATACCATTTAGCACAGGAAGACCTCCTTGCTTACTAAGCCTCATTTCCTCTGTCTTACAGATGCGCTTTCTAGATTCTTGCTATCCAATTTCTGCTTTACTTCCTTCCCTATTGAATTTGTTCTCCGGTTCCCATCCCCCTGCCAGGCTAGTTTAAACTCTCCCCAACAGCATTAGCAAAACTCCCCGCGAGGATATTGGTCCCGGCACTGTTGAGGTGAAACCCGTCCGGTCCCATCTCCCCCAGAAGCGGTCCCAATGCCTCAAGAATTTAAAGCCCTCCCTCCTACACCAATTCTCCAGCCATGTGTGCATCCTCTCTATCCTTCTACTCATTAGCACGTGGCACTGGTAGTAGCCTGGAGATTACTACCTTTGAGATCCTACCCTTTAATTTTCTTCCTAGCTCCCTGAATTCTGCCTGTAGGACCTCATCTCTCTTTCTACCTATGTCGTTAGTCCCGATATGGATGACCGACCGACCAAGTGAGTGAGTGGGCGAGTGGGACAACTTTTTAAAATCAGCACATTCTCCATAGAGAAACCGACTTTGAAATAATCAGGGTAGAGTTAAACACACTGCTACCTGTCAGAGGCATTAAAATTAAAAGTAAAGCGAATGCTGATCAAATGAGAATTTCCTTATAGCAAGAATGATCATCGGTTTCAAGGCCTCCACTAAGTACTGAACAAAGAAAGCTTGTAAGGAGGCTAAAAACAAAAAAAAAGTCAATCTGTTTCTGTCTGGGCAAAGTGGCCATGGCTGTATAAAAATCAGCTACAAGCTGAAGGTGACAGACCAGGAGGCCATACCTTACAGGTTCCATAACAAACCAAGCTTCCAAGTGAGAGGCGACCTCCAGGAGGAATCAGAGGACCTCAAAAGGGTTAGATTTGGAATCAGTGATAAACCGAAGTATAGCCTCTCAAAAGCATAATTTCCGTGGTAATAGAGAAAGAACCCTAAAGCGGGCTCCTTGGGAAGATTGGGAGTCCCGTATGCAAGAGGTGATCTTATCGAAACGTATAAGATTATGAGGGGGCTTGACAAGTTGGATGCAGAGAAGATGTTTCCACTGATGGGAGAGACTAGAACTAGAGGGCATGATCTTAGAATAAGGGGCCGCCCATTTAAAACTGAGATGAGGCAAAATTTCTTCTCTCAGAGGGTTGTTGATCTGTGGAATTCGCTGCCTCAGAGAGCTGTGGAAGCTGGGATATTGAATAAATTTAAGACAGAAATAGAGAGTTTCTTAAATGATATGGGGTTATGGGGAGCGGGCGGGGAAGTGGAGCTGAGTCCATGATCAGATCAGCCATGATCTTATTGAATGGCGGAGCAGGCTCAAGGGGCCATACGGCCTACTCCTGTTTCTATTTCTTATGTTCTTATGTTAATGGACTAGAAGTAATTGAATCAGGAAATGTATTATATAACGATGCGCATTTTGAAATTGTTAATTGAAATCGAAAGTGTTAAACATGAGCTTGAAACTGTCAACTAGATTATGTGAAGGGAGATAGTCACAATTAATAGACAAAATAATAGGAGAATTAATAAAGAATGTTAGTAAAGAATAGAAAACAGGAACCAAGCGATGAGGAACGTGGGGAACATAAGGAGAATCAGTTTAAATCGGAAATAAAATGAGAGCTGACAGGATAGCTAGCAATAGGAGCCACGGCAAGGTTAGGAGGAGTAAACAGAATAGATATAGAAAGTAAATGGAAATACGATGAGGTAATGAAGAGGCAATTAAAAAGATTGGTAAACAATGAGGCTAACCAGAATCAAGAGTTTACTAGAGGTATCGTGTGTAGCCTCTGTGACATTTGTGATGAATGTGGCACAGAAGGGACTGGACAAATCCCTTTGTTTATTCATGAAGACCAACTGAGAAAATGGTTTAAAGGAACCAAGACATAAACTATGATGTGATGCAGCAAATAGGAATGGGGTTTTTGGCCCCAAGGGAAGGGGAAAGAAATGAAGAAATTAGACCAGTGGGATTTTTGTTAAGGAAAAATGGAAATTAAACAAAACCTTGGAAGGTGTATAGGGTAGAATTGGTTGCAATGGTGGAAGACTATGAGTTAGGTCCGATCCATAAACAGTATGAGGAATATCCAAGATATCTGATTAAGGAGGGAGGAATTTGGATAGCACCAGATACGCAGTGTTATACTCTAAAAGGGACAACATGGGTTTGTAGATGTGACGTAGTCCATCAACATACTGTTCCAGCTTGTGGGTTCACCCTCGACAAGGAATCACCAAAATGCCAGATTGGAATAATTAAATGGGGCAAAGACCAAACTAATACCGTGTATAAAGGAAAAGGACAGTATTGTGTGACTACTACTGCCACATATATGACTTTTGTTTGATTCCACCGAGGAACATGCGTATCGGTGCTAAAACATTGGTATATCACCTTAACATGACTTGCCTGCAGATGAGACTGGCTCTGGAGGATGAAGCCATTCTGCATATGGGACACTATATACCTCCCCGGTCTCTGGCTTTAAAGGTCATAATTGAGTGAATTGGGACATCCCAGAAACACACAGTGCAAATGATAGACAGAGACAAAAGACAATCCCGAGACTTGGGAATCATGAATGTTGGGAAGTAGTATCTAGTGTGGAACTACATCCTTGGGCTAGATTGTTCCAGATGGGATTGGTGAGTAATGGTGCTACGAAACCAGTCCTGGTGGACTATGGACTATTAAAGTTATTCACCAAACTGAGTGTCTTTGTTGAATCGATTGACGTGCCACTTGGTGAGCGCGATAACGTCAAATCAATCAACGCCACAGGATGTCCCAAAATGCTTTACAACCAATGAACTACTTTAGAAGTGTAGTCACTGTTGTAATGTGGGAAATGAGACAATTTGCGTGCACAGCAGCCTCCCACAAACACCAATGTGATAATCAGACCATGTTATTTAGTGGTATTGGTTGTCATTTCGCCTTTGAAACTGATGGTAATTCAGGATTTAGCGCATGCGCAGCATAATGCAGAAATGCTGAAGTTGCTCTGGAGTTATTCACTGATCCTCCACAGGCTGCATTGTGACCCCTCCCCCCGCCCTCTCTCCATAGAGCTGGCAATCAGCGAAATCTCTCAACTCAACCGACAAAAACTACAGCTCTTCCACTGAAATACCTTGTGCAAAGCTCACTTCAGGGTCGGGGGCAAACATCTTTGCTTCGCCGCTGACCGCAAATTCCGGGCCAATTATTAATCTGTTTTTGCAGAGTGGCCGAGGCTGTCTCTGAAACTGCAGAAAATGTGTATTTAAATAAGTTTGTGTGGTAAAGCTTCTGGCCCTTTGAAAAGCCGCTCCCTGTGACCACTCTCCCAGATTCCAGCCCCAGCTCTGTGCTCACTGTGGCCCCTCTCCCAAAAATCAGCCCCAGCTCTGTGCTCACTGTGGCCCCTCTCCCAAAATCCAGCCCCAGCTCTGTGCTCACTGTGGCCCCTCTCCCAAAATCCAGCCCCAGCTCTGTGCTCACTGTGGCCCCTCTCCCAAAATCCAGCCCCAGCTCTGTGCTCACTGTGGCCCCTCTCCCAAAATCCAGCCCCAGCTCTGTGCTCACTGTGGCCCCTCTCCTAGATTCCAGCCCCAGCTCTGTGCTCACTGTGGCCCCTCTCCCAAAATCCAGCCCCAGCTCTGTGCTCACTGTGGCCCCTATCCCAAAATCCAGCCCCAGCTCTGTGCTCACTGTGGCCCCTATCCCAAAATCCAGCCCCAGCTCTGGGCTCACTGTGGCCCCTCTCCCAAAATCGAGCCCTAGCTCTGTGCTCACTGTGGCCCCTATCCCAAAATCCAGCTCCAGCTCTGGGCTCACTGTGGCCCCTCTCCCAAAATCCAGCTCCAGCTCTGTGCTCACTGTGGCCCCTATCCCAAAATCCAGCTCCAGCTCTGGGCTCACTGTGGCCCCTCTCCCAAAATCCAGCTCCAGCTCTGTGCTCACTGTGGCCCCTATCCCAAAATCCAGCTCCAGCTCTGGGCTCACTGTGGCCCCTCTCCCAAAATCCAGCTCCAGCTCTGTGCTCACTGTGGCCCCATCCCAAAATCCAGCCCTAGCTCTGTGCTCACTGTGGCCCCTCTCCCAAAATCCAGCCCCAGCTCTGTGCTCACTGTGGCCCCATCCCAAAATCCAGCTCCAGCTCTGGGCTCACTGTGGCCCCTCTCCCAAAATCCAGCCCCAGCTCTGTGCTCACTGTGGCCCCTCTCCCAAAATCCAGCCCTAGCTCTGTGCTCACTGTGGCCCCTATCCCAAAATCCAGCCCTAGCTCTGTGCTCACTGTGGCCCCTATCCCAAAATCCAGCCCTAGCTCTGTGCTCACTCAGCTGCTCTCACCTGGGGACAGTACGTCACAATCGCCCCAGCGCTGGACACCGTGCCCCGCCCCCTTGCTGCGCCACCATTGGTTGTTGGACCCGCCGCCTGCGCGCTCCGCTCACCTCCGCCTGGGCTCTTCCTATTGGTCCAAGCTCCCGTCAGTCAGGTCGGGCCTCCGTGGAGCTGGGCGGGGCTCAATCCGCTTCATTGGCTTCAGTTTGAGGAGGTGTGTTCTGCAACTTGCCTTCAGCACGATGATCTGATTGACGGATGAAACAAGAATCCCACAGCCTCTACTTTTCAGGCCTTGAACAGAGGGCCAGTTAGCAGCTTATTGAGAGCCCGCGCCCCGGGGGTGAGAACATCTTGTGGCGCCGCCCAGGCCTCAGGCCTGTTAGTGGTATTGGCAACAACACCCGGGCTCAGCCCCGCCCCGCCCCTCTCACACTCCGATTGGTTTGAGGACCAACCGCCAGACTGGTCCTCCAGCCCCGCCCTTTCTATTGGTCCGGAGCTGCCGTCAATCACCCAGGCAGTGTGAACTGAGCATGCGCGGTCGGGCGGCTGTGTCTGAGGCAGCGGGTTAATAAACCCCGGGGGGTAGCCCGGGGTCGGCCCCAGGCCCCGTGTTTGCCCCCCCTCCCGGATTCCAGGCCCGGGGGAGCGGACTCGTCGGTCGCCATATTGGGCGGGGGAGCGGATTCACTGGCCGCCATGTTGGGCGGGGAGTGGGCTCAACGGCCGCCATCTTGAGCAGGGCAGGTCTCGCAATGCATGCGCGGCCCTTTGGGCACGGACAAAGGGTGGGCGGGGCCTCAGGGTGTCTATCGGTTTGATTGGGCCACATGTTTGTGCCTATGTCAGTGGCCGCTGAAAGACAGCCTTGTGCTGATTCTTGTCTGGTGACCCTGGGCTGGCCCGGTGCACCCTATTGTGCCAGCACAAAAGCTCATTGATTTTATTTTCACTATGCGCACAGCGGGTGCAGAACCGAACCAGAGCAGAGGGAACGAGAAAAATGGGTACAGGGGAGAAAATGATGCCGATGGGTTTGGGTTTCAGCACTGGAAGGAAGGAGAGTGTGTGGGATGGGTTTTACAGCTTTGGGGGAACAAGCAGGAAAGAATGTTATATAGAAACTAGAATTATCTGTTCTTAATATCTATCCTGTACTTACCGGCAAGTTCCCAGGGAGATGCCAGTTTGTGATGTCCCTGTGGGGTGCAGAAAGTTCAATGTCTGACCCTGAATTGTACCAGGGAGGGGGCAGTGTGTGAGGCTCCTGTGGGGTGCAGTATGTTCCGTGTCTGGCCTTGAGCTTCCTCAAGTAAAAATGAAACTGTCCCCAGTATTCAGTTGAAAAGGGGATTAAATCACACCGAGGATAATGAGCAGCCACCCATCAGTTTCTGCGCTTTATTGTCCAGTGATCCCTCATCATCACACAGAAGGAATGAAACACTTGCAACTCTCCTACGAAATTTACATTGTTCTCTTTCCATCATCTTTTTTGCTGACTGTTACTTTCACTGTTTCCTCCCCAACCACTTTCAATATTTGTGGGCATTGTCCAGCACACTAAAGCAGGGTCAAGGTTAATATTGCACTGAGACAGGGTCTAGTGCAATATGAACTGAGACAGGATCCAGGGTAATATAAACGGAGACAGTGTCTAGTGTAATATAAACAGAGACTGGGCCCGGTGTAATATTAGCAGATATAAGGTCTTGTGCAGTAATAACTGACACAGGGCCTAGTTTTACACTAGAAACAAGTCTTTAATAATTTAAACCGTTGTTTTGCAAGAATAATTGAAAGAGGTGCTGGTATAACACTACAGAAGCTGGGTCTACGTTAACAATACCAGAAACACACTATGAATACAACAGAGACAAGGTTCAGAATTATAATAATAGAGACGTGCACTAGAACTGGAATAACACGAGCAGGTTATTTTTCAATCATAGCAGAGGCCGGGTCTAGTGTAACAATTCCAGAGACAGGGTCCCATACAATAAGAGTGGAGACAGGGTCCAGAGTAATAACAACAAATGCAAGGTCCACTGTGAGAGTAACAAAGACAGTGCTGGATCCAGTAATGACAGAGGCAGACTCTAGTGTTATACTGAACACAATGCTGGATCGAGTGTGAAACAGAAACTTACAACGCAGAAGGAGACCATTTCGGCTCATCGTGTCCGCGCCGGCCGACAAAGAGCCACACGGCCCTCGGTCAGTAGCCCTGAAGGTTACATATAAACCTATGAACAATGGCGGAAAGGTAATAGCGCCCAGCCCAATCAGTCCACCCCACACAACTGCGACACTCCTTACACTGAAACGTTCTACACTCCACCCCAACCGAAGCCATATGATCTCCTGGGAGAGGCAAAACCCAGGCCAAATGCGTTAAAAGAAAATCTGGGAAAATTCCTCTCCAACCCATCCAAGCGATTAAAACTAGTCCAGGAGATCACCCTGGCCATATTCGATTCCCTGCATTTAGCATTATATCTGTGCCAGCCAACAAGAGGTTGTTATGTTTAGAATAACTCCACAAGACTGAGTACTGTAAGCTTAAACTGATCTGACCTTAGTCTCTTTAATAAAACTCCAGAGTGCCAAAGCAACATGGCAGACAACCTTTTATACTCGCTTGCATGAGGTGTGCAGGTGACCCTGGGCCTCCAACAGTGTGCCCTCTGGTGGCAAGTCTTACACAGTTATAATGTTTACATACATAACATCACTGCCCCCCCCCCCCCAAAGTCTTTGATACAAGTTATTTACAAGTTGAGGCGGTCCGGGGCCCTTCGCTCCCTGGTTGAACGTCTGAGTTCAAACCCTGGCATGGGTGAGTTGGTCGGGCCATTGCTGCACTACAGCGCGGCTGTTCTGACCAGACTGTTGGGCATGGTGGGTTCATCCTCTTGATTGACGGCAAGGTCGATTGCTGGTTGGGTGTGTGTTGGTGGATCGATGATGGTGATGTCCTCTTCAAATTATTCTTGGTTGTCAGTGAATCGCAGTTTGGTCAGATCCAAATGATTTCTGCACGTTTGTCTATTACATAGTTTGACAATAAGCACTCTGTTTCCTCCATGGGACCATGACCGTAATTAAGGACAAACACAGGGTCGTTTACATCAATGTCATACGATATAGCCGTGCGATCGTGGTGATGCCGGGTTTCCACGTGATCATTAAGATCCGGGTGGACTAAGGAGAGCCTGGTTTTGAGTGCTCTCTTTATTAACAAGTCCGCCGGGGGAACCCCGGTAAGCGAGTGGGGTCGTGTCCGGTAGCTGAGCAGAACCCGAGATAAATGAGCCTGCAGGGAGCCATCCGTCGTGCGTTTCAAGTTCTGCTTGATAGTTTGGACTGCCCATTCCACTTGACCGTTGGATGCGGGCTTAAACGGGGCAGACCTGACATGCTTAACGCCATTACCGGTCATAAACTCGTTGAATTCTGAGCTTGTGAAACACGGTCCATTGTCACTGACAAGGACGTCGGGCAATCCATGGGTGACGAACATGGCCCGGAGGCTTTCAATGGTGACAGTGGATATGCAGGATGACATGATTACATATTCAATCCATTTTGAGTAAGCGTCCACTACAACTAAGAACATCTTTCCTAGAATGGGGCTAGCGACATATACGTGGATCCTGGACTACGGTTTGGAGGACCATGACCACAGACTCAGTGAAGCCTCTTTTGGTGCATTGCTCAACTGTGAGCAAGTGTTACATTGATGTACACAAGACTACAAATCCGAATCAATGCCGGGCCACCAAACATGCAACCTGGCGATAGCCTTCATCATGTCTATGCCTGGGTAGGTACTGCGTAGGTCGTGTATAAACTTTTCCCTGCCTTTTTTTGGCAAAACCACGCGATTACCCCATAAGAGACAATCCAACTGGATGGACATTTCATCTTTACATCGGTGAAACGGTTTAATTTCATTTTGCAGTTCCCCGGGAACAGCTGACCAGCTTCCATTGAGGACGCAACATTTTACAAGTGATAGCACAGGATCCAGGCAAGTCCAGGTCCTGATCTGGCGAACCGTGACAGGTGACCCCTCGCTCTCAGAAACATCCATAACCAGAAGCAAGTCTGCGGGCTGCGCTATTTCCACCCCGATGGTGGGCAATGGTAGCCAACTGAGGGCATCAGCACAGTTCTCTGTGGCGGATAACATAGTCATAAGCGGACAATGTTAGTGCCCATATTTGGTTGCGGGACGACGCATTGGTGTTTATACCTTTGCTTTCTGAAAACAGCGAAATGAGCGGTTTGTGGTCAGTTTGAAGCTCGAACCGGAGTCCAAATAGGTATTAGTGCATTTTCTTAACCCCGTATTCGCATGCCAACGCCTCTTTCTCGACCATACTGTAGGCTCTTTCAGCCTTAGATAGACTTCTAGATGCAATTTACAGTTTGCCTGATACATTGGTTTGCTGTAACACACACCCGACCCCGTACAAAGATGCAACACAAGCTAGCACTAAAGGTTTACACGGGTCATACAATACAAGTAACTTGTTAGAACATAGCAGGTTTCTGGCCTTCTCTTAGGCTGTCTCTTGAGATTTATCCCAAACCCAGTCATCATCCTTACGTAGCAACATGTGCAATGGTTCCAGCAAAGTGCTCAACCTGGGTAGAAAGTTACCAAAATAGTTGAGGAATCCCAGGAACGAATGCAGTTCCATCACATTCTGTGGTCTGGGTGCATTCTTGATGGCCTCCGTCTTTGAGTCCATGGGTCTGATGCCATCTGCCGCAATCTTTCTCCCCAAAAATTCGACCTCTGGCACCAGGAAAACACACTTGGATCGTTTCAGCCTGAGTCCCACTCTGTCTGGTCGACTTAGAACCTCTTCCAGGTTGTTCGATGGTGTCACGACCGGTGATCAGGATGTCATCTTGAAACACAGCGGTGTGCAGAACCGATTTCAGCAGACTCTCCATGTTCTTCTGGAAAATGGCAGCAGCCGAGCAAATCCCAAAAGGGCATCGGTGTTATATAAACAGTCCTTTGTGCGTGTTGATGCACGTCAACCTTTTCGAAGATTCAGCCAGCTCCTGTGTCCTGTAAGCGGAGGTTAGATCCAATTTGGTGAATGGCTTTCCCCCCCCCCCCCAGTTGCACTAACATTGCGAACAGGTCATCCGCCTTGGGTAGTGCATACTGGTCTTGTAACGAGACTCGGTTGATCGTTACCTTGTAGTCTCTGCAGATTCTGACTGTTATGTATATAAACCTGTAATTACCATGTCTAACCACCAGAGGGTTTATCCCCTGGAGTCCTAAGGGATCCCACAATCCCTTGGGAGCACCTGTATATAAGGAGGCCTCCCACATGTTGGCAAGGCACTCTGGGATCTGTAATAAAGGACTACGGTCACACCTTCCTTTGAGCTTGCAATATCTAGTCTGAATCTTTATTCAAGATATAACAACTGGCGATGAGATACAAATGGCGAACTCCACTGCAACAATGCAGAGAACTGTGCGTAACCTGGAGAAATTTTCAGAGGGAGATGATTGGGAAACCTTCGTGGAGCGACTCGACCAATGCTTCGTGGCCAACGAGCTGGAAGGAGAAGCGAATGCTGCCAAACGAAGGGCGATCCGCCTCACCGTTTGCGGGGCACCAACATATGGCCTCATGAAAAATCTGCTTTCTCCAGCGAAACCCACAAACAAGTCGTATGATGAGTTGTGCACACTGGTCCGGGAGCATCTAAACCCGAAGGAAAGCGTTCTGATGGTGAGGTATCGGTTCTACACATACAAGAGGTCTGAAGGCCAGGAAGTGGTGAGCTACATCACCGAGCTAAGGCGCCTTGCAGGACATTGCGAATTTGAAGGACACTTGGAGCACGTGCTCAGGGACTTCTTTGTAATTGGCATTGGCCATGAAGTAATACTTTGCAAACTTTTGACTGTAGTGACCCCAACCTTGAGTAAAGCCATAGCAATAGCCCAGGCGTTTATCACCACCAGTGACAATACCAAACAAATTTCTCAGCACACGAGTGCTGCAGCAAGTACTGTGAACAAAGTAACATTGTTTTTGAATCGAAATGTACAGGGCAGGACTTACACGCCTGCAGTTGCATGTCCGCAGATGACTCAGAGTCCACCATCAAGGGTGGTGAATACAAGGCCATTAACAACTTGTTGGCGCTGCAGGGGTGATCATCGTTTCCATTCATGCCGCTTCAAAGAATAAGTTTGCAAGGGCTGTGGAACAATGGGATACCTCCAACGAATGTGCAGGCGAGCTGCAAACCCTGCTAATCCTGCAAACCACCATGTTGCAGAGGAAGACAGATCCACGGTGGATCGCGATGAACCAGAGCCTCGGACCACAAAGTGTCCCACGATATTGCTGAAGGTTGAATTAAATGGACTCCCGGTCGTCATGGAGCTGGACATGGGCGCAAGCCAGTCCATAATGAGCAAAAAGACTTTCGATAAATTGTGGTGCAGCAAGGCCTCAAGGCCAGTCCTGACTCCCATTCGTACTAAACTGAAAACGTACAAAAAGGAACTGATTCCGTAATCGGCAGTGCTACCGTAAAGGTCTCCTATGATGGAACGCGCACGAGTTACCACTCTGGGTGGTACTGGGCGATGGCCCCACGCTGTTCGGCAGGAACTGGCTGGGAAAGATACACTGGAAGTGGGACAACGTTCGAGCGCTTTTGTCCATCGATGACACCTCATGTGCCCAGGCCCTAAACAAGTTCCCCTCGCTGTTCGAACCAGGCATCGGTAAGTTCCAAGGAGCAAAAGTGCAGATCCATTTGATTCCGGGGGCGCGACCCATCCATCACAAGGCGAGAGTGGTACCTTACATGACAAGAGAGAAGGTGGAGATCAAACTGGACAGGCTGCAATGAGAGTGCATCATTTCGCACATCGAATTCAATGAGTGGGCCAGTTTGATTGTTCCAGCCCTCAAGGGAGACGGCACCGTCAGAATCTGTGGTGATTACAAAGTAACTATCAATCATTTCTCACTGCAGGATCAATACTCACTACCGAAGGCAGACGACCTATTTGCGACGCTGGCGGGAGGGAAAACGTTCATGAAGCTGGACTCGACCTCGGCCTACATGACGCAGGAACTGGAGGAATCAGCGAGAGGCCTCACCTGCATCACCACGCACAAAGGTCTCTTCATTTACAACAGATGCCCGTTTGGGATTCGATCGGCCGTGGCGATATTCCAGAGGAACATGGAAAGCTCGCTGAAGTTGGTCCCGTGCACTATGGTCTTCCAGGACGACATTTTGGTTACAGGTCGGGACACCGTCGAGTACCTGCAGAACCTGGAGGAGGTTCTTAGTCGGCTCAATCGTGTGGGGCTCAGGCTAAAATGCTCGAAGTGCGGTTTCCTGGCATCTGAAGTGGAGGTCCTGGGAAGAAGAATCGCGGTGGACGGCATCAGGTCCACCGACTCGAAGACGGAGACAATCAAGAACGCACCGAGACCACAGAACGTGATGGAGCTGCGGTTGGTTCTAGGAATCCTGAACTATTTTGGTAACTTCTTACCGGGTCTTAGCACACTGTTAGAACCCCTGCACTCTTTACTGCGTAAAGGAGATGAATGGGTATGGGGTAAAAGCCAAGAAAATGCCTTTGAGAAAGCTAGGAAACTTATGTTCAAACAAATTGCTTGTGTTGTACAATCCATGTAAGCGTTTAGTACTAGCATGTGATGCATCGTCATACAGGGCCAGGTGTGTATTGCAACAAGCTAATGAATTTGGGAAATTGCAACCGGTTGCTTATGCATCCAGCAGTCCTTTTAAGGCCGAGAGGGCCTACAGTATGATCGAAAAAGAAGCGTTAGCATGTGTTTACGGGGGAAAGAAAATGCATCAATATCTGTTCGGGCTCAAATTTGAATTGGAAACCGACCATAAGCCACTTATATCCCTCTTTTCTGAAAGTAAGGGGATAAATACGAACGCATCGGCCTGCATCCATAGATGGGCGTTCACGCTGTCCGCGTACAACTACGCCATCCGCCACAGGCCAGGCACAGAAAACTGTGCCGATGCTCTCAGTAGGCTACCACTGCCCACCACAGGGGTGGAGATGGCACAACCTGCAGATTTAGTTATGGTAATGGAAGCATTCGAAAGTGAGAAATCACCTGTTACCGCCCGACAGATTAGAACCTGGATGAGCCAGGACTTCTTACTGTCCTTAAAAACTGTATAAACTGTGTGCTCCACGGGAGTTGGTCTAGTGTCCCATTAGAGATGCAGGAAGAAATAAAGCCGTACCAGCGGTGCAAAGATGAAATGTCTGTATAGGCAGACTGCTGCCTATGGGGTAATCGGGTAGTGGTGCCAAAAAAGGGCAGGTACAGTTTCATCAGTGATCTCCACAGCACCCACCCAGGCATCGTAATGATGAAAGCGATAGCCAGACCCCTCGTGTGGTGGCCCGGTATCGATGCAGACTTCGAGTCGACCAAAAAGCAGTAGTGAGGTTGGGGACAGCATCAAACAAGAAATTAGGGATGCGTGCAATAAAGGTACAGCAGTTATCATGGGCGACTTTAATCTACATATAGATTGGGCTAACCTAACTGGTAGCAATGCGGTGGAGGAGGATTTCCTGGAGTGTATTAGGAATGGTTTTCAAGACCAATATGTCGAGGAACCAACTAGAGAGCTGGCCATCCTAGACTGGGTGATGTGTAATGAGAAAGCACTAATTAGCAATCATGTTGTGCGAGGCCCCTTGGGGAAGAGTGACCATAATATGGTAGAATTTTTTATTAAGATGGAGAGTGACATAGTTAATTCAAAGACTGGGGTCCTGAACTTAAGGAAAGGTAACTTCGATGGTATGAGACTTGAATTGGCTAGAATAGACTGCCGAATGATACTTAAAGGGTTGATGGTGGATAGGCAATAGCAGACATTTAAAGATCACATGGATGAACTTCAACAATTGTACATCCCTGTCTGAGTAAAAATAAAACAGGGAAGGTGGCTCAACTGTGGCTAACAAGGGAAATTAAGGATAGTGTTAAATCCAAGGAAGAGGTAAATAAATTGGCCAGAAAAAGCAGCAAACCTGAAGACTGGGAGAAATTTAGAATTCAGCAGAGGAGGACAAAGGGTTTAATTATGAGGGGGAAAATAGAGTATGAGAGGAAGCTTGCTGGGAACATAAAAACTGACTGCAAAAGCTTGTGAAGAGAAAAAGATTAGCGAAGACAAACGGAGGTCGCTTAAAGTCAGATTCAGATGAATTTATTATGGGGAACAAAGAAATGGCAGATCAGTTGAACAAGCACTTTGGTTCTGTCTTCACGAAGGATGACACAAATAACCTTCCGGAAATACTAAATGATCGAGGGTCTAGTGAAAAGGAGGAACTGAAGGAAATCCTTATTAGGCGGGAAATTGTGTTGGGGAAGTTGATGGGATTGAAGGCTGATAAATCCCCGGGGCTTGATAGTCTGCATCCCGGATTACTTAAGGAAGTGGCCCTAGAAATAGTGGATGCATTGGTGATTATTTTCCAACAGACTATCAACTCCGGATCAGTTCCTGTGGACTGGAGGGTAGCTATTGTAACACCACTTTTTAAAAAAGGAGGGAGAGAGAAAACGAGTAATTATAGACCATTTAGCCTGACATCAGTAGTGGAGAAAATGTTGGAATCAATTATTAAAGGTGAAATAGCAGCACACTTGGAAAGCAGTGACAGGATCGGTCCAAGTCAGCATGGATTTATGAAAGGGAAATCATGCTTGACAAATCTTCCGGAATTTTTTGAGGATGTAACTAGCAGAGTGGACAAGGGAGAACCAGTGGATGTGGTATATTTGGACTTTCAAAAGGCTTTTGACAAGGTCCCACACAAGAGATTGCTGTGCAAAATTATTGGGGGTAATGTACTGACGTGGATAGAGAACTGGTTGGCAGACAGGAAGCAGAGAGTCGGGATAAACGGGTCCTTTTCAGAATGGCAGGCAGTGACTAGTGGGGTGCCGTAGGGATTATTTTATTGCCGGTGAGCTTCGATGCTGAGAAGATATCAGTTTAGTATTATTGTTAATGGACATGAAAGCCTGGGCTATCGTGATGGCCTTGTTCAGGTCTGGGGATTCGGCAAACAGCAGCTTGCGAAGAATGACCTTGTGGCCGATTCCAAGCATGAAAAAGTCCTGCAGTATTTCCCCCAAATGTCCAGCAAAATCGCAAGGTCCCACACGGCGTCTTCGGTCGGCGACATAACTCGCCACGTCCTGGTCCTCGGAACCATGGTGCATATAGAAGCGATACCTGGCCATTAAGATGTTCTCCTTCGGCTTGAGATATTCCCGAACCAGCGTACACAACTCTGTATATGTCTTTTCCATTGGTTTTGTCGGTGCTAGCAGATGCTTGCTGAGGCCATATGTTGTAGACCCACAAATGGTGAGGAGAATCGCCCTGCGCTTGATCGTCTGCATCCAGCTTGTTGGCCACGAAGTACTGGCCGAGACATTCAACGAAGGCTTCCCAATCATCATCCTCTACAAATTGCTCAAGGATAGCAACAGCAGCCATAACCGTGTGAAAGTTCATGATTTGTTACTCATTGCCAATTGTTATGTTTAGAATAACTCCACAAGACTGAGTACTGTAAGCTTAAACTGATCTGATCTTAGTCTCTTTAATCAAACTCCAGAGTGCCAAGGCAGCATGGCAGACAACCTTTTATACTTGCTTGCATGAGGTGTGCAAGTGACCCTTGGGCCTCCAACCGGTGCGCCCTCTGGTGGCAAGTCTTACACAGTTATAATGTTTACATACATAACAGAGGTTATCCAGTCTAATCCCAATTACCAGCTCTAGATCTGTAACCCTGCAAGTTACGGCACTTTAAGTGCCCATCCAACCATCTTTTAAATGTGGTGAGGGTTTCTGCATCCACCACCCTACCAGGCAGTGGGTTCCAGACCCCCACAACCCTCTGCGTGAAGAAGCCCCCCCCCCTCAAATCCCCTCTGAACCTTCCACCAACCACCTTAAAACTATGCGCCCTCGTAATAGACCCCTCCACCAATGGAAATAGGCCCTTGCTATCCACTATATCCAGGCCCCTCAATATTTTGTACACCTCAATGAGGTCTCCTCTCAACCTCCTCTGTTCCAATGAGAACAAACCCAGCCTATCCAATCTGTCCTCATAACTAAAATTCTCATTCCAGACAGCATCCTAGTAAATCTCCTCTGCACCCTCTCTTGTGCAATCACACAGATGATCACACAGGCAGTAGCTCGTGCAACGAAACAAAGATTGGGTCTCATTTAATAGTGTGAAAGTCAGGGCCTATTGCAATAATCTCATTCATCCATCATCATCATAGGCAGTCCCTCGGAATCGAGGAAGACTTGCTTCCACTCTTAACATGAGTTCTTAGGTAGCTGTACAGTCCAAGACAAGAACCACAGTCCCTGTCACAGGTGGGACAGATAGTCGTGGGTGGGATTGGTTTGCTGCACGTTCTTTCCGCTGCCTGCGCTTGATTTCTGCATGCTCTCGGCGATGAGACTCGAGGTGCTCAGCGCCCTCCCAGATGCACTGCCTCCTCTTAGGGCGGTCTTTGGCCAGGGACTCCCAGGTGTCAGTGGGAATGTTGCACTTTATCAGAGAGACTTTGAGGGTGTCGTTGTTACGTTTCCGCTGCCCACCTTTGGCTCATTTGCTGTGAAGGTGTTCTGAGTAGAGCACTTGCTTTGGGAGTCTCGTGTCTGGCATGCGAACTATGTGGCCTGCCCAGCGGAGCTGATCAAGTGTGGTCAGTGCTTCAATGCTGGGGATGTTGGCCCGGTCGAGGACGCTGATGTCGGTGCGTCTGTCCTCCCAGGGGATTTGTAGGATCTTGCGGAGAAATCGTTGGTGGTATTTCTCCAGTGACTTGCAGTGTCTACTGTACATGGTCCATGTTTCTGAGCCATACAGGAGGGCGGGTATTACTAGACCATGCGCTGTAGACCATGAGCTTGGTGGCAGTTTTGAGGGCCTGGTCTTCAAACACTCTTTTCCTCAGGAGGCCGAAGGCTGCACTGGCGCACTGGAGGCGGTGTTGGATCTCATCGTCAATGCCTGCTCTTGTTAATAGGAGGCTCTCGAGATAAGGGAAGTGGTCCACGTTGTCCAGGGCCGCGCCGTGAATCTTGATGACTGGGGGACAGTGCTGTGCGGCGAGGAAAGGCTGATGGAGGACCTTAGTCTTACTGATGTTTAGCGTAAGGCCCATGTTTTCGTACGCCTCAGTAAATACATCGACTATGTCCTGGAGTTTAGCCTCGCCTCTGTATGTGCGCCCACCATCACCCCTGTGCTTACTGACCTACATTGGCTCCTGGTTAAGGAATGCCTCTATTTTAAAATTTTCATCCCTGGTTTCAAAACTCTTCATAGCCTCACCCCTCCCTATCTCTGTAATCTCCTCGAGTCTCACAACTCTCTGAGCTCCCTGCACTCCTCCAAATCTGTCCTCTTGCGCATCCCTATTTTAATCACTTCACCATTGGCAGCCGTGCCTTCAGCTGCCGAACCTCTAAGCTCTGAAATTCCCTCTAAACCTCCACTTCTCTACCTCTCTTCTTTCAAGATTCATCTCAAAAACTCCCTCTTTGATCAACCTTTTGGAAATCTATCCTGATATCGTTTTCAGTGGATCAGTGTCAAAAATGTATTTTTTATTGATAACGATCTTGTCTTGCGCCGTGAGACGTTTCACTGCATTAAAGGCATTATATTAATGTCAGTTCTTGTTTGTTTTGTTGTAGCAAATGCATTGCTGAATGTCTAATAACAGAGTCAAGGCCCACTGCAGTATAAATGGATGGGGTTAGTATAATAACACAGGCACGGTCCAGTGAAATGGGAACAGGGATCAGACCATGTCAGCCTTGGCTCAGTGGTAACACTCTAACTCCCAAGTCAGGGGATCGAGGGTTCAATTCCCAATCCAGAGACCAGAGCACACAATCTAGGCCGAGACTCTCGGTGCTAGCACAGAGGGAGCATTGTCAGAGGTGCTGTCTTTCAGATGGGGCATTAAGCTGATGCCTTGTCTGGCCTTTAAGTTGGACGTAAAAGATCCCACAGCCACGATTCTGAGGAAGAACAGGTAGAGTTCTCCCCGGTGTCCTGGGCATGATGTATCCCACAACTAACATCACTGAAAACGGATTATCCTGTCATCATTTCATGGCTGTTTGTGGGATCTTGCTGTGCACAAATTGGCTGCTGCATTTCCTCCAATACAACTCCTCTCCAAACCCCTCACCCCAACCCCTCCTTCACCCTACTCCCCAACCCCCCCTCACCCCAACCCCTCCTTCACTCTACTCTCCAACTCTCCTCACCCTACTCTCCAACCCCCCTCACCCCAACCCCTCCTCACCCTACTCTCCAACTCCCCTAACCCCAACCACTCCTTCACCCTACTCCCCAACCACTCCTCACCCTACTCTCCAACCCCCCTCACCCCAACCCCTCCTTCACATTACTCTCCAACTCCCCTAACCCCAACCACTCCTTCACCCTACTCCCCAACCTCTCCTCACCCTACTCTCCAATCCCCTCACCCCAACCCCTCCTTCACATTACTCTCCAAACGCCTTCACCTCACCCTACACCCCAACCCCTCCTCACCTTACTCTCCAACCTCCCCACCCCAACCCCTCCTCACCCTACTCTCCAACCCCTCCTCACCCTACTCTCCAACCCCCTCACCCCAACCCCTCCTCACCCCAACCCCTCCTCACCCCAACCCCTCCTCACCCTACTCTCCAACCCCCCTCACCTCAACCCCTCCTTTACCCTACTCTCCAACCCCCTCACCCCAACCCCTCCTCACCCTACTCTGCAACCTCCTCACCCCAACCCCTCCTCACCCTACTCTCCAACCCCCTCAGCTCAACCCCTCCTTTACCCTACTCTCCAACCCCCTCACTCCAACCCCTCCTCACCCTACTCTCCAACTCCCCTCACCCCAACCCGTCCTGACCCTACTCTCCAACCCCCCTCACCCCAACCCCTCCTCACCCTACTCTCCAACCCCCCTCATCCCAACCCCTCCTTCATGCTACTCTCCAACTCCCCTAACCCCAACCACTCCTTCACCCTACTCCCCAACCCCTCCTCACCCTACTATCCAATCCCCTCACCCCAACCCCTCCTTCACATTACTCTCCAAACCCCTTCACCCCAACCCCTCCTCACCCTACTCTCCAATCCCCTCACCCCAACCCCTCCTTCACATTACTCTCCAAACCCCTTCACCCCAACCCCTCCTCACCCTACTATCCAATCCCCTCACCCCAACCCCTCCTCACCCTACTCTCCAACTCCCTCACCCCAACCCCTCCTCACCCTACTCTCCAACTCCCCTCACTCCAACCCCTCCTCACCCTACTCTCCAACCCCCCTCACCCCAACCCCTCCTCACCCTACTCTCCAACCCCCTCACCCCAACCCCTCCTCACCCTACTCTCCAACCCCCCTCACCCCAACCCCTCCTCACCCTACTCTCCAACCCCCTCACCCCAACCCCTCCTCACCCTACTCTCCAACTCCCCTAACCCCAACCCCTCCTCACCCTATACTCTCCAATCCCCTCACCCCAACCCCTCCTCACCCTACTCTCCAATCCCTCCTCACCCTACTCTCCAACCTCCCCACCCCAACCCCTCCTCACCCTACTCTCCAATCCCTCCTCACCCTACTCTCCAACCTCCCCACCCCAACCCCTCCTCACCCTACTCTCCAACCTCCCCACCCCAACCCTTCCTCACCCTACTCTCCAACTCACCCTACTCTCCAATCTCTCCTCACCCTACTCTCCAACCCCCTCACCCCAACCCCTCCTCACCCTACTCTCCAACCCCCTCACCCCAACCCCTCCTCACCCTACTCTCCAACTCACTCACCTCAACCCCTCCTCACCCTACTCTCCAACCCCCCTCACCTCAACCCCTCCTTTACTCTACTCTCCAACCCCCTCACCCAACCCCTCCTCACCCTACTCTCCAACCCCCTCACCCCAACCCCTCCTCACCCTACTCGCCAACCCCCTCACCTCAACCCCTCCTTTACCCTACTCTCCAATGCCTCACTCCAACCCCTCCTCACCCTACTCTTCAATCCCCTCACCTCAACCCCTCCTTTACCCTACTCTCCAACCACCATCACCCCAATCTCTCCAACTCCTCATCCCAATTCCTCTTTCACCCCTACTCTCTAAAACCCACTCATCCTTTTACTGGCGTTATTAACAGCACTGCAAAAATACAAAGTATAGTTACCTGATCCAGAGAATGGGGATAATACAATGGATTCAGAGCTCTCCGCTCCCCAGGCATGTCTAACAAGCTGTGATTACACTGGTGATATTTATACTGAACGTGTTTGCTACATTCCTGATCTGACCCTGCATAAATCATGACCACAAGTATATCTATGAATTATTCTGACTGTGCTGAGTCACTGACACACACATTTCCATACACAGACTAACTCTTTACACATCCCCTTTCTATACATGTGAAGCCGACATGAGCAATGACGTGAGGTTCATTAAAATACACACACATTTCATAACAGCCAAGGTTACACTGGGATAAATGTTTAGTTATTCTCCATTTAGGCAAAATGCAGAGCAGTCCAGCAGCACACTGGCACCTTAACAGTTTCATTGGCCTACAGGCTTTCATTAAGTACATTTGCTGAGTGGTTAAATTTAAAACTAGTTTTGCAGGTGTGATGCTCCAATCACACATCGAAGGTGAGAGAGATGATGTAGGACACACACTAAGTGCAGCAGCTGAAAGTGATCAACAGACTGGGCTTTGTGTTTGTGATCCCGGGCGTGTTGCCGATACCTTCCCTGGATTCCAAGGCTAGGAGAGGCACTCTGGAAGGTATGAGGAGCTGGGACTTATCCATGAGAGTAAACAAAGGTATGAAAACTTAAATAATCTAGAGTTAGAAAGGAGAAAAGGCCCAAAATGGAACAATCGGTAACAAGACATCAATTAGAAACAAATACTCAACACACTGTGCGTTTGAAACAAAGCTGCCTCTTTTTAAAAATTTGTTCATGGGATATGGCTGTCACTGCCAAGGCCAGCATTTATTGTGTCATGTATGTACATTCTGTTTGTAGCCACCAGATGGCATCATTGTTGGAGGCCACTGAGCAGCATGCACATGGTGCTGCTCAGGTATAAAAGGCCAGCCATTTTGAGAGTCAGACACTTTGGGCCTAAATTAATCAGAGCAAGGTTATACCTTGCTTAATTAAACAGTACTCAGTTTGAACCTTTATTGCATACATAACATTTGGCGATGAGACTACAAGAACCTTTGTTTGCAAAATGAGCATGATTGGATTTTTAGAGCAATTCGTAGAGGGAGAAGATTGGGCAGACTTTGTGAGCCGTTTGAACCAATACTTCGTGGCCAACAAAATGAAGGGGGTCGACGATGCAGATCGGCGCCAGGCCGTGCTCCTCATTGTGTGCAGTTCAAAGATCTACGGTCTGATAAAGAATCTACTCATGCCTAGTGATCCAACAGAGAAAACGTACAAGGAGTTGTGTACATTGGTACGGGAGCACCTCAAGCCAGATGACGGCATCATCATCTCGAGATACAGGTTTTATACACACGTTCGATCGGAGGGCCAGAGCGCAAAGGAATTTGTTGCCGACCTGAGACGTCGAGCGGGACCATGCAAGTTCAGGACGGTGTTGGCAGACATGCTGTGGGACTTCTTTGTTATCGGTATCAACCACGAAGTGATCCTGCGCAAATTTCTGGTGGTGGAGGAGTTGGATTTAAAAAGGGCCATCCAGATCGCTCAATCATGTATGACGACAGACAAGAGTTTAAAGCAAGTATCGGTGAAGAACCGAACCTCGGCAAGTACTGTAAATGCGATTGATTCAGTGTTTGGCAGAGCGGCACATGGCAGACCCTGTCTGGCTGTGTTCACGAAACCTGTGGCTGCCCAAAGTCCGCCAGTGGGAATGTATCCGACTTCTCCGTGTTTGTGTTGTGGGGGAAATCATCGGCACCAACAGTGACGATTTAAGCAATATAGTTGCAAAGGCTGTCTCAGAGTGGGGCATCTCCAGCACAAGTGTCCGCAGATGAGCAAGCGAGCTGTGACACACCACGTGGAGGATGAGAGTCAGACTAGCGCGGATCTGGATACGCAATCCAAGATGCCAGAGGAGGAAGTGTATGGACTGTACTCCTTCATAACCAAGAGTAAACCAATTTTGATTAATGTGAAGTTTAACGAGATACCGGTATCAATGGAACTGGACACAGGGGCGAGTCAATCAATCATGAACAAGAGGGCATTTAATAAGCTGAGGATACTAAGACTGCGAGGCCCAGCCTGAGCCCTGTTAATGCCAAGCTGCGCACGTACACCAAAGAACTGATAAAGGTGATTGGCAGTGCACAAAGTAATGTGTCATATAACGGTGCGGTTCACGAATTACTGCTGTGGATTGTTCCAGGCAATGACCCAACACTGCTCGGCAGGAGCTGGTTGCAGAAAATCAGATGCAACTGAAACGACGTAAAGGCGTTGTCATCGGAGGAAGATACCGTGTGCCCAAGTATTGAGCAACTTCCCCCCCGCTGTTCAAACCGGGTATCTGCAACTTCACGGGAGCCAAGGTGCAGATCTACATCTTGGTATAGTGATGATGAAGGCCATCGCCAGGTCCCATGTATGGTGGCCAGGAATTGATTCTGAGCTGGAAGCATGCGTGCATCAGTGCATCAGTGAATCGCCGCTGAGTCTGTGGTCATGGCCATCCAAACCTTGGTCCAGAATCCATGTAGATTTTGCAGGTCCCTTCCTGGGTAAGATGTTTTTAGCAGTGGTGGATGCTTATTCGAAGTGGATTGAATGCATAATCATGTCATTCAGTACGTCCATAGCAATCATAGAGAATCTCAATGTCATGTTCGTGACACATGGTCTGCCTGACATAGTGATGAGCAACAAGGGGTCATGCTTCACCAGTCAGGAGTTTGTGAAACTCAATGGCATAAAACATATAAGGTCAGCACCGTTCAAGAGAGGGAGGGGGAGAAGATGAACGGGGGGTGGGGGTGGGAGAGAAGAAGATGAACGGGGGGGGAGGTGGGAGAGAAGAAGATGAACGGGGGGGGAGGTGGGAGAGAAGAAGATGAATGGTGGGGGGAGGGAGAAGAAGATGAACGGGGGAGGGGGGGAGAGAAGAAGATGAACGGGGGAGGGGGAGAGAGAAGAAGATAAACGGGGGTGAAGAGAAGAAGATGAATGGGGGGGGGGGAGAGAAGAAGATGAATGGTGGGGGGAGGGAGAAGAAGATGAACGGGGGGGGGGGGAGAAGAAGATGAACGGGGGAGGAGAAGAAGATGAAGAAGCCGGGCCCTGCCGAGGACTTCGGGCGGGCGTGCCCCGCCGCCGCCAAGGTAAGTGGTGTCAGGCCACTCAGCCGGGGATAGGGGAAACGGCCCTTCGGCCTGGGATAGGGTCGTCACCCTGGAGGCAGGACGCGCTGGGAGGGACGGGAGATACTGCGCATGTGCACTGCCTCCACTGCGCACGCGCACAGCTGCCGCCACTGTTTTTGGTGCAGGGCTGTAGCTCCGCCCCCAGCAGCTCCTGCTGCACAGCGCCGAGCTGGAAATGGGCCTACAGCTATCGGAGAATTGTGAGGTAAGTATTCGGCGCAATTTTTGTTCTACAAATCAGGCGGGCCTCTCCGAATTGTGCCGTTCTAGCGGGGGTCCGAAACTTGAGCCCTATGTTTCTGTTAATGATCCTGTATATGTGTTTAACTATGGTCAGGGTCCCAAATAGATTGCTGGTATGGTCATGGCCAAGGAGGGCAACAGAGTATTTGTTATTAAGCTCAAGAATAGGCAAACTTGCAGGAAACACATGGATCAGACAAAGCTGAGGCACACAGATGAGCCAGAACAGTCGGACGAAGAAACCATCGATGACCAACCAACCTACCAGCAGTCTTCAGAGGATTCAAGGGTCATCAGTGAACCTGGAATTTCCATCACAGACCCATTCAATAAAAATGGACTTGCAATTCCTGACATGGCCACTGTCACCTCCAACAAGTCAGTCATCCAGCCACCAGCCACAACACACTCCGCACACTCACCCAAGGCTGGAATCGAACTGAGACGGTCAACGTGGAAGCGCAAAGCTCAGTTTGAACCTTTATTGCATACATAACATATTGCCCATTCGTAATTGTCCTTGAAAAGATGGTAGTGAGCCGCCTTCTTGAACCGCTGCAATCCATGTTGTGTAGGTACTCCTGCTGTGTTGTTAATAGAGGGAGTTCTAGGATTTTGACCCAGCAACGATGAAGGAACATCCAAGTCAGGATGGTGGGTGATGTGGAGGGGAATTTGGAGGTGATGGTGTTCCCATGCGCTGCTGCCCTTGTCCTTCTAGATGGTGGAGGTCGTGGGTTTGAGAGGTGCTGCCGAAGAAACCTTGGTGAGTTGCTGCAGTGCATCCCATAGATGATAAACACTGCAGCCACAGTACGCCGGTGGTGGAGGGAGTGAATGTTTAAGATGGTGGATGGGGTTCCAATCAAGCGGGCTGCTTTGTCCTAAATGGTGTTGAGCTTCTTGAGTGTTGTGGGAGGTGCACTCATTCAGGCAAATGTAGACTAGTCCATCATATTCTTGACGTGCCTTGTAGATAGTGGAAAGGCTTTGGGGAGTCAGGAGGTAAGACACTTGCTGCAGAATACCCAGCCTCTGACCTGCTCTTGTTGCTGCAGTATTTATGTGGCTGGTCCAGTTAAGTTTCTGGTCAATGGTGACCTCCAGGATGTTGATGGTGGGGGATTCAGCAATGGCAATGCCGTTGAATGCCAAGGTGCGGTGGTTAGACTCTTGCTTGAGATAGACATTGCCTGGCATTTGTGTGGCGTGAATGTTACTTACCACTTCTCAGCCCAAGCCTGAATATTGTCCAGGTCTTGCTGCATGCAGGTATGGACTGCTCCACTATCTGAGGAGTTGCGAATGGCATGGAACACTGTGCAGTCATCAGCGAACATCCCCACTTCGGACCTTATGATGGAGGGAAGATCATTGATGAAGCAGCTGAAGATGGTTGGGCCTAGGACACTGCCCTGAGGAACTCCTGCAGCAATGTCCTGCGCTGTGAGAATTGACCTTCAACCACCACAACCATCTTCCTTTGTCTTACGTATGACTCATAGAAACATAGAAAATAGGTGCAGGAGTAGGCCATTTGACCCTTCGAGCATTGCTGGTTAAGGAGCAAATTAAGGCAATAGTTCGGAAGGACATTAGCTTGGATGATGTGGAATCTATATGGGTGGAGCTAGAGAATACCAAAGGGCAGAAAACACTAGTGGGAGTTATGTACAGACCTCCAAACAGTAGTAGTGATGTTGGGGAGGGCATCAAACAAGAAATTAGGGGTGCATGCAATAAAGGTGCAGCAGTTATCATGGGTGACTTTAATATGCATATAGATTGGGCTAACCAAACTGAAAACAATACGGTGGAGGAGGATTTCCTGGAGTGCATAAGGGATGGTTTTCGAGACCAATATGTCGAGGAACCAACTAGGGGAGAGGTCATCTTAGACTGGGTGTCGTGTAATGAGAGAGAATTAATTAGCAATCTCGTTGTGCGAGGCCCCTTGGGGAAGAGTGACCATAATATGGTGGAATTCAACATGAGGATGGAGAATGAAACAGTTAATTCAGAGACCATGGTCCAGAACTTAAAGAAGGGTAACTTTGAAGGTATGAGGCGTGAATTGGCTAGGATAGATTGGCGAATGATACTTAAGGGGTTGACAGTGGATAGGCAATGGCAGACATTTAGAGATCTCGTGGATGAACTACAACAATTGTACATCCCTGTCTGGTGTAAAAATAAAAAAGGGAAGGTGGCTCAACCGTGGCTATCAAGGGAAATCAGGGATAGTATTAAAGCCAAGGAAGTGGCATACAAATTGGCCAGAAATAGCAGCAAACCCGGGGACTGGGAGAAATTTAGAACTCAGCAGAGGAGGACAAAATGTTTGATTAGGGCAGGGAAAATAGAGTATGAGAGGAAGCTTGCAGGGAACATTAAAATGGACTGCAAAAGCTTCTATAGATATGTAAAGAGAAAAAGGTTAGTAAAGACAAATGTAGGTCCCCTGCAGTCAGAATCAGGGAAGTCATAACTGGGAACAAAGAAATGGCGGACCAATTGAACAAGTACTTTGGTTCGGTATTCATTAAGGAGGACACAAACAACCTTCCGGATATAAAAGGGGTCAGAGGGTCTAGTAAGAAGGAGGAACTGAGGGAAATCCTTATTAGTCGGGAAATTGTGTTGGGGAAATTGATGGGATTGAAGGCCCATAAATCCCCAGGGCCTGATGGTCTGCATGCCAGAGTACTTAAGGAGGTGGTGAACTTGTGGAATTCTCTACCACAGAAAGTTGTTGAGGCCAATTCACTAAATATATTCAAAAAGGAGTTAGATGTAGCCCTTACTACTCGGGGGATCAAGGGGTATGGCGAGAAAGCAGGAATGGGGTACTGAAGTTGCATGTTCAGCCATGAACTCATTGAATGGTGGTGCAGGCTCGAAGGGCCGAATGGCCTACTCCTGCACCTATTTTCTATGTTTCTATGTTTCTATGTTTAGTGATAGTGATTGTATTAAGTTCCTCCCTCCCTATAGTCCCTTGATTATCCACTATTGGGAAGTTTTTATTGTCTTCTACCGTGAAGACCGATACAAATATTTGTTCAACGTCTCTGCCATTTCCCTCTTCCCCATTATTAATTCCCCAGTCTCATCCTCTCGGGGACCCACATTTACATTAGCCACTCTTTTACTTTTTATGTACCTGTAGAAACTCTTACTATCTGTTTTATATTTCACGCTAATTTACTTTCATAATCTATTTTCTCTTTCTTTATTATTTTTTTAGTCATTCTTTGCTGGATTTTAAGTTTCCCAATCCTCTGGCCTCCCATTAGACTTGGGCATATTGTATGCCCTTGTTTTCAATTTGATACCATCCCTTATTTCCTTCGTTAGCCATGGATGGTTATCCCTTCTCTGACAGTCTTTCCTTCTCATTGGGATATATTTTTGTTGAGAGTTATGAAATATCTCCTTAAATGTCTTTCTCACCCTCCAACTGAATTTGAAATTCAACTATGTTATGGTCACTCATTCCTAGAGGATCCTTTACTAGGAGATCATTTATTAATCCTTTCTCATTACACAGTACCAGATCTAAGATAGACTGTTCCCTGGTTGGTTCCGCAACGTACTGTCCAAGGAAACTATCCCGGATACACTCTATGACCCATCGCTCAAGGCTACCCTGGCCAATTTGCTTTGTCCAATCAATATGAAGTTTAAAATTGCCCATGTTTATTGCAGTTCCTTTTTTACAAGCCTCCATTATTTTGTGATTTATACTCCGTGCAACAGTGGAGCTACCATTAGGGGGCCTATAGACTATGCCCACCAGTGACTTTTCCCCCTTATTATTCCTTATCTCCACCCAAACTGATTCAACATCTTGATCTTCTGAGCCAATATCGTTTCTCACTAACGCACTAATCTCGTCTTTTATTAACAGTGCTACCCCACCTCCTTTTCCTTTCGGTCTGTCCTTCCGAATTGTCAAATACCCCATAATATTTAGTTCCCAGCCTCAGTCACGTTGCCATCATGTCTCTGTAATAGCTATCAGATTATACCCATTTGTATCTATTTGTGTCGTCAGCTCATCTATTTTATTACGAATATTACGTACGTGCATTCAGATAAAGAGCTTTTACATTTTTTTTAACCATTTTTTTCCCGCTTTGACCCCACTTTCTGATTCACCTTTATATTTAAACATTCTGTCCCTTCCTGACACGCTCTGGTTTTCATTTCCTCCAGTGCTACCCTGCTCTATTGCCGTCTCCCGATTCTTTGACTTTTTAAATTCCGCTCACCTGAACCCTCCCCCCCACTAATTAGCTTAAAGCGCTCTCTACAGCCCTAGTTATTCGATTCGCCAGGACTCTGGTCTCAGCACGGTCTAAGTGGAGCCCGTCCCGATGGAATAACTCCCTCTTACCCCAGTACCAGTGTCCCAAGAACCAAAACCTATTTCTCACACACCAGGAGGGATGATATGTTGGAAGGACCATCGAGTGAGGCCATATGGGTTGAACTGAAGAACAAAAAAGGGGCGATCACACTGCTGGGAATGTATTACAAACCCCAAACAGTCAGAGGGAGACAGAAGAGCAAATATGTAGGCAAATTTCTGCGAAGTACAAAATCAATAGGGCAGTAATAGTCGGGGATGTCAACTACCCTAATATTAACTTGGATAGAATTAGTGTGAAAGCTATAGAGGGTGCAGAATTCTTAAAATGCATTCAGGAGAACTTGTTTAGCATAGCAAGCCCAACAATAGAGGGGGCGGTTCTGGACTTGGTTTTAGGGAATGAAGCTGGGCAGATGGAAGGTGTAACGGTGGGAGAGCATTTTGATGGTAGTGATCATAGAAACATAGAAACATAGAAAATAGGTGCAGGAGTAGGCCATTCGGCCCTTCGAGCCTGCACCACTATTCAATATGATCATGGCTGATCATGCAACTTCAGTACCCCATTCCTGATTTCTCTCCATATCTCTTGATCCCTTTAGCCGTAAGGGCCACATCTAACTCCTTTTTGAATATATCGAACGAACTGGTCTCAACAACTTTCTGTGGTAGAGAATTCCACAGGTTCACAATTCTCTGAGTGAAAAAGTTTCTCCTCATCTCGGTCCTAAATGGCTTACCCCTTATCCTCCTCACCGTTTGCGGGGCACCAACATATGGCCTCATGAAAAATCTGCTTACTCCAGCGAAACCCACAGCGAAGTCGTATAATGATTTGTGCACACTGGTCTGGGAGCAGCTAAACCTGAAGGAAAGCATTCTGATAGTGAGGGACAGGTGCTACATGTACAAGACGTCTGAAGGCCAGGAAGTGGCGAGCTACGTCGCTGAGCTAAGGTGCCTTGCAGGACTTTGCGAATTTGAAGGACACTTGGAGCACATGCTCAGGGAGTTCTTTGTACTTGGCATTGGCCATGAAGTAATACTTTGCAAACTTTTGACTGTAGAGACCCCAACCTTGAGTAAAGCCATAGTGATAGCCCAGGCGTTCATCGCCACCAGTGACAATACCAAACAAATCTTTCAGCACACAAGTGCAGCTGCAAATACTGTGAACAAAGTAATGTTGTTTTCGAATCATAATGTACAGGGCAGGCCCCACATGCCTGCAGCTGCACGTTCGCAGATGTCTCAGAGTCCACCATCAAAGGTGGCGAATGCAAGGCCATTAACACCTTGTTGGCGCTGCGGGGGTGATCATCGTTTCCATTCATGCCGCTTCAAAGGGTACGTTTGCAAGGGCTGTGGAACAATGGAACACCTCCAACGTATGTGCAGGCGAGTTGCAAACCCTGCTAATCCTACAAACCACCATGTTGCAGAGGAGGACAGATCCACGGTGGATCACGACGAACCAGAGCCTCAGACCAAGGAGGCAGAGGTATATGGGGTGCACACATTTACTACAAAGTGTCCTCCGATAATACTGAAGGTTGAATTAAATGGACTCCCGGTGCCAATGGGTCTGGACACGGGCGCGAGCCAGTCCATAATGAGCAAAAAGACTTTCGATAAATTGTGGTGCAGCAAGGCCTCAAGGCCAGTCCTGACTCCCATTCGTACTAAACTGAGAACGTACACAAAGGAACTGATTCCCATAATCGGCAGTGCTACTGTAAAGGTCTCCTACGTTGGAGCGGTGCACAAGTTACCATTCTGGGTGGTACCGGGCAATGGCCCCAAGCTGCTCGGCAGGAGCTGAATGGGGAAGATATGTTGGAACTGGGACGACGTTCGAGCGCTCTTGTCTGTTGACGACACTTCATGTGCCCAGGTCCTAAACAAGTTCCCCTCGCTGTTCAAACCAGGCATCAGGAAGTTCCAAGGAGCAAATGTGCAGATCCACCTGATTCCGGGAGCATGACTCGTCCATCACAAGGTGAGAGCGGTACCGTACATGATGAGAGAGAGGGTGGAGATTAAGCTGGACTGGCTGCAACGAGAGGGCATCATTTCGCCCATCGAATTCAATGAGTGGGCCAGTCCTATTGTTCCAGTCCTCAAGGGAGATGGCACCGTCAGAATCTGTGGTGATTACAAAGTAATTATCAATCGTTTCTCCCTACAGGATCAATACCCACTACCGAAGGCAGACGACCTATTTGAGGTGCTGGCGGGAGAAAAAACGTTCATGAAGCTGGATTTGATCTCAGCCTACATAGCGCAGGAGCTGGAGGAATCAATGAAGGGCCTCACCTGCATCAACACGCACAAAAGTCTCGTCATTTACAACAGATGCCCGTTTGGGATTCGATCAGCCGCCGCGATATTCCAGAGAAAGCTTACTGAAGTCGGACCCACGCACCGTGATCTTCCAGGACGGTATCTTGGTTACAAGTCAGGGCACCGTCGAGCATCTGCAGAATCTGGAGAAGGTTCTTAGTTGACTTAATCGTGTGGAGCTCAGGTTAAAATGCTTGAAGTGCATTTTCCTGGCTTCTGAAGTGGATTCCTGGGGAGAAGAATCGCGGCGGACGACATCAGGCCCACCGATTCGAAGACTGAGGCAATCAAGAACGTACCGAGACCACAGAACATGACGGAGCTGCGGTCGTTTCTCAGACTCCTGAACTACTTTGGTAACTTCTTACCGGGTCTCAGCACACTGTTAGAACCACTGCACTCTTTACTGCGTAAAGAAGATGAATGGGTATCGGGATAAAAGCTAAGAAAAAGAAAACTGTTATGCTCAAACAAATTGCTTGTGTTGTATGATCCATGTAAGAGTTTGGTACTAGCATGTGATGCATCGTCATGCGGTGCCGGGTGTGTATTGCAACAAGCTAATGAATCTGGGAAATTGCAACCGGTTGCTTATGCATCCAGAAGTCTGTCCAAGGCTGAGAGGGCCGACACTATGATCGAAAAAGAAGCGTTAGCATGTGTTTATGGGGTAAAGAAAATGCATCAATATCTGTTTGGGCTCAAATTTGAATTGGAAACTGACCATAAACCACTTGTATCCCTTTTTTCTGAAAGTAAGGGGATAAATATGAATGCATCGGCACGCATCCAGAGATGGGTGCTCACGTTATCCGCATACAACTATGCCATCCGCCACAGGCCAGGGACAGAAAACTGTGCCGATGCTCTCAGTAGGTTGCCATTGCCCACCACAGGGGTGGAGATGGCACAGCCTGCAGATTTAGTCATGGTAATGGCAGCATTTGAGAGTGAGCTAATACCTGTTACCGCCTGATAGATTAGAACCTGGATGAGCCAGGACCCCTTACTGTCCTTAGTAAAAAAACTGTGTGCTCCATGGGAGTTGGTCCAGTGTCCCATTAGAGATGCAGGAAGGAATAAAGCTGTACCGGCGGCACAAAGATGAAATGTCTATACAGGCAGACTGCCTTCTGTGGGGTAATCGGGTAGTGGTACCCAAAAAGGGCAGGGACACTTTCATTAAAGATCTCCACAGTACCCACTCAGGCATTGTACTGATGAAAGCGATAGCCAGATCCCACGTGTGGTGGCCCGATATCGATGCAGACTTAGAGTCCTGCGTGAACAATGTAACACATGTTCACAGTTAAGCAACCCAGGGAGGCGCCACTAAGTTTATGGTCTTGGCCCTCCAAACCGTGGTCTAGGGTCCATCCCGACTATGCAGGCCCGTTCTTGGGAAAAATGTTCCTCGTGGTTGTAGATGCGTACTCCAAATGGATTGAATGTGTGATAATGTCGCAAGCACATCCACTGCCACCATTGAAAGCCTGCGGGCCACGTTTGCCATGCACGGCCTGCCTGATGTCCTTGTGAGTGACAATGGGCTGTGCTTCACCAGTGCCGAGTTCAAAGAGTTTATGATCCATACTGGGATCAAATATGTTACATCTGCCCCATTTAAACCAGCGTCCAATGGTCAGGCAGAGAGAGCAGTGTAAACAATCAATCAGAGCTTGAAGAGGGTAACTGAAGGCTCACTGCAGACTCGCCTATCTCGAGTCCTGCTTTATTACCGCACAAGACCCCACTCACTCACTGGGGTTCCACTCACTGAACTGCTCATGAAAAGAGGCACTTAAGACAAGGCTCTCGTCAGTCCACCCTGATCTACACGAACAGGTAGAGAGCAGGCGGCTTGAACAGAATACATATCATGATCACGCAAATGTGTCACGCGAAATCGAGATTAATGATCCTGTATTTGTGTTGAACTATGGACAAGGTCCCAAGTGGCTTCCCGGCACTGTCGTGGCCAAAGAGGGGAGTAGGGTGTTTCTGGTCAAACTTTCAAATGGACTCACTTTTCCTTTTGTGTTTTTACACCAGAAAGGAATGTATAACTGTTGCAATTCATGCATTCATTCCTTAAATATTAACCATTGCCTATCCACCGTCATGCCTTTTAATGAATCTTTCCAATCTATCATAGCCAATTCATTCCTCATACCTTCGTAGTTTCCTTTGTTTAGATTTAGGACCCTAGTTTCAGATTGGACAACTTCACTTTCCATCTTAATAAAAAATTTAATCATGTTATGGTCACTCTTCCCTAAAGGACCCCACACAACAAGACTGTTAATTAACTCCTTCTCATTACACAATACCCAATCTAGGATAGCCTGATTCCTAGTAGGTTCCTCAACATACTGGTCTAAAAAACCATCTCGTACACACTCCAGGAATTCATCTACCACAGTATTATTACTAATTTCGTTTGGCCAGTCTATATGTAGATTAAAGTCACCTACGATTACTGTAGTTCCCTTGCTACATGCATCTCTAATTTCCTGTTTAATGCCATCCCCTACACTACCACTACTGCTTGGAGGCCTATAGACAACTCCCACCAATGTTTTCTGCCCCTTGGTGCTCCTTAGCTTCACCCAAACTGATTCTACATCTTGATTTTCTGAGCCAATATCCTTTCTCACTATTGCTCTGATTTCATCCTTTACTAACAACACCACACCATCCCCTCTTCCTATTTAAATAATGAATATCCTTGGATATTCTTGGGGTTCTGTTCATCTGAGCTCTCACCCACCCTAACTAGCTCAGAACCCTCTCCTGGGTTCCCATCCCCCTGCCAAGCTAGTTTAAAGCCCTCCCAATTGTACCATCAAAACCACCCGCGAGAACATTGGTCCCGTCTCTGTTGAGGTGTAACCTGTCCGACTTGTACAGGTCCCACCTACCCCAGAAGCGGTCCCAATTGTTCAGGAAACTAAAGCCCTCCCTCCTACACCAATGGAAGAGTGGAGAGCACCAGTTCCAACTGTCACAGGACAGAGAGTGGAGAGCACCAGTTCCAACCGTCACAGGACAGAGAGTGGAGAGCACCAGTTCCAACTGTCACAGGACAGAGAGTGGAGAGCACCAGTTCCAACTGTCACAGGAGAGAGAGTGGCGAGCACCAGTTCCAACTGTCACAGGATGGGAGAGTGGAGAGCACCAGTTCCAACTGTAACAGGACGAGAGAGTGGAGAGCACCAGCTCCAACTGTCACAGGAGAGAGAGTGGAGAGCACCAGTTCCAACTGTCACAGGACAGAGAGTGGAGAGCACCAGTTCCAACTGTCACAGGAGAGAGAGTGCAGAGCACCAGTTCCAACTGTCACAGGACGGGAGAGTGGAGAGCACCAGTTCCAACTGTCACAGGAGAGAGAGTGGAGAGCACCAGCTCCAACTGTCGCAGGACAGGAGAGTGGAGAGCACCAGTTCCAACTGTCACAGGAGAGAGAGTGGAGAGCACCAGTTCCAACTGTAACAGGACAGAGAGTGGAGAGCACCAGTTCCAACTGTCACAGGATGGGAGAGAGGAGAGCACTAGTTCCAACTGTCACAGGACAGAGAGTGGAGAGCACCAGTTCCAACTGTCACAGGACAGAGAGTGGAGAGCACCAGTTCCAACTGTCACAGGACAGAGAGTGGAGAGCACCAGTTCCAACTGTCACAGGACAGAGAGTGGAGAGCACCAGTTCCAACTGTCACAGGACGAGAGAGTGGAGAGCACCAGTTCCAACTGTCACAGGATGGGAGAGAGGAGAGCACCAGTTCCAACTGTCACAGGACAGAGAGTGGAGAGCACCAGTTCCCACTGTCACAGGACAGAGAGTGGAGAGCACCAGTTCAAACTGTCACAGGAGAGAGAGTGGAGAGCACCAGTTCCAACTGTCGCAGGACAGAGAGTGGAGAGCACCAGTTCCAACTGTCACAGGAGAGAGAGTGGAGAGCACCAGTTCCAACTGTCACAGGACAGAGAGTGGAGAGCACCAGTTCCCACTGTCACAGGACAGAGAGTGGAGAGCACCAGTTCCAACTGTCACAGGACAGAGAGTGGAGAGCACCAGTTCCAACTGTCACAGGACAGAGAGTGGAGAGCACCAGTTCCCACTGTCACAGGACAGAGAGTGGAGAGCACCAGTTCCAACTGTCACAGGATGGGAGAGAGGAGAGCACCAGTTCCAACTGTCACAGGACAGAGAGTGGAGAGCACCAGTTCCCACTGTCACAGGACAGAGAGTGGAGAGCACCAGTTCAAACTGTCACAGGAGAGAGAGTGGAGAGCACCAGTTCCAACTGTCGCAGGACAGAGAGTGGAGAGCACCAGTTCCAACTGTCACAGGAGAGAGAGTGGAGAGCACCAGTTCCAACTGTCACAGGACAGAGAGTGGAGAGCACTAGTTCCAACTGTCACAGGACAGGAGAGTGGAGAGCACCAGTTCCAACTGTCACAGGAGAGAGAGTGGAGAGCACCAGTTCCCACTGTCACAGGACAGAGAGTGGAGAGCACCAGTTCCAACCGTCACAGGACAGAGAGTGGAGAGCACCAGTTCCAACTGTCACAGGACAGAGAGTGGAGAGCACCAGTTCCAACTGTCACAGGAGAGAGAGTGGCCAGCACCAGTTCCAACTGTCACAGGAGAGAGAGTGGAGAGCACCAGTTCCAACTGTCACAGGAGAGAGAGTGGCGAGCACCAGTTCCAACTGTCACAGGACGGGAGAGCGGAGAGCACCAGTTCCAACTGTCACAGGAGAGAGAGTGGAGAGCACCAGTTCCAACTGTCACAGGAGAGAGAGTGGAGAGCACCAGTTCAAACTGTCACAGGAGAGAGAAGGGCGAGCACCACTTCCAACTGTCACAGGAGAGAGAATGGTGAGTACCAGTTCCAACTGTCACAGGACGGGAGAGCGGAGAGCACCAGTTCCAACTGTCACAGGAGAGAGAGTGGCGAGCACCAGTTCCAACTGTCACAGGACGGGAGAGTGGAGAGCACCATTCAAACTGTCACAGGAGAGAGAGTGGAGAGCACCAGTTCCCACTGTCACAGGATGGGAGAGTGGAGAGCACCATTCAAACTGTCACAGGACAGAGAGTGGAGAGCACCAGTTCCAACTGTCACAGGACGGGAGAGTGGAGAGCACCAGTTCCAACTGTCACAGGAGAGAGAGTGCAGAGCACTAGTTCCAACTGTCGCAGGATGGGAGAGTGGAGAGCACCAGTTCCAACTGTAACAGGACGAGAGAGTGGAGAGCACCAGCTCCAACTGTCACAAAGGAGTGGAGAGCACCAGTTCCAACTGTCACAGGACAGAGAGTGGAGAGCACCAGTTCCAACTGTCACAGGACGGGAGAGTGGAGAGCACCAGTTCCAACTGTCACAGAAAAGAGAGAGTGGCGAGCACCAGTTCCAACTGTCACAGGACGGGAGAGTGGAGAGCACCAGTTCCAACTGTCACAGGACGGGAGAGTGGAGAGCACCAGTTCCAACTGTCACAGGAGAGAGAGTGCAGAGCACTAGTTCCAACTGTCACAGGATGGGAGAGTGGAGAGCACCAGTTCCAACTGTAACAGGACGAGAGAGTGGAGAGCACCAGCTCCAACTGTCACAGGAGAGAGAGTGGAGAGCACCAGTTCCAACTGTCACAGGACAGAGTGGAGAGCACCAGTTCCAACTGTCACAGGACAGAGAGTGGAGAGCACCAGTTCCAACTGTCACAGGAGAGAGAGTGGAGAGCACCAGTTCCAACTGTCGCAGGACAGAGAGTGGAGAGCACCAGTTCCAACTGTCACAGGAGAGAGAGTGGAGAGCACCAGTTCCAACTGTCACAGGAGAGAGAGTGGAGAGCACCAGTTCCAACTGTCGCAGGACAGAGAGTGGAGAGCACCAGTTCCAACTGTCACAGGACAGAGTGGAGAGCACCAGTTACAACTGTCACAGGAGAGAGAGTGGAGAGCACCAGTTCCAACTGTCGCAGGACAGAGAGTGGAGAGCACCAGTTACAACTGTCACAGGAGAGAGAGTGGAGAGCACCAGTTCCAACTGTCACAGGAGAGAGAGTGGAGAGCACCAGTTCCAACTGTAACAGGACAGAGAGTGGAGAGCACCAGTTCCAACTGTCACAGGACAGAGAGTGGAGAGCACCAGTTCCAACTGTCACAGGACAGAGAGTGGAGAGCACCAGTTCCAACTGTCACAGGACAGAGAGTGGAGAGCACCAGTTCCAACTGTCACAGGACGAGAGAGTGGAGAGCACCAGTTCCAACTGTCACAGGACGGGAGAGTGGAGAGCACCAGTTCCAACTGTCACAGGACGGGAGAGTGGAGAGCACCAGTTCCAACTGACACAGGACAGAGAGTGGAGAGCACCAGTTCCAACTGTCACAGGACAGAGAGTGGAGAGCACCAGTTCCCACTGTCACAGGACAGAGAGTGGAGAGCACCAGTTCCAACTGTCACAGGATGGGAGAGAGGAGAGCACCAGTTCCAACTGTCACAGGACAGAGAGTGGAGAGCACCAGTTCCCACTGTCACAGGACAGAGAGTGGAGAGCACCAGTTCAAACTGTCACAGGAGAGAGAGTGGAGAGCACCAGTTCCAACTGTCGCAGGACAGAGAGTGGAGAGCACCAGTTCCAACTGTCACAGGAGAGAGATTGGAGAGCACCAGTTCCAACTGTCACAGGACAGAGAGTGGAGAGCACTAGTTCCAACTGTCACAGGACAGGAGAGTGGAGAGCACCAGTTCCAACTGTCACAGGAGAGAGAGTGGAGAGCACCAGTTCCCACTGTCACAGGACAGAGAGTGGAGAGCACCAGTTCCAACTGTCACAGGAGAGAGAGTGGCCAGCACCAGTTCCAACTGTCACAGGAGAGAGAGTGGAGAGCACCAGTTCCAACTGTCACAGGAGAGAGAGTGGCGAGCACCAGTTCCAACTGTCACAGGACGGGAGAGCGGAGAGCACCAGTTCCAACTGTCACAGGAGAGAGAGTGGAGAGCACCAGTTCCAACTGTCACAGGAGAGAGAGTGGAGAGCACCAGTTCAAACTGTCACAGGAGAGAGAAGGGCGAGCACCACTTCCAACTGTCACAGGAGAGAGAATGGTGAGTACCAGTTCCAACTGTCACAGGACGGGAGAGCGGAGAGCACCAGTTCCAACTGTCACAGGAGAGAGAGTGGCGAGCACCAGTTCCAACTGTCACAGGACGGGAGAGTGGAGAGCACCATTCAAACTGTCACAGGAGAGAGAGTGGAGAGCACCAGTTCCCACTGTCACAGGATGGGAGAGTGGAGAGCACCATTCAAACTGTCACAGGACAGAGAGTGGAGAGCACCAGTTCCAACTGTCACAGGACGGGAGAGTGGAGAGCACCAGTTCCAACTGTCACAGGAGAGAGAGTGCAGAGCACTAGTTCCAACTGTCGCAGGATGGGAGAGTGGAGAGCACCAGTTCCAACTGTAACAGGACGAGAGAGTGGAGAGCACCAGCTCCAACTGTCACAAAGGAGTGGAGAGCACCAGTTCCAACTGTCACAGGACAGAGAGTGGAGAGCACCAGTTCCAACTGTCACAGGACGGGAGAGTGGAGAGCACCAGTTCCAACTGTCACAGAAAAGAGAGAGTGGCGAGCACCAGTTCCAACTGTCACAGGACGGGAGAGTGGAGAGCACCATTCAAACTGTCACAGGACGGGAGAGTGGAGAGCACCAGTTCCAACTGTCACAGGAGAGAGAGTGCAGAGCACTAGTTCCAACTGTCACAGGATGGGAGAGTGGAGAGCACCAGTTCCAACTGTAACAGGACGAGAGAGTGGAGAGCACCAGCTCCAACTGTCACAGGAGAGAGAGTGGAGAGCACCAGTTCCAACTGTCACAGGACAGAGTGGAGAGCACCAGTTCCAACTGTCACAGGACAGAGAGTGGAGAGCACCAGTTCCAACTGTCACAGGAGAGAGAGTGGAGAGCACCAGTTCCAACTGTCGCAGGACAGAGAGTGGAGAGCACCAGTTCCAACTGTCACAGGAGAGAGAGTGGAGAGCACCAGTTCCAACTGTCACAGGAGAGAGAGTGGAGAGCACCAGTTCCAACTGTCGCAGGACAGAGAGTGGAGAGCACCAGTTCCAACTGTCACAGGACAGAGTGGAGAGCACCAGTTACAACTGTCACAGGAGAGAGAGTGGAGAGCACCAGTTCCAACTGTCGCAGGACAGAGAGTGGAGAGCACCAGTTCCAACTGTCACAGGACAGAGTGGAGAGCACCAGTTCCAACTGTCGCAGGACAGAGAGTGGAGAGCACCAGTTCCAACTGTCACAGGACAGAGTGGAGAGCACCAGTTACAACTGTCACAGGAGAGAGAGTGGAGAGCACCAGTTCCAACTGTCACAGGACAGAGAGTGGAGAGCACCAGTTCCAACTGTCACAGGAGAGAGAATGGCGAGTACCAGTTCCAACTGTCACAGGACGGGAGAGTGGAGAGCACCAGTTCCAACTGTCACAGGACGGGAGAGTGGAGAGCACCAGTTCCAACTGTCACAGGACAGAGAGTGGAGAGCACCAGTTCCAACTGTCACAGGAGAGAGAGTGGCGAGCACCAGTTCCAACTGTCACAGGACGGGAGAGTGGAGAGCACCATTCAAACTGTCACAGGACGGGAGAGTGGAGAGCACCAGTTCCAACTGTCACAGGACGGGAGAGTGGAGAGCACCAGTTCCAACTATCACAGGAGAGAGAGTGCAGAGCACTAGTTCCAACTGTCGCAGGATGGGAGAGTGGAGAGCACCAGTTCCAACTGTAACAGGACGAGAGAGTGGAGAGCACCAGCTCCAACTGTCACAAAGGAGTGGAGAGCACCAGTTCCAACTGTCACAGGACAGAGAGTGGAGAGCACCAGTTCCAACTGTCACAGGACGGGAGAGTGGAGAGCACCAGTTCCAACTGTCACAGAAAAGAGAGAGTGGCGAGCACCAGTTCCAACTGTCACAGGACGGGAGAGTGGAGAGCACCAGTTCCAACTGTCACAGGACGGGAGAGTGGAGAGCACCAGTTCCAACTGTCACAGGAGAGAGAGTGCAGAGCACTAGTTCCAACTGTCACAGGATGGGAGAGTGGAGAGCACCAGTTCCAACTGTAACAGGACGAGAGAGTGGAGAGCACCAGCTCCAACTGTCACAGGAGAGAGAGTGGAGAGCACCAGTTCCAACTGTCACAGGACAGAGTGGAGAGCACCAGTTCCAACTGTCACAGGACAGAGAGTGGAGAGCACCAGTTCCAACTGTCACAGGAGAGAGAGTGGAGAGCACCAGTTCCAACTGTCGCAGGACAGAGAGTGGAGAGCACCAGTTCCAACTGTCACAGGAGAGAGAGTGGAGAGCACCAGTTCCAACTGTCACAGGAGAGAGAGTGGAGAGCACCAGTTCCAACTGTCGCAGGACAGAGAGTGGAGAGCACCAGTTCCAACTGTCACAGGACAGAGTGGAGAGCACCAGTTCCAACTGTCACAGGACAGAGAGTGGAGAGCACCAGTTACAACTGTCACAGGAGAGAGAGTGGAGAGCACCAGTTCCAACTGTCGCAGGACAGAGAGTGGAGAGCACCAGTTACAACTGTCACAGGAGAGAGAGTGGAGAGCACCAGTTCCAACTGTCACAGGAGAGAGAGTGGAGAGCACCAGTTCCAACTGTAACAGGACAGAGAGTGGAGAGCACCAGTTCCAACTGTCACAGGACAGAGAGTGGAGAGCACCAGTTCCAACTGTCACAGGACAGAGAGTGGAGAGCACCAGTTCCAACTGTCACAGGACAGAGAGTGGAGAGCACCAGTTCCAACTGTCACAGGACGAGAGAGTGGAGAGCACCAGTTCCAACTGTCACAGGACGGGAGAGTGGAGAGCACCAGTTCCAACTGTCACAGGACGGGAGAGTGGAGAGCGCCAGTTCCAACTGACACAGGACAGAGAGTGGAGAGCACCAGTTCCAACTGACACAGGACAGAGAGTGGAGAGCACCAGTTCCAACTGTCACAGGACAGAGAGTGGAGAGCACCAGTTCCCACTGTCACAGGACAGAGAGTGGAGAGCACCAGTTCCAACTGTCACAGGATGGGAGAGAGGAGAGCACCAGTTCCAACTGTCACAGGACAGAGAGTGGAGAGCACCAGTTCCCACTGTCACAGGACAGAGAGTGGAGAGCACCAGTTCAAACTGTCACAGGAGAGAGAGTGGAGAGCACCAGTTCCAACTGTCGCAGGACAGAGAGTGGAGAGCACCAGTTCCAACTGTCACAGGAGAGAGATTGGAGAGCACCAGTTCCAACTGTCACAGGACAGAGAGTGGAGAGCACTAGTTCCAACTGTCACAGGACAGGAGAGTGGAGAGCACCAGTTCCAACTGTCACAGGAGAGAGAGTGGAGAGCACCAGTTCCCACTGTCACAGGACAGAGAGTGGAGAGCACCAGTTCCAACCGTCACAGGACAGAGAGTGGAGAGCACCAGTTCCAACTGTCACAGGACAGAGAGTGGAGAGCACCAGTTCCAACTGTCACAGGAGAGAGAGTGGCCAGCACCAGTTCCAACTGTCACAGGAGAGAGAGTGGAGAGCACCAGTTCCAACTGTCACAGGAGAGAGAGTGGCGAGCACCAGTTCCAACTGTCACAGGACGGGAGAGCGGAGAGCACCAGTTCCAACTGTCACAGGAGAGAGAGTGGAGAGCACCAGTTCCAACTGTCACAGGAGAGAGAGTGGAGAGCACCAGTTCAAACTGTCACAGGAGAGAGAAGGGCGAGCACCACTTCCAACTGTCACAGGAGAGAGAATGGTGAGTACCAGTTCCAACTGTCACAGGACGGGAGAGCGGAGAGCACCAGTTCCAACTGTCACAGGAGAGAGAGTGGCGAGCACCAGTTCCAACTGTCACAGGACGGGAGAGTGGAGAGCACCATTCAAACTGTCACAGGAGAGAGAGTGGAGAGCACCAGTTCCCACTGTCACAGGATGGGAGAGTGGAGAGCACCATTCAAACTGTCACAGGACAGAGAGTGGAGAGCACCAGTTCCAACTGTCACAGGACGGGAGAGTGGAGAGCACCAGTTCCAACTGTCACAGGAGAGAGAGTGCAGAGCACTAGTTCCAACTGTCGCAGGATGGGAGAGTGGAGAGCACCAGTTCCAACTGTAACAGGACGAGAGAGTGGAGAGCACCAGCTCCAACTGTCACAAAGGAGTGGAGAGCACCAGTTCCAACTGTCACAGGACAGAGAGTGGAGAGCACCAGTTCCAACTGTCACAGGACGGGAGAGTGGAGAGCACCAGTTCCAACTGTCACAGAAAAGAGAGAGTGGCGAGCACCAGTTCCAACTGTCACAGGACGGGAGAGTGGAGAGCACCATTCAAACTGTCACAGGACGGGAGAGTGGAGAGCACCAGTTCCAACTGTCACAGGACGGGAGAGTGGAGAGCACCAGTTCCAACTGTCACAGGAGAGAGAGTGCAGAGCACTAGTTCCAACTGTCACAGGATGGGAGAGTGGAGAGCACCAGTTCCAACTGTAACAGGACGAGAGAGTGGAGAGCACCAGCTCCAACTGTCACAGGAGAGAGAGTGGAGAGCACCAGTTCCAACTGTCACAGGACAGAGTGGAGAGCACCAGTTCCAACTGTCACAGGAGAGAGAGTGGAGAGCACCAGTTCCAACTGTCGCAGGACAGAGAGTGGAGAGCACCAGTTCCAACTGTCACAGGAGAGAGAGTGGAGAGCACCAGTTCCAACTGTCACAGGAGAGAGAGTGGAGAGCACCAGTTCCAACTGTCGCAGGACAGAGAGTGGAGAGCACCAGTTCCAACTGTCACAGGACAGAGTGGAGAGCACCAGTTACAACTGTCACAGGAGAGAGAGTGGAGAGCACCAGTTCCAACTGTCGCAGGACAGAGAGTGGAGAGCACCAGTTCCAACTGTCACAGGACAGAGTGGAGAGCACCAGTTCCAACTGTCGCAGGACAGAGAGTGGAGAGCACCAGTTCCAACTGTCACAGGACAGAGTGGAGAGCACCAGTTACAACTGTCACAGGAGAGAGAGTGGAGAGCACCAGTTCCAACTGTCACAGGACAGAGAGTGGAGAGCACCAGTTCCAACTGTCACAGGAGAGAGAATGGCGAGTACCAGTTCCAACTGTCACAGGACGGGAGAGTGGAGAGCACCAGTTCCAACTGTCACAGGACGGGAGAGTGGAGAGCACCAGTTCCAACTGTCACAGGACAGAGAGTGGAGAGCACCAGTTCCAACTGTCACAGGAGAGAGAGTGGCGAGCACCAGTTCCAACTGTCACAGGACGGGAGAGTGGAGAGCACCATTCAAACTGTCACAGGACGGGAGAGTGGAGAGCACCAGTTCCAACTGTCACAGGACGGGAGAGTGGAGAGCACCAGTTCCAACTATCACAGGAGAGAGAGTGCAGAGCACTAGTTCCAACTGTCGCAGGATGGGAGAGTGGAGAGCACCAGTTCCAACTGTAACAGGACGAGAGAGTGGAGAGCACCAGCTCCAACTGTCACAGGAGAGAGAGTGGAGAGCACCAGTTCCAACTGTCACAGGACAGAGTGGAGAGCACCAGTTCCAACTGTCACAGGAGAGAGAGTGGAGAGCACCAGTTCCAACTGTCACAGGACGGGAGAGTGGAGAGCACCAGTTCCAACTGTCACAGGAGAGAGAGTGGAGAGCACCAGCTCCAAATGTCGCAGGACAGGAGAGTGGAGAGCACCAGTTCCAACTGTCACAGGACAGAGAGTGGAGAGCACCAGTTCCAACTGTAACAGGACAGAGAGTGGAGAGCACCAGTTCCAACTGTCACAGGACGAGAGAGTGGAGAGCACCAGTTCCAACTGTCACAGGACCGGAGAGTGGAGAGCACCAGTTCCAACTGTCACAGGACGGGAGAGTGGAGAGCACCAGTTCCAACTGTCACAGGATGGGAGAGTGGAGAGCACCAGTTCCAACTGTCACAGGACAGAGAGTGGAGAGCACCAGTTCCAACTGTCACAGGACAGAGAGTGGAGAGCACCAGTTCCCACTGTCACAGGACAGAGAGTGGAGAGCACCATTTCGAACTGTCACAGGATGGGAGAGAGGAGAGCACCAGTTCAAACTGTCACAGGACAGAGAGTGGAGAGCACCAGTTCCAACTGTCACAGGATGGGGGAGTGGAGAGCACCAGCTCCAACTGTCGCAGGACAGAGAGTGGAGAGCACCAGTTCCAACTGTCACAGGAGAGAGAGTGGAGAGCACCAGTTCCAACTGTCACAGGACAGAGAGTGGAGAGCACTAGTTCCAACTGTCACAGGACAGGAGAGTGGAGAGCACCAGTTCCAACTGTCGCAGGAGAGAGAGTGGAGAGCACCAGTTCCAACTGTCACAGGAGAGAGAGTGGAGAGCACCAGTTCCAACTGTCACAGGACAGAGAGTGGAGAGCACCAGTTCCAACTGTCGCAGGACAGAGAGTGGAGAGCACCAGTTCCAACTGTCACAGGAGAAAGAGTGGAGAGCACCAGTTCCAACTGTCGCAGGAGAGAGAGTGGAGAGCACCAGTTCCAACTGTCACAGGAGAGAGAGTGGAGAGCACCAGTTCCAACTGTCACAGGACAGAGAGTGGAGAGCACCAGTTCCAACTGTCACAGGACAGAGAGTGGAGAGCACCATTCAAACTGTCACAGGACGGGACAGTGGAGAGCACCAGTTCCAACTGTCACAGGACGGGAGAGTGGAGAGCACCAGTTCCAACTGTCACAGGACGGGAGAGTGGAGAGCACCAGTTCCAGCTGTCGCAGGACGGGATGTGGAGAGCACCAGTTCAAACTGTCACAGGAGAGAGAGTGCCGAGCACCAGTTCCAACTGTCACAGGACGGGTCAGCGGAGAGCACCATTCAAACTGTCACAGGACGGGACAGTGGAGAGCACCAGTTCCAACTGTCACAGGACGGGATAGTGGAGAGCACCAGTTCCAACTGTCACAGGATGGGAGAGTGGAGAGCACCAGTTCCAACTGTCACAGGACGGGAGAGTGGAGAGCACCAGCTCCAACTGTCACAGGACGGGAGAGTGGAGAGCACCAGTTCCAACTGTCACAGGAGAGAGAGTGGAGAGCACCAGTTCCAACTGTCACAGGATGGGAGAGTGGAGAGCACCAGTTCCAACTGTCACAGGACGGGAGAGTGGAGAGCACCAGCTCCAACTGTCACAGGACGGGAGAGTGGAGAGCACCAGTTCCAACTGTCACAGGAGAGAGAGTGGAGAGCACCAGTTCCAACTGTCACAGGATGGGAGAGTGGAGAGCACCAGCTCCAACTGTCACAGGACGGGAGAGTGGAGAGCACCAGTTCCAACTGTCACAATAGAGAGAGTGGAGAGCACCAGTTCCAACTGTCACAGGAGAGAGAGTGGAGAGCACCAGTTCCAACTGTCGCAGGACAAAGAGTGGAGAGCACCAGTTCCAACTGTCGCAGGAGAGAGAGTGGAGAGCACCAGTTCCAACTGTAACAGGACGAGAGAGTGGAGAGCACCAGTTCCAACTGTCGCAGGAGAGAGAGTGGAGAGCACCAGTTCCAACTGTAACAGGACGAGAGAGTGGAGAGCACCAGCTCCAACTGTCACAGGAGAGAGAGTGGAGAGCACCAGTTCCAACTGTCACAGGACGGGAGAGTGGAGAGCACCAGTTCCAACTGTCACAGGAGAGAGAGTGGAGAGCACCAGTTCCAACTGTCACAGGACAGAGAGTGGAGAGCACCAGTTCCAACTGTAACAGGATGAGAGAGTGGAGAGCACCAGCTCCAACTGTCACAGGAGAGAGAGTGGAGAGCACCAGTTCCAACTGTCACAGGACAGAGAGTGGAGAGCACCAGTTCCAACTGTAACAGGACAGAGAGTGGAGAGCACCAGTTCCAACTGTCACAGGACGAGAGGGTGGAGAGCACCAGTTCCAACTGTCACAGGAGAGAGAGTGGAGAGCACCAGTTCCAACTGTAACAGGACCGAGAGTGGAGAGCACCAGTTCCAACTGTCGCAGGAGAGAGAGTGGAGAGCACCAGTTCCCACTGTCACAGGACAGAGAGTGGAGAGCACCAGTTCCAACTGTCACAGGACGGGAGAGTGGAGAGCACCAGTTCCAACTGTCACAGGACAGAGAGTGGAGAGCACCAGTTCCAACTGTTGCAGGAGAGAGAGTGGAGAGCACCAGTTCCAACTGTAACAGGACGAGAGAGTGGAGAGCACAAGCTCCAACTGTCACAGGAGAGAGAGTGGAGAGCACCAGTTCCAACTGTCACAGGACAGAGAGTGGAGAGCACCAGTTCCAACTGTCGCAGGACAGGAGAGTGGAGAGCACCAGTTCCAACTGTCACAGGACAGAGAGTGGAGAGCACCAGCTCCAACTGTCGCAGGACAGGAGAGTGGAGAGCACCAGTTCCAACTGTCACAGGAAAGAGAGTGGAGAGCACCAGTTCCAACTGTAACAGGACAGAGAGTGGAGAGCACCAGTTCCAACTGTCACAGGACGGGAGAGTGGAGAGCACCAGTTCCAACTGTCACAGGATGGGAGAGTGAAGAGCACCAGTTCCAACTGTCACAAGACAGAGAGTGGAAGCACCAGTTCCCACTGTCACAGGACAGAGAGTGGAGAGCACCAGTTCCAACTGTCACAGGATGGGAGAGTGGAGAGCACCAGTTCCAACTGTCACAGGACAGAGAGTGGAGAGCACCAGTTCCAACTGTCACAGGACAGAGAGTGGAGAGCACCAGTTCCCACTGTCACAGGACAGAGAGTGGAGAGCACCAGTTCCAACTGTCACAGGATGGGAGAGAGGAGAGCACCAGTTCAAACTGTCACAGGAGAGAGAGTGGAGAGCACCAGTTCCAACTGTCGCAGGACAGAGAGTAGAGAGCACCAGTTCCAACTGTCACAGGAGAGAGAGTGGAGAGCACCAGTTCCAACTGTCGCAGGAGAGAGAGTGGAGAGCACCAGTTCCAACTATCACAGGACAGAGAGTGGAGAGCACCAGTTCCAACTGTCACAGGACAGAGAGTGGAGAGCACCAGTTCCAACTGTCACAGGACAGAGAGTGGAGAGCACTAGTTCCAACTGTCACAGGACAGGAGAGTGGAGAGCACCAGTTCCAACTGTCACAGGAGAGAGAGTGGAGAGCACCAGTTCCAACTGTCACAGGACAGAGAGTGGAGAGCACCAGTTCCAACTGTCACAGGACGGGAGAGTGGAGAGCACCAGTTCCAACTGTCACAGGATGGGAGAGTGGAGAGCACCAGTTCCAACTGTCACAGGACAGAGAGTGGAGAGCACCAGTTCCAACTGTAACAGGACGAGAGAGTGGAGAGCACCAGTTCCAACTGTCACAGGACGGGAGAGTGGAGAGCACCAGTTCCAACTGTCACAGGATGGGAGAGTGGAGAGCACCAGCTCCAACTGTCGCAGGACAGAGAGTGGAGAGCACCAGTTCCAACTGTCACAGGAGAGAGAGTGGAGAGCACCAGTTCCAACTGTAACAGGACAGAGAGTGGAGAGCACCAGTTCCAACTGTCACAGGATGGGAAAGTGGAGAGCACCAGTTCCAACTGTCACAGGAGAGAGAGTGGAGAGCACCAGTTCCAACTGTAACAGGACAGAGAGTGGAGAGCACCAGTTCCAACTGTCGCAGGACGGGAAAGTGTAGAGCACCAGTTCCAACTCTCACAGGAGAGAGAGTGGAGAGCACCAGTTCCAACTGTCACAGGATGGGAGAGTGGAGAGCACCAGTTCCAACTGTCACAGGACGGGAGAGTGGAGAGCACCAGTTCCAACTGTCACAGGAGAGAGAGTGGAGAGCACCAGTTCCAACTGTCACAGGAGAGAGTGTGGAGAGCACCAGCTCCAACTGTCACAGGACGGGAGAGTGGAGAGCACCAGTTCCAACTGTCACAGGAGAGAGAGTGGAGAGCACCAGTTCCAACTGTCACAGGACAGAGAGTGGAGAGCACCAGTTCCAACTGTCACAGGACAGAGAGTGGAGAGCACCAGTTCCAACTGTCACAGGACGGGAGAGTGGAGAGCACCAGTTCCAACTGTCACAGGACAGAGAGTGGAGAGCACCAGTTCCAACTGTCACAGGAGAGAGTGTGGAGAGCACCAGCTCCAACTGTCACAGGACTGGAGAGTGGAGAGCACCAGTTCCAACTGTCACAGGAGAGAGAGTGGAGAGCACCAGTTCCAACTGTCACAGGAGAGAGAGTGGAGAGCACCAGTTCCAACTGTCACAGGACAGAGAGTGGAGAGCACCAGTTCCAACTGTCACAGGAGAAAGTGTGGAGAGCACCAGCTCCAACTGTCACAGGACGGGAGAGTGGGGAGCACCAGTTCCAACTGTCACAGGATGGGAGAGTGGAGAGCACCAGTTCCAACTGTCACAGGATGGGAGAGTGGAGAGCACCAGTTCCAACTGTCACAGGAGAGAGAGTGGAGAGCACCAGTTCCAACTGTCACAGGACAGAGAGTAGAGAGCACCAGTTCCAACTGTAACAGGACAGAGAGTGGAGAGCACCAGTTCCAACTGTCACAGGACGGGAGAGTGGAGAGCACCAGTTCCAACTGTCACAGGATGGGAGAGTGAAGAGCACCAGTTCCAACTGTCACAGGACAGAGAGTGGAGAGCACCAGTTCCCACTGTCACAAGACAGAGAGTGGAAGCACCAGTTCCCACTGTCACAGGACAGAGAGTGGAGAGCACCAGTTCCAACTGTCACAGGATGGGAGAGTGAAGAGCACCAGTTCCAACTGTCACAGGACGGGAGAGTGGAGAGCACCAGTTCCAACTGTCACAGGATGGGAGAGTGGAGAGCACCAGTTCCAACTGTCACAGGACAGAGAGTGGAGAGCACCAGTTCCAACTGTAACAGGACGAGAGAGTGGAGAGCACCAGTTCCAACTGTCACAGGACGGGAGAGTGGAGAGCACCAGTTCCAACAGTCACAGGATGGGAGAGTGGAGAGCACCAGCTCCAACTGTCGCAGGACAGAGAGTGGAGAGCACCAGTTCCAACTGTAACAGGACAGAGAGTGGAGAGCACCAGTTCCAACTGTCACAGGATGGGAAAGTGGAGAGCACCAGTTCCAACTGTCACAGGAGAGAGAGTGGAGAGCACCAGTTCCAACTGTAACAGGACAGAGAGTGGAGAGCACCAGTTCCAACTGTCGCAGGACGGGAAAGTGGAGAGCACCAGTTCCAACTCTCACAGGAGAGAGAGTGGAGAGCACCAGTTCCAACTGTCACAGGATGGGAGAGTGGAGAGCACCAGTTCCAACTGTCACAGGACGGGAGAGTGGAGAGCACCAGTTCCAACTGTCACAGGAGAGAGAGTGGAGAGCACCAGTTCCAACTGTCACAGGAGAGAGTGTGGAGAGCACCAGCTCCAACTGTCACAGGACAGAGAGTGGAGAGCACCAGTTCCAACTGTCACAGGATGGGAGAGTGAAGAGCACCAGTTCCAACTGTCACAGGACGGGAGAGTGGAGAGCACCAGTTCCAACTGTCACAGGATGGGAGAGTGGAGAGCACCAGTTCCAACTGTCACAGGACAGAGAGTGGAGAGCACCAGTTCCAACTGTAACAGGACGAGAGAGTGGAGAGCACCAGTTCCAACTGTCACAGGACGGGAGAGTGGAGAGCACCAGTTCCAACTGTCACAGGATGGGAGAGTGGAGAGCACCAGCTCCAACTGTCGCAGGACAGAGAGTGGAGAGCACCAGTTCCAACTGTAACAGGACAGAGAGTGGAGAGCACCAGTTCCAACTGTCACAGGATGGGAAAGTGGAGAGCACCAGTTCCAACTGTCACAGGAGAGAGAGTGGAGAGCACCAGTTCCAACTGTAACAGGACAGAGAGTGGAGAGCACCAGTTCCAACTGTCGCAGGACGGGAAAGTGGAGAGCACCAGTTCCAACTCTCACAGGAGAGAGAGTGGAGAGCACCAGTTCCAACTGTCACAGGATGGGAGAGTGGAGAGCACCAGTTCCAACTGTCACAGGACGGGAGAGTGGAGAGCACCAGTTCCAACTGTCACAGGAGAGAGAGTGGAGAGCACCAGTTCCAACTGTCACAGGAGAGAGTGTGGAGAGCACCAGCTCCAACTGTCACAGGACGGGAGAGTGGAGAGCACCAGTTCCAACTGTCACAGGAGAGAGAGTGGAGAGCACCAGTTCCAACTGTCACAGGACAGAGAGTGGAGAGCACCAGTTCCAACTGTCACAGGACAGAGAGTGGAGAGCACCAGTTCCAACTGTCACAGGACGGGAGAGTGGAGAGCACCAGTTCCAACTGTCACAGGACAGAGAGTGGAGAGCACCAGTTCCAACTGTCACAGGAGAGAGTGTGGAGAGCACCAGCTCCAACTGTCACAGGACGGGAGAGTGGAGAGCACCAGTTCCAACTGTCACAGGAGAGAGAGTGGAGAGCACCAGTTCCAACTGTCACAGGAGAGAGAGTGGAGAGCACCAGTTCCAACTGTCACAGGACAGAGAGTGGAGAGCACCAGTTCCAACTGTCACAGGAGAGAGTGTGGAGAGCACCAGCTCCAACTGTCACAGGACGGGAGAGTGGGGAGCACCAGTTCCAACTGTCACAGGATGGGAGAGTGGAGAGCACCAGTTCCAACTGTCACAGGATGGGAGAGTGGAGAGCACCAGTTCCAACTGTCACAGGAGAGAGAGTGGAGAGCACCAGTTCCAACTGTCACAGGACAGAGAGTAGAGAGCACCAGTTCCAACTGTAACAGGACAGAGAGTGGAGAGCACCAGTTCCAACTGTCACAGGACGGGAGAGTGGAGAGCACCAGTTCCAACTGTCACAGGATGGGAGAGTGAAGAGCACCAGTTCCAACTGTCACAGGACAGAGAGTGGAGAGCACCAGTTCCCACTGTCACAAGACAGAGAGTGGAAGCACCAGTTCCCACTGTCACAGGACAGAGAGTGGAGAGCACCAGTTCCAACTGTCACAGGATGGGAGAGTGGAGAGCACCAGTTCCAACTGTCACAGGACAGAGAGTGGAGAGCACCAGTTCCAACTGTCACAGGACAGAGAGTGGAGAGCACCAGTTCCCACTGTCACAGGACAGAGAGTGGAGAGCACCAGTTCCAACTGTCACAGGATGGGAGAGAGGAGAGCACCAGTTCAAACTGTCAGAGGAGAGAGAGTGGAGAGCACCAGTTCCAACTGTCGCAGGACAGAGAGTAGAGAGCACCAGTTCCAACTGTCACAGGAGAGAGAGTGGAGAGCACCAGTTCCAACTGTCGCAGGAGAGAGAGTGGAGAGCACCAGTTCCAACTATCACAGGACAGAGAGTGGAGAGCACCAGTTCCAACTGTCACAGGACAGAGAGTGGAGAGCACCAGTTCCAACTGTCACAGGACAGAGAGTGGAGAGCACTAGTTCCAACTGTCACAGGACAGGAGAGTGGAGAGCACCAGTTCCAACTGTCACAGGAGAGAGAGTGGAGAGCACCAGTTCCAACTGTCACAGGACAGAGAGTGGAGAGCACCAGTTCCAACTGTCACAGGACAGAGAGTGGAGAGCACCAGTTCCAACTGTCACAGGACGGGAGAGTGGAGAGCACCAGTTCCAACTATCACAGGATGGGAGAGTGGAGAGCACCAGTTCCAACTGTCACAGGAGAGAGAGTGGAGAGCACCAGTTCCAACTGTAACAGGACAGAGAGTGGAGAGCACCAGTTCCAACTGTCACAGGATGGGAAAGTGGAGAGCACCAGTTCCAACTGTCACAGGAGAGAGAGTGGAGAGTACCAGTTCCAACTGTAACAGGACAGAGAGTGGAGAGCACCAGTTCCAACTGTCGCAGGACGGGAAAGTGGAGAGCACCAGTTCCAACTCTCACAGGAGAGAGAGTGGAGAGCACCAGTTCCAACTGTCACAGGATGGGAGAGTGGAGAGCACCAGTTCCAACTGTCACAGGACGGGAGAGTGGAGAGCACCAGTTCCAACTGTCACAGGAGAGAGTGTGGAGAGCACCAGCTCCAACTGTCACAGGACGGGAGAGTGGAGAGCACCAGTTCCAACTGTCACAGGAGAGAGAGTGGAGAGCACCAGTTCCAACTGTCACAGGAGAGAGAGTGGAGAGCACCAGTTCCAACTGTCACAGGACAGAGAGTGGAGAGCACCAGTTCCAACTGTCACAGGAGAGAGTGTGGAGAGCACCAGCTCCAACTGTCACAGGACGGGAGAGTGGGGAGCACCAGTTCCAACTGTCACAGGATGGGAGAGTGGAGAGCACCAGTTCCAACTGTCACAGGATGGGAGAGTGGAGAGCACCAGTTCCAACTGTCACAGGAGAGAGAGTGGAGAGCACCAGTTCCAACTGTCACAGGACAGAGAGTAGAGAGCACCAGTTCCAACTGTCACAGGACAGAGAGTGGAGAGCACCAGTTCCAACTGTCACAGGACAGAGAGTGGAGAGCACCAGTTCCAACTGTCACAGGACAGAGAGTGGAGAGCACCAGTTCCAACTGTCACAGGACAGAGAGTGGAGAGCACCAGTTCCAACTGTCACAGGACGGGAGAGTGGAGAGCACCAGTTCCAACTGTCACAGGACAGGAGTGGAGAGCACCAGTTCCAACTGTCACAGGACAGAGAGTGGAGAGCAGCAGTTCCAACTGTCACAGGACGGGAAAGTGGAGAGCACCAGTTCCAACTGTCACAGGACAGGAGTGGAGAGCACCAGTTCCAACTGTCACAGGACAGAGAGTGGAGAGCACCAGTTCCAACTGTCACAGGACGGGAGAGTGGAGAGCAGCAGTTCCAACTGTCACAGGACGGGAAAGTGGAGAGCACCAGTTCCAACTGTCACAGGACAGGAGTGGAGAGCACCAGTTCGTGGGGCACTGGCATCAATACTCGGGAAAGAGAGAGCTGTTCTGTGGGGACGGACTACACCTGAACTATGTTGGGACCAGAGTTCTTGCGAACTGAATAATAGACAGGACTTTAAACTAAATAATGTGGCGGCGGTAGAGGGGGGGAGGGGGCGGCGGGGGGAGTGGTGGAGGACAGTCGCAGTAGATAGAAATCTAGAATGCTAAAGAGACAAGAAAAGGAAGCAATGCAGGAAAGTGATTGTGGTAAGACGAACCAGATTATGTCAGGAAGGGACAGAGCACACAAACAAAAGAATGCACTCGCAAATAGGGTCCAGGTCAGAAAAAATAGCGACAAAACAAATAGGGCTATAGTACAAAATAATGTTAAGATGTCTAATAATGTTAAACAGACAAATTTAAAAGCATTGTATCTGAATGCATGCAGGATCTGTAATAAGGTAAACGAAGTGACCAGGGTTCGGAGGCAACAGAGCAGAGTAGCACGGGGGTAAGTGTAAACCACAAGGTGATAGGAAGGGACAATATGTATGAATATAAAGGGGCTGCAGGAGGCCCTAAAAATCATGCTTTAAAAACTAATATTAAAACACTCTACCTAAACGCACGCAGCATTCGAAACAAAGTAAATGAGTTGACGGCACAAATCATTACAAATGGGTATGATTTGGTGGCCATTACAAAACGTGGTTGCAGGGTGGCCAAGACTGGGAATTAAACATACAGGGGTATCTGACAATTCGGAAAGATAGACAAGAGGGGAAGGGAGAAGGGGTAGCTCTGTTAATGAAGGATGATATCAGGGCAGTTGTGAGAGACGATATTGGCTCTAATGACCAAAATGTTGAATCATTGTGGGTGGAGATTAGAGATAGTAAGGGGAAAAAGTCACTGGTGGGCGTAGTTTATAGGCCCCCAAATAATAACTTCACGGTGGGGCGGACAATAATCGGGAATAATGGAGGCATGTGAAAAAGGAACGGCAGTAATCATGGGGGATTTTAACCTACATATCGATTGATCAAATCAAATCGCACGGGGTAGCCTTGAGGAGGAATTCATAGAATGCAAATGGGATTGTTTCTTAGAACAGTATGTTACAGAACCTACAAGGGAGTAAGCTATCTTCAATCTGGTCCCGTGTAATGAGACAGGAAAAATAAACGATCTCCTCGTAAAAGATCCCTCAGAATGAGTGATCACAGTATGGTTGAATTTGTAATACAGATTGAGGGTGAGGAAGTAGTGTCTGAAATGAGCGTACTATGCTTAAACAAAGGGGACTACAGTAGGATGAGGGCAGAATTGGCTAAAGTAGACTGGGAACACAGATTAAACGGTGGCACAATTGAGGAACAGTGGAGGACTTTTAAGGAGCTCTTTCACAGTGCTCAACAAAAATATATTCCAGTGAAAAAGAAGGGCGGTAAGAGAAGGGATAACCAGCCATGGATAACCAAGGAAATAAAGAGAGTATCAAATTAAAAACCAATGCGTATAAGGTGGCCAAGGTTAGTGGGAAACGAGAAGATTGGGAAAATTTTAAACGACAACAAAGAATGACTAAGAAAGCATTAAAGAAAGGAAAGATAGATTACGAAAGTAAACTTGCGCAAAACATAAAAACAGATAGTAAAAGCTTTTACTGATATATAAAACGGAAAAGAGTGACTAAAGTAAATGTTGGTCCCTTAGAAGATGAGAAGAGGGATTTATTAATGGGAAATGTGGAAATGGCCGAGACCTTAAACAATTATTTTGCTTCTGTCTTCACAGTGGAAGACACAAAAAACCATGTCAAAAATTGCTGGTCACGGGAATGTGGGAAGGGAGGACCTTGAGACAATCACTTTCACTAGGGGGGTAGTGCTGTATAGGATAATGGGACTCAAGGTAGACAAGTCCCCTGATCCTGATGTAATGCATCCCAAGGTATTAAAAGAGATGGCGGAAGTTATAGCAGATGCATTCGTTATAATCTACCAAAATTCTCTAGACTCTGGGTAGGTACCAGCGGATTGGAAAGCAGCTAATGTAACGTCTCTGTTTAAAAAAAGGGGGCAGACAAAAGGCAGGTAACTATAGGCTGGTTAGTTTAACATCTGTAGTGGGGAAAATGCTTGAAGCTATCATTAAGGAAGAAATAGCGGGACATCTAGATAGGAATAGTGCAATCAAGCAGACGCAACATGGATTCATGAAGGGGAAATCATGTTTAACTAATTTACTGGAATTCTTTGAGGATATAACGAGCATGGTGGATAGAGGTGTACCGATGGATGTGGTGTATTTAGATTTCCAAAAGGCATTCGATAAGGTGCCACACAAAAGGTTACTGCAGAAGATAAAGGTACGCGAAGTCAGAGGAAATGTATTAGCATGGATAGAGAATTGGCTAGCTAACAGAAAGCAGAGAGTTGGGATAAATGGGTCCTTTTCGGGTTGGAAATCGGTGGTTAGTGATGTGCCACAGGGATTGGCGCTGGGACCACAACTGTTGACAATATACATAGATGACCTGGAAGAGGGGACAGAGTGTAGTGTAACAAAATTTGCAGATGACACAAATATTAGTGGGAAAGTGGGTTGTGTAGAGGACACAGAGAGGCTGCAGAGAGATTTAGATAGGTTAAGCGAATGGGCTAAGGTTTGGCAGATGGAATACAATGTCGGAAAATGTGAGGTCATCCACCTTGGAAAAAAAAACAATAAAAGGGAATATTATTTGAATGGGGAGAAATTACAACATGCTGCGGTGCAGAGGGACCTGGGGGTCCTTGTGCATGAATCCCAAAAAGTTGGTTTGCAGGTGCAGCAGGTAATCAGGAAGGCGAATCATGATCTCTCGCCATTCCTGTTGTATCTGCTCACGCTCCAATCACCGACCTGGATCTTGGTGACGTCCCTCTTCATTGCTGTTGCTCTCCTGCTCCATCACGTGCTGTTCCCTGGAGTGGTATGCCGCCATGCCGCTCCTTCCACTCCCCGGCCTGCTCCGATTGTGCTCGCAGGCCGGGGGCCGCTGACATTAATCCATTAAATACTCCCAGGTCAGATACAGCATTGTTTAGATACAGAGTAAAGCTCCCTCTACACTGTCCCATCACACACTCCCAGGTCAGATACAGCATGGTTTAGATACAGAGTAAAGCTCCCTCTACACTGTCCCATTAAACACTCCCAGGTCAGATACAGCATGGTTTAGATACAGAGTAAAGCTCCCTCTACACTGTCCCATTAAACACTCCCAGGTCAGATACAGCATGGTTTAGATACAGAGTAAAGCTCCCTCTAAACTGTCCCATCAAACACTCCCAGGTCAGGTACAGCATGGTTTAGGTACAGAGTAAAACTCGCTCGACAACTTAAATCGCCGATCTGCTGAGAATTTTGCTGTCAATGAGGCGCTGGATGCCCATGCCCGGGGCATTCTATCCTTGTGAGCATCGAGTGTCAGCATCCAGCAATCTCTGGTCAGGGACTGTCTTTAGAAATTGCCTCACCTGATGTTTTTGACATCCTTTTTTCATTATTAAACATTTCAGAGTTTTTGCAGAGTGACCGAGGCTGTCTCTGACACTGCAGGAAATGTGTATTTGAATAAGCTTGTGTGGTGAAGCTGCTGTCTCTCTGGCCCTTTGAAAGGCCGCTCACTGTGGCCCCTCTCCAAGATTCCAGCCCCAGCTCTGCGCTCACTGTGGCCCCTCTCCCAGATTCCAGCCCCAGCTCTGTGCTCACTGTGGCCCCTCTCCCAGATTCCAGCCCCAGCTCTGTGCTCACTGTGGCCCCTCTCACAGATTCCAGCCCCAGCTCTGTGGTCACTGTGGCTCCTCGCCCAGATTCCAGCCCCAGCTCTGCGCTCACTCAGCTGCTCTCATCTGGGGACAGCGCGTCACAATCGGCCCCAATGCACCTGAGCTGCACACCAGGCCCCGCCCCCTTACAGCGCCACCATTGGTTGGAGGACCGCCTGCCAGATAGCTCCTCCCACCTCCACCTGGGCTCTTCCTATTGTTCAGTGCTCCCGTCGGTCAGGCCGGGCCCGGGGTCACGTGTCCAAGTTCATCGTGTCCCCTCGCTCCCACCTCGACTTAAATCACTTTCCATCGGTGATTCGGCCTCTCAACGGCCGCCCATCCCGTTTACCCAGGACGTCCCGCACAGCGGGCAGGCGCAGCAGGGGCCAGAGATTGTTGCCGAGGTTTGAGCCTCTGAGCATGCGTGGTGCTCAGCGCGTTCCCTCTGTGTTTAAAGCGGCATTGTCCCTGTGTTCCTGTGATTGAGAGCATGAGAAATAGGAGCAGGAGTAGGTCCTACAGCCCCTGGAGCCTGCTCCGCCATTCAGTAAAATCATCGCTCAACTTCCACCTCAACTCATCTCCACTTTCCCATCCTGTCCCCCTGGAGTAGATGTAATTTACCTAGATTTTCAAAAGGCCTTCGATAAGGACATAATAGACTGATGAACAAGGTCAGGGAAAGCGGAGTCAGAGGACAAGTAGCAGAATGGATAATGAGCTGATTGCATGACAGAAAACAGAGAGCAGGGGGAAAGGGAGACTATTCAGAGTGGCAGAAGACGGGTCATGGTGTTCCACAAGGATCAGTGCTGGGACCACTGTTGTTCACAATTTATATTCACGATTTAGACTTTGGATCAAAAACACAATTTCTAAATTTGCAGCTGCTGCCAAATTGCTGGGGGGGTGGGTGGGGGAGAGGTTGGGGGGGGGGGTGGGTGGCGGCAGGTGGAGGGATTGTCAATACTGAGGAGGACTGCAACAGATTACGGGAAGACATTAATAAACCTGAAGAATGGGCATATCATTGGCAAATGAAATTCAACACAGATAAATGTGAGGTACTAAATTTTTGTAAGAAAAATAGGGAGGTCGAAAATACAAATCTAAGCGGGGTAGTGCAAAGGGATCTCGGAGTACAAATGCACACATCACTGAAAGTAGCAACGCATGTTAACAAGGCCATTAAAAAAGAAACCAAGCACAAGGATTTATTTCTGGAGGGATTGAATTGAAAAGTAGAGAAGTTATGGTAAACTTGTATCAAAACTTGTAACTTAGTTAGACCACACTTGAAGTACTGCGTATAATTTGGTCGCTATATTATAAAAAGGATATAGAGGCACTGGAGAGGGTGCAAAAAAGGCTTACAAGGATGATACCAGAAATGCGAGGGAATGCCTATCAGGAAAGGGTGAGCAGGCTGGGACTCATTTCTCTTGAATAGAGAAGGCTGAGGGGTGTTATGAAAGGTTTTGATAGAGTACACATAGCGAGTGTTTCCACTTGTGGGGAAGAGCATAACTAGAGGCCATCAATATAAGATAGTCAGCAAGAAATCCAATAGGTAATTCAGAAGAAATCTCTTAACCCAAAGAGTGGTGAGAATGTGGAACTCGCTACCACAGGGAGTGGTTGAAGTGAATAGTATAGATGCATTTAAGGGCAAGGACTGGTTGGGCCGAATGGCCTGTTTCTGTGCCGTATATCCTATGTAATGTAATCCTAACTTATGCTGTACCTGCCCTTGGTGTGTTTGGGACAGTGTGGAGGTATCTTTGTTCTGTATGATACCCGTGCTGTACCTAGCCTGGGAGTGTTTGCTGGGATAGTGTACATAAGAACATAAGAAATAGGAATAGGAGTAGGCTATTTGGCCCCTCGAGCCTGCTCCACCATTTAATATGATCATGGCTGATCCGATCATGTACTCAGGACCACTTCCCTGCCCGATCCCTATAACCCCTTATCGCTTTATCGTTTAAGAAACTGTCTATTTCTGTCTTAAATTTATTCAATGTCCCAGTTTCCACAGCTCTCTGAGGCAGCGAATTCCACAGATCTACAACCCTCAGAGAAGAAATTTCTCCTCATCTCTGTTTTAAATGGGAGGCCCCTTATTCTAAGATATGCCCTCTAGTTCTAGTCTCCCCCATCAGTGGAAACATCCTCTCTGCAACCACCTTGATACGCCCCCTCATAATCTTATACATTACGATAAGATCACCTCTCAATCTTCTGAATTCCAATGAGTAGAGGCCCAACCTACTCAACCTTTCCTCATAAGTCATCTCCGGAATCAACCTAGTGAACCTTCTCTGAACTGCCTCCAAAGCAAGTATATCCTTTCGTAAATATGGAAAGCAAAACGGCATGCAGTATTCCAGGTGTGGTCTCACCAATACCCTGTACAGCTGTAGTAAGACTTCCCTGTTTTTATACTCCTTCCCCTTTGCAATAAAGGCCAAGATTCCATTGGCCTTCCTGATCATTTACTGTACCTGCATACTATCCTTTTGTGTTTCATGCACAAGTACCCCCAAGTCCTGCTGTACTGCAGCACTTTGCAATTTTTCTCCATTTAAATAATAACTTGTTCTTTGATTTTTCCTGCCAATGTGCATGACCTCACAGTTTCCAACATTATACTCCATCTGCCAAATTTTTGCCCACTCACTTAGCCTGTCTATGTCCTTTTGCAGATTTTTTGTGTCCTCCTCACACATTGCTTTTCCTCCCCTCTTTGTATCGTCAGCAAGCTTGGCTACGTTACACTCAGTCCCCTCTTCCAAGTCGTTAATATAGATTGTAAATAGTTGGAATCCCAGCACTGATCCCTGCGGCACCCCACTAGTTACTGGATGCCAACCAAAGAATTAACCATTTATCCTGACTCTCTGTTTTCTGTTAGTTAGCCAATCCTCTGTCCATCTAATATATTACCCACAACCTTGTGAACTTTTATCTTGTGCGGTACCTTTTATGTGGCACCTTTGTCAAATGCCTTCTGGAAATCCAAATACACCACATCCACTGGTTCCCCTTTATCTACCCTGTTCATCACATCTATTACACTCATAATAAAGGGTGAGACTGAGTACTGTGTGTAATGAGCAAGTATGACCTTAGCTCCTTTAATAAGATTCCAGAGTGAAGGTACCTCGTGGGTGGCCTGCTTATATACTGTGCTCCCAAGGGATGCTGGGATCCCTTGAGACTCCAACAGGTGGGCCCTCTGGTGGTCAGGTTTCATGCATGTTACAAAGGGTTTAATACATAACATCACTCCCCCATGAAGTCAACAGTACACTTATTTACAAAGTAAGACGATCTGGGGCTTTACGCTCCCTTGTCGATCGTCTCAGTACAAATGCGGGTGTGGGAGGGTTGGTCAGTTCTTCACTGAGCTGTTGGGCAGCCAGCCTTGCCGGGCTGCTGGGGATGATGAGTTCGGGTTCATGATCAACCATGATGTCAGTTGTCATTTGTGTGTGTGTGTTGGAGGGTCAAAGTTGGTGATGTCCTCTTTGGGTTGTTCGAAGCTGTTGGTGAACCGCAATTTGATTTGGTCCAAATGTTTACTGTGCGTTTGTCCATTGGCCAATTTGACCTGAAACACCCTACTCCCCTCTTTGGCTATGACCATGCCAGCGAGCCATTTAGGACCATGTCCATAATTGAGTAAAACACAGGATCATTGATTTCAATATCACGTGACAAATTTGCGCAGTCATGGTACACACTTTGTTGATGCCGCTTGCCTTCCACGTGATCATGGAGATCAGGGTGGACAAGAGAGAGCCTTGTTTTTAGCGCCCTTTTCATGAGCAGCTCGGCTGGGGGAACCCCGGTGAGTGAGTGGGGTCTGGTGTGGTAGCTGAGCAGCACTCGGGACAGCCGGGTCTGCAGGGAGCCTTCCGACACTCATTTCAAGCTTTGCTTGATGGTCTGAACTGCCCGTTCTGCCTGGCCGTTGGGGCTTGAACGGGACAGATATGATGTGTTTGATCCCGTTGCGGGTCATGAATTCCTTGAATTCAGCACTGGTGAAGCACGGCCCATTGTCATAGACTAGGACATCAGGCAAGCCATAGGCTTTCAATGTTGGCCGTGGATGTGCTGACAGACATTATTGCACATCAATCCATTTTGAGTAAGCGTCCACGACAAACAAAAAAATTTTTGCCTAGAAATGGGCCTGCATAGTCTACATGGATCCTCGACCACGGTTTGGAGGGCCACGACCACAAACTTAGCGGTTACACTCTGGGTGCATTGCTCAGCTGAGAGCAAGTGTTGCACTGGCGCACTCATGACTCTAAATCTGAATCGATGCCGGGCCATCACACATGGGATCAGGCTATGGCTTTCATCATTACGATGCCTGGGTGGGTGCTGTGTAGTTCACGTATGAATGTGTCTCTGCCTTTCTTGGGCAAGACCATGCGATTGCCCCACAATAGACAGTCCGCCTGCAGGGACAGCTCGTCTTTGCGTCTGTGGAACGGCTTAATCACCTCCTGCATCTCCACTGGGACACCGGACGAGCTCCCATGGAGGACACAGTTTTTTTACCAAGGACAGTAAAGGATCCTGGCTGGTCCAGGTCCTGATCTGGCGGACCATAACGGGGGACTTCTCGTTCCCAAATGCCTCCATGACCATGAGCAAGTCCGCTGGCTGTGCCATATCCATCCCGGCGATGGGCAATGGCAGCCAACTGAGAGCATCTGCGCAGTTCTCTGTGCCCAGTCTGTGGCAGATAACATAGTTGTATGCCGACAGCGTGAGCGCCCATCTTTGGATGTGGACAGAGGCATTGGTATTAATCCCTTTTCTCTCAGAGAACAGCGATATGAGCGGCTTGTGGTCAGTTTCAAGCTCAAACTTGAAGCCAAATAAGTACTGATGCATTTGTTTACCCCGTAAACGCACAGCAGAGCCTCTTTTTCAATTATGATGCAGGCCCTTTCGGCCTTGGACAAACTCCTGGATGCATAGGCGACCAGTTGCAAAATCCCCGATTCATTAGCCTGTTGTAACACACACCCGACCCTGTATGACGATGCATCGCAAGCTAGCATTAATTGTTTACAAGGGTTATGCAGGAGAAGCAATTTGTTAGAACACAATAGATTTCTGGCTTTCTTAAAGACAGTTTCTTGTGAATTCCCCCATACACAGTCGTCTCCCATGCGCCATGCAGGGGTTCTAGCAGGGTGCTTAACCCAGGTAAGAAATTTCAAAAGTAGTTGAGGAGTCCCAGCTCCATCACATTCTGTGGTCATGGCGAGTTCATGATGGACCCCATCGTGGCATCAGTGGGTCTGATGCCATCTGCTGTGATTGTCCTTCCCAAAAATTCGACGTCCTGTGCCAGGAAAACACACTTCAAGCGTTTCAACCTGAGCCCTGCATGATCCAACCGACTAACAACCTCCTCCAGATTCTTCAAGAGCTCCATGGTGTCCCGACCTGTAACCAATATGTCGTCCTGGAAGACCACTGTACAAGGAACCGACTTTAGCAGGCTCTCGATGTTTCGCTGGAAGATCGCCACAGCTGACTGAATCCCAAACGGGCACCGGTTGTAGATAAACAGACCTTTGTGTGTGTTGATGCAGGTGAGGCCTTTCGAAGACTCCTCCAGCTCCTGCGTCATGTAGGCCGAGGTCAGGTCCAGCTTGGTGAACGTCTTCCCTCCAGCCAGGGTCGCAAATAGGTCGTCTGCCTTGGGTAGCGGGTACTGGTCCTGCAGCGAAAAACGGTTAATCGTTACTTTATAGTCCCCACAAATTCTAACACTGCCGTATTCCTTCAGTACCGGGACAATCGGACTAGCCCAGTCATTGAATTCCACCGGCGCGATGATGCCTTCACGTTGCAGCCTGTCCAGCTCAATTTCCACTTTTTCACACATCATGTACAGTACCGCCCGAGCCTTGTAGTGGATGGGTCACGTACCAGGAACCAAATGGTTCTGCACTTTTGCCCCCGGGAAGCTTCCAATGCCTGGCTCGAACAACAATGGGAACTTGCTCAGAACCTGGGTACATGAGGCTTCGTCGATGGACGAAAGCGCTCGGATGTCGTCCCAGTTCCAGCAGATTTTTCCCAGCCAGCTTCTGCCAAACAACGTGGGGCCATTCCCTGGTACAATCCACAGCGGGAGTTCATGTACTAGTCCATCGTAGGAGACTTTGACTTCTGCACTGCCAATTACCGGGATTAGTTCCTTGGTCTAAGTCCTTAGTTTGGTGTGAATGAGGCTGAGCTTGGGCCTGTGTGCCTTATTTCCCCACAGCTTGTCGAAGGCCTTTTTACTCATTATGGACTGACTTGCCCCCGTGTAAAGTTCCATCGATACTGGAATTCCATTCAGTTCAACTTTCAACATTATTGGTGGACATTTCATAGTGAGCGTGTGTACCCTGTACACTTCTGCCTCCTTAGTACGAGTCTCCAATTCAGCCTGATTCACTCTAGATCGATCTTCCTCTGCAACATAGAAACATAAAAACATAGAAACATAGAAAATATGTGCAGGAGTAGGCCATTCGGCCCTTCGAGCTAGCACCACCAATCAATAAGATCATGGCTGATCATTCACCTCAGTACCCCTTTCCTGCTTTCTCTCCATATCCCTTGGTCCCTTTAGCCATAAGGGCTATATCTAACTCTCTCTTGAATATATCTAACGAACTGGCATCAACGACTCTCTGTGGTAGAGAATTCCACAGGTTCACAACTCTCTGAGTGAAGAAGTTTCTCCTCATCTCGGTCCTAAATGGCTTACCCAATTTAACGTGGTGGTTTGCTGGGTTTGCGGGGTTTGCAGCTCGCCTGCACATTCGTTGGAGGTGTCCCATTGTTCTGCAACCATTGCACGCATAGTGCTTAAAGCCGCATTGATGGGGCTGATGATCACCTCCGCAGCACCAACAGGGTGTTAACTGCCTCACATTAACAGTTGATGGCGGACTCTGGGTCAATTGAGGTCGGGCCACAGCAGCTGGCGTGTACGTTCTGCCATGTACATTTCTGCTCAAAACCGATGTTACTTTATGCACAGTATTGGCCAAAACTTCTTTGTTCTGTGAAATCTGCTTGGTGTTGTCGCTGGTGGACATAAATGCCTGGGCTATCGTTATGGCTTTACTTATCCTAAGACTATGTCCCCTGATTCTGGACTTCCCCAACATCGGAAACATTCTTCCCGCATCTAACCTGTCCAGTTCTGTCAGAATCTTATACGTTTCTATGAGATCCCCTCTCATTCTTCTAAACTCCACTGAATAAAGACCCAGTTGATCCAGTCTTTCTTGATATGTCAGTCCCGCCATCCCGGGAATCAGTCTGGTGAACCTTCGCTGCACTCCCTCAACAGCAAGAATGTCCTTCCTCAAGTTAGGAGACCAAAACTGTACACAATACTCCAGGTGTGGCCTCACCAAGGCCCGTACAACTGTAGTAACACCTCCCTGCCCCTGTACTCAACCCATTTGCTTTCTTCACCGCCTGCTGTACCTGCATGCCCACTTTCAGTGACTGATGAACCATGACACCCAGGTCTTGTTGCACCTCCCCTTTTCCTAATCTGCCGCCATTCAGATAATATTCTGCCGCCTTGTTTTTGCCCCCAAAGTGGATAACCTCACATTTATCCACATTATACTACATCTGCCATGTATTTGCCCACTCGCCTAACCTGTCCTAGTCACCCTGCAGCCTCTTAGCATCCTCCTCACAGCTCACACCGCCACCCAGTTTAGTGTCATCAGCAAACTTATCGATATTACACTCAATTCCATCATCTAAATCATTAATATATATTGTAAAGAGCTGGGGTCCCAGCACTGTGCCCTGCGGCACTCCACTAGCCACTGCCTGCCATTCTGAAAAGGACATGTTTATCCTGACTCTCTGCTTCCTATCTGCCAACCATGTTCTCTATCCACGTCAGTACATTACCCCCAATACCATGTGCTTTGATTTTGCACACCAATCTCTTGTGTGGGACCTTGTCAAAAGCCTTTTGAAAGTCAAAATACACCACATCCACTGGTTCTCCCTTGTCCACTCTACTAGTTACATCCTCAAAAAATCCCAGAAGATTTGGCAAGCATGACTTCCCTTTTATAAATCCATGCTGACTTGGACTGATCCTATCACTGCTTTCCAAATGCGCTGCTATTTCATCCTTAATGATTGATTCCAACATTTTCCCCACTACTGATGTCAGGCTAACCGGTCTATAATTACCCGTTTTCTCTCTCCCTCCTTTTTTATAAAGTGGTGTTACATTAGCAACCTTCCAGTCCATAGGAACTGATCCTGAGTCGATAGACTGTTGGAAAATTATCACCAATGCATCCACTATTTCTAGGGCCACTTCCTTAAGTACGCTGGGATGTAGACTATCAGGCCCTGGGGATTTATCAGCCTTCAATCCCGTCAATTTCCCTAACACAATTTCCCGCCTAATACGGATATCCTTCAGGTCCTCCTTCTCACTAGACCCTCGGTCCCCTTGTATATCCGGAAGGTTATTTGTGTCTTCCTTTGTGAAGACAGAACCGAAGTACTTGTTCAATTGGTCTGCCATTTCTTTGTTCCCCATTATAAATTCACCCGAATCCGACTGCAAGGGACCTACATTTGTCTTCACTAATCTTTTTCTCTTCACATATCTATCGAAGCTTTTGCAGTCAGTTTTTATGTTTCCAGCAAGCTTCCTCTCGTACTCTATTTTCCCCCTCTTAATTAAACCCTTTGTCCTCCTCTGTTGAATTCTAAATTTCTCCCAGTCCTCCGGTTTGCTGCTTTTTCTGGCTAATTTGTATGCCTCATCCTTAATTTCCCTTGTTAGCCACGGTTGAGTCACCTTAGAAACATAGAAACATAGAAAATAGGTGCAGGAGTAGGCCATTCTGCCATTCGAGCCTGCACCACCATTCAATAAGATCATGGCTGATCATTCCCCTCCGTACCCCTTTACTGCTTTCTCTCCAAACTTCGTGCTTTTGCCACCAAAGTGGATAACCTCACATTTATCCACATTATCCTGCATCTGCCATGCATTTGCCCACTCACCTAACCTGTCCAAGTCACTCTGCAGCCTCTTAGCATCCTCCTCACAGCTCACACCGCCACCCAGCTTAGTGTCATCTGCAAACTTGGAGATATTACATTCAATTACTTCATCTAAATCATTGATGTGCATTGTAAATAGCTGGGGTCCCAGCACTGAGCCTTGCAGCACCCCACTAGTCACTGCCTGCCATTCTGAAAAGGACCCGTTTATCCCGACTCTCTGCTTTCTGTCTGCCAACAAGTTCTCTAGCCCCTCGAGCCTGCTCCGCCATTCAATAAGATCATGGCTGATCTGGCCGTGGACTCAGCTCCACTTACCCGCCCGCTCCCCATAACCCTTAATTCCCTTATTGGTTAAACATCTATCTATCTGTGATTTGAATATATTCAATGAGCTAGCCTCAACTGCTTCCTTGGGCAGAGAATTCCACAGATTCACAACCCTCTGGGAGAAGAAATTCCTTCTCAACTCGGTTTTAAATTGGCTCCCCCGTATTTTGAGGCTGTGCCCCCGAGTTCTAGTCTCCCCGACCAGTGGAAACAGCCTCTCTGCCTCTATCTTGTCTATCCCTTTCATGATTTTAAATGTTTCTATAAGATCACCCCTCATCCTTCTGAACTCCAACGAGTAAAGACCCAGTCTACTCAATCTATCATCATAAGGTAACCCCCTCATCTCCGGAATCAGCCAAGTGAATCGTCTCTGTACTCCCTCCAAAGCTAGTATATCCTTCCTTAAGTAAGGTGACCAAAACTGCACGCAGTACTCCAGGTGCGGCCTCACCAATACCCTGTACAGTTGCAGAAGGACCTCCCTGCTTTTGTACTCCATCCCTCTCGCAATGAAGGCCAACATTGCATTCGCCTTCCTGATTACCTGCTGCACCTGCAAACTAACTTTTTGGGATTCATGCACAAGGACCCCCAGATCCCTCTGCACCGCAGCATGTTGTAATTTCTCCCCATTCAAATAATATTCCCTTTTTCTGTTTTTTTTCCCAAGGTGGATGACCTCACACTTTCGGACATTGTATTCCATCTGCCAAACCTTAGCCCATTCGCTTAACCTATCTAAATCTCTTTGCAGCCTCTCTGTGTCCTCTACACAACCCGCTTTCCCACTAATCTTTGTGTCATCTGCAAATTTTGTTACACTACACTCTGTCCCCTCTTCCAGGTCATCTATGTATATTGTAAACAGTTGTGGTCCCAGCACCGATCCCTGTGGCACACCACTAACCACCGATTTCCAACCCTTCCCTTTCATAAATCCATGCTGACTTGGACCGATCCTGTCGCAGTGCAGGATTACACTGTTGGATGTGCTGTCCTTCAGATGAGATGTTAAACCATGTTCTCTCTCAGGTGGATATAAAAGATCCAAAGAAGAGCAGGGAGTTATTCCCGGTGTCCTGGCCAATAGTTATCCCTCAATCAACATCACAATAACAGATTATCTGGTCATTATCACATTGGCTGCCGCATTGTCTACATTACAACAGTGACTGCACTTCAAAAGTACTTCATTGGCTGTAACGTGCTTTGGGGTGGCTGTGAAAGGCACTATATAAATGCAAATCTTTCTTTTTATAATCTCTGCAACTTTCTTTTAAAATTATTTATAGAATCAGCTTGCACCACCTTTTCAGGTAGAGCGTTCCAGATCCCAACAACTCTCAGTGAAAAAAAATCTCCTGATCTCCCCTCCAGATCTTTGTCAATGGTTTTGAATCTATGATCTCTGGTTATAGACCCACTCGCCTGAGGGAATCATTTTTCTCGGTCTACTCTATCAAAACTTCTCAAAATCTTGAAAACCTCTATTTGGCCACCTCTTAACCTTCTCTGTTCCAAAGAGACCAGATCTATCATTTCCAACCTCTCCTCATAACTAAAGTCCCATTTCCTGGTAAATCCTGGTAAACATCCTCTCTACCCTTTCCAAGGCCTTTACATCTTTCCTGAAGTGTGGTGCCCAGAACTGTCCACAATACTTCAGGCGAGGCCAAAGCAGTGATTTATAAAGTTCTAGCATGATCTCTTTGCTTTTATATTCTATGCTTCTATTTATAAACCCATATGCTTTTTAAACCACCTTTTCAACTTGGGGTGCCACCTTTAGGAATTTGCGTATGTGGACATCTACACTTTTCAAAATCATGCTATTCACAGTATATTGTCGTAGAAGTTTGCAGCACAGTCTGTGCCAGCCCAAAAAAGAGCTATCCAGCCTAATCCCACTTTCCAGCTCGGTCCGTAGCCTTGTAGGCCACGACACTTCAACTGCACATCCAAGTATCTTTTAAATGTGACAAAGGTTTCTGCCTCTACCACCCTTTCAAGCAGTGGGTTCCAGACCCCCATCACTCTCTGGGCGAAAAGATTCTCCTGAACTCTCCTCTAATCCTACCAATTAGTTTAAATCTTTGCCCCCTGGTTATTGACCTCTCTGCTAAGAAAAATATGTCCACTACCTAGGCCCCTCATAATTTTAGACATCTCCATTAAGTCTTCTCTCAGCCTCCTCTGTTCCAAAGAAAACAACCCCAGCCTATCCAATATTTCCTCATAGCTAAAATTCTCCAGTCCTGCAATTGCATATGGAAATGTTACAGTTGCTGCTAACAGGCACAGGACCCGTTTGCATCAGTGTAGGGGGACACTTCAGGCATGTTTTAAACATTTTCATCTCAGAAATCATATCGTTTAACTATATCAAATGAGTTTTTCTTGTTTAGAATTTTAATGATGTTGATAATTAGCAGCAAAATTACATTTTTAGTGAAGTTGATGGAATAAAGCTAATTAGGAATTAAACTGTAAATTGTAATTAAATCTGATTACGGGATTCCCTTCTGAAAATGTAAAATCTAATTCATGTTTTGTGATTAGAGGACCAGGTCCATGTGGTCCCAGGTATGCTTCCGCACAGGCTGCGTTCCTAGGATCAGTGGGCCACCACGCTTCCCTCTACTCGTGTCAGACCACAGGTTTTCACAGGAGGGCCAGCATCAGGTAGTTCGTATTCCTTTCGCAGGTCAGCGGCATATTCCGGAGGTGCAGCACCGACTGCAATTTTTGGACCATTATTTCTAACTTGATGAAGCTTTTAAATGTTTACTGTGCTCAGCCTCCAAGTATCGATAATCAAAAAGGCAACCAGTTTAACTAGCTGCTACTAACACCAAAAATTCTTAAAAAAGCGAACATGCCAAGCAAGATGATCTAAACAGGAAGGCACAGTTACAAGAGTCAAGTCATGTGGCATGAATGTTTGAGGAACAAACCTTGAAGATCTTTTATGGCGCATTGACAATCGGGAAGTGATTTTGTGATCTTCTTAACACCTTTCCCGTTTAATTTTTACTCCACACAGGGATGTACAATTGTTGAACTTCATCCATATGATCTTTAAAGGTTTGCCATTGCCTATCCACCGTCAACCCTTTAAGTATCATTTGCCAGTCTAATCTAGCCAATTCGCACTTCATAACGTCAAAGTTACCTTTCCTTAAGTTCAGGGCCCTCGTTTCTAAATTAACTTTGTCACTCTCCATCTTAATAAAGAATTCTACCATATTATGGTCACTCTTCCCCAAGGGGCCTCGCACAACAAGATTGCTAATTAGTCCCTTCTCATTACATATCACCCAGTCGAGGATGGCCAGCCCTCTAGTTGGTTCCTCGACATATTGGTCTAGAAAACCATCCCTAATACACTCCAGGAAATCCTCCTCCAACGTATTGCTACCAGTTTGGTTAGCCCAATCAATATGTAGATTAAAGTCACCCATGAATACTGCTGTACCTTTATTGCACATATCCCTTATTTCCTGTTTGATGCTGTCCCCAACCTCACTACTACTATTCGGTGGCCTGTACACAACTCCCACTAGTGTTTTCTTCCCTTTGGTATTCCGTAGCTCCACCCATACCAATTCCACATCATCCAAGCTAATGTCCTTCCTTACAATTGCATTAATTTCCTCTTTAACCAGCAATGCCACCCGCCTCCTTTTCCTTTCTGTTTATCCTTCCTAAATGCTGAAACATAGAAACATAGAAACGTAGAAAATAGTTGCAGGAGTAGGCCATTCGGCCCTTCGAGCCTGCACCGCCATTCAATGAGTTCATGGCTGAACATGCAACTTCAGTACCCCATTCCTGCTTTCTCGCCATACCCCTTGATCCCCCTAGTAGTAAGGACTACATCTAACTCCTTTTTGAATATATTTAGTGAATTGGCCTCACAACTTTCTGTGGTAGAGAATTCCACAGGTTCACCCACTTCTCTGGGTGAAGAAGTTTCTCCTCATCTCGGTCCTAAATGGCTTACCCCTTATCCTTAGACTGTGACCCCTGGTTCTGGACTTCCCCAACATTGGGAACATTCTTCCTGCATCTAACCTGTCTAAACCCGTCACAATTTTAAACGTTTCTATGAGATCCCCTCTCATTCTTCTGAATGCCCTTGGATGTTGAGTTCCCAGCCTTGGTCACCCTGGAGCCATGTTTCCGTGATGCCAATCACATCTTATCGTTAACTGCTACCTGCGCAGTTAATTCGTCCACCTTATTCCGAATACTCCTCGCATTGAGGCACAGAGCCTTCAGCCTTGTCTTTTTAACACACTTTGACTCTTTTTAGAATTTTGCTGTAAAGTGGCCCTTTTTGTTTTTTGCCTTGGGTTTCTCTGCCCTCCACTTTTACTATTCTCATTTCTATCTTTTGCTTCTGTCTCCATTTTATTTCCCTCTTTCTCCCTGCATAGGTTCCCATCCCCCTGCCATATTAGTTTAACTCCTCCCAAACAGCACAAGGATGCAAGCCAGGGGATTTATCTGCCTTTAGTACAGGGAGCTTTACTCTATATCTAACCCATTCTGTACCTGCCTCAGGAATGTTTGATGGGACAGTGCAGAAGGAGCTTTACTCTGTATCTAACCCATGTTGTATGGGCACTGGGAGTGTTTGATGGGACAGTGTGGAGGGAGCTTTACTCTGTATCTGACCTGTGCTCGACCTGCACTGGTAGTGTTGTTGGGACAGTGTTGAAGGAGCTTTACGCTGTATCAAACTCATTCTGTTCGTGCCCTGGGAGTGCTTGATGGGATAGTGTCGAGGGAGAATTACTGTGTATTTAACCCATGCTGTATCTGCTCTGGGAGTGTTTGATGGGACAGTGTAGAGGGAGCTTTACTCAGTATGTAACGCAGGCTGTACCTGTCCTAGGTGTGTTTGATGGGAAAGTGTAGAGGGAGCCTTACTCTGTATCTAACCAGTAATGTACCTGCCCTGGGAGTTATTGTGTTCTTAACACAGATGAGGCTGCATACAGGGAGGTTAAAGTAACAGTGACCTCAGTCTTTATTCAGACACTCCAGAGTGAGGAACAGGCCTTAGGGGCCGGCTTGTATTCAGTGCTCCCAAGGGATGCTGGGATCCCTTGGGACTTCAGGGGATGAGCTCCCTGGTGGCGGAACATGGGAGTACATGCTTTACAGATACACAACATCACTCCCCACCACCCCCCCACCAAATTCAAAGTGAAAACTATTTACAAGGTGAGGCGGTCGGGAGCCTTTCTTTCCCTGGTGGACTGCCTCGGTACAAATGTCTGTTCTGGTGTGTTGGCTGTGCCCTCGCTGGGCTAGCGTGTTGTTGGCCCTGCAGGGCTGCTGGGTGAGCCTGGCCTTGCTGGGCTGTTGGGCGTGATGGGTTTGATGTCCTGGTCCGGCGTGGTGTCGTTGATCCTTTGGGTGTGTGTTGTGGGCTCGAAAAAGGTGGTGTCTGCTATGGGTTGTTCAGGGCAGTCTGTGAACCGCAGCCTCGTTTGGTCCAGGTGCTTTCTGCAAATTTATCCATTGTCTAGTTTGACTACAAACACCCTATTCCCATCTTTTGCTATCACCGTGCCCGCAATCCACTTGGGACCATGTCCATAGTTTAGCACATACACAGGGTCATTCAGATCAATTTCCCGTGACACAGTGGTGCGCCCTCGTACATTTTGTTGCTGCCGCCTGCTCTCTACCTGATCATGCAGGTTGGGGTCAACCAGCGAGAGTCTGGTTTTAAGTGTCCTTTCATGAGTAGCTCAGCCAGGGGCACCCCTGTGAGTGAGTGGGGTCTCGTGCTGTAGCTGAGCAGTACTCGGGACAGGCGGGTTTGGAGTGAGCCTTCTGTGACTTGTTTAAGGCTCTGTTTGATTGTTTGTACTGCCCGCTCTGCCTGCCCATTGGAGGCTGGTTTAAATGAGGCTGAGGTGACATGTTTGATCCCATTGCAGGTCATGAATTCTTTAAATTCGACACTGGTGAAACATGGCCCATTGTCACTGACCAGTATGTCAGGCAGGCCGTGGGTGGCAAACATGGCTCTCAGGCTTTCAATGGTGGCGGTGGCGGTGCTTCCCGACATTATTTCACATTCAATCCATTTTGAAAAAGCATCCACTACCACCAGGAACATTTTACCGAGAAACGGGCCCGCATAGTCGGCATGGATCCTCGACCATGGTCTGGAGGGCCAGGACCACAAACTTAGTGGTGCCTCTCTGGGCGCGTTGCTCAACTGAGCACATACACAGGACACATTGCCGTACACAGGACTCTAAGTCAGAATCGATACCGGGCCACCACACGTGGGATCTGGCTATCGCTTTCATCATTACTATACCCGGGTATGTGCTGTGGAGATCCGAGATGAACATCTCCCTGCCCTTTTTTGGTAGCACTACGCGGTTATCCCACAACAGGCAGTCTGCCTGAATGGACAGCTTGTCCTTTCGCTGCTGGAACGGCTTGATTGGCTCTTGCATTTCAACGGGGATGCTGGCCCAGCTCCCATGTAGTACACAGCTTTTACTAGGGACAGCAGAGGATCTTGGCTGGTCCAAGTCCTAATCTGGTGGGCTGTGACAGGTGATTTATCATTTTCAAACGCTTCCATGACCATCAACAAGTTTGCAGGCTGCGGCATTTCCACCCCCGTGGTGGGCAATGGTAGCCGACTGAGAGCATCCGCACAGTTCTCGGTGCCTGGCCTGTGGTGGATGGTATAGTTATACGCTGATAGCGCGAGTGCCCACCTTTGTATGCGGGCTGAGGCATTAGTATTTATCCCCTTGTTTTCAGCGAACAGGGATATAAGGGGCTTGTGATCAGTTTCCAGCTCAAATTTGAGGCCAAACAGGTACTGATGCATTTTCTTTACCCCGAACACACACGCTAATGCCCCTTTCTCAATCATGCTGTAGGTCCTCTCGGCCTTAGACAAGCTCCTGGAAGCATAGGCCACAGGTTGCAACTTCCCCGCAACGTCGACTCCGTACGACGACGCGTCACATGCTAGCACAAGTCTTTTACATGTATTATACAATACCAGCAGCTTGTTGGAGCATAAAATGTTTCTGGCTTTCTCAAAAGCAATTACTTGGTTTTTTCCCCCATACCCAGTTCTCACCTTTGCGCAATAACGTATGTAGGGGCTCTAAAAGGGTGCTTAACCCTGGTAGGAAGTTACCAAAATAGTTGAGGAGTCCCAGGAACAACCGCAGCTCTGTGACGTTCTGTGGCCTGGGCGCGTTCCTGATAGCCTCTGTCTTGGTGTCTGTGGGCCGAATGCCGTCCGCTGTGATCTTTCTTCCCAAAAATTCCACTTCTGTTGCCATGAAGACGCATTTCGACCTCTTCAGCCGCAGCCCTACGTGATCCAGTCGCTGGAGGACCTCCTCCAGGTTTTGTAGGTGCTCGACGGTGTCCCGACCCGTGACCAATATGTCATCCTGAAAGACCACCGTGTGTGGTACCGACTTGAATAGGCTCTCCATGTTTCTCTGGAAGATCGCTGCAGCCGACCGAATTCCAAACGTGCATCTGTTGTAGATGAGCAGTCCCTTGTGCGTGTTGATGCAGGTGAGCCCCTTCGAAGACTCCTCCAGCTCCTGCGTCATGTAGGCCGAAGTCAGGTCGAGCTTGGTGAACGTCTTGCCTCCTGCCAGCGTCGCAAATAGATCGTCTGCCTTAGGTAGCGGGTATTGGTCCTATAGCGAGAAACGATTAATAGTTACTTTATAATCGCCACAAATCCTGACCGTGCCATCACTTTTGAATACTGGAACAATCGGGCTGACCCACTCGCTGAATTCCACTGGGGCGATGATGCCCTCGTGTTGCAGCCTGTCCAGCTCGATTTCCACTTGCATATGGTTACATATGCATCTAAAGCTGAGAGAGCCTACAGTCTGGTTGAGAAAGAGGCGTTAGCATGTGTATGTGGGGTTAAGAAAATGCACCAATACCTATTTGGACTTCGGTCTGACCACAAGCCGCTCATTTCGCTGTTTTCAGAGAGCAAAGGTATAAATACCAATGCTTCGTCCCGCATCCAAAGATGGGCACTAACATTATCCACTTATGGCTATGTTATCCGCCGCAGACCAGGCACTGAAAACTGTGCCGATGCTCTTAGCCGGCTACCATTACCTACCACTGGGGTTGAAATGGCGCAGCCTGCAGAGTTGCTACTGGTCATGAATGCTTTTGAGAGCGAGGGGTCACCCGTCACAGCTCGCCAGATCAGGACCTGGACCAGCCAGGATCCTGTGCTATCATTAGTAAAGAGTTGTGTCCTAAATGGGAACTGGTCGGCCGTTCCCGAGGAAATGCATGATGAAATTAAGCCACTTCACCGATGCAAAGATAAAATGTCCATCCAGTCGGATTGTCTCTTATGGGATAATCGCGTGGTTTTGCCAAAAAAAGGCAGGGAAACGTTTATACGCAACCTACACAGTACCCACCCAGGCATTGTCATGATGAAGGCAATTGCCAGGTTGCATGTTTGGTGGCCCGGCATTGACTCAGACTTGGAGTCATGCGTGCATCAGTGCAACACTTGCTCGCAACTGAGCAATGCACCAAGGGAGGTTCCACTGAGTCTGTGGTCATGGCCCTCCAAACCGTGATCCAGGATCCACGTAGATTTTGCCAAGATATTTTTAGTAGCTGTAGACACTTATACCAAATGGATTGAATGTGTAATCAGGTCATCCAGCATGTCCATAGCCACCATTGAAAGCCTCCAGGCCATATTCGCCACCTATGGCTTGCCTGACATCCTTGTCAGCGACAATGGACCGTGTTTCACCAGCTCGGAATTCAACGAGTTTATGACCCGCAATGGCATCAAGCACGTCAGGTCTGCTCCGTTTAAGCCTGCGTCTAACGGTCAAGCAGAGCTGGCAGTCCAAACAATCAAGCAGAGCATGAAACGCGTGACAGACGGCTCCCTACAGACCCACTTGTCTCGCATTCTGCTCAGTTACCGGACGCAACCCCATTCGCTCACCGGGTTCCCCTGGCAGAATTGCTAATGAAGAGAGCCCTCAAAACCAGGCTCTCCCTAGTCCACTCGGATCTTAATGGTCACGTGGAAACCCGGCAACACCAGCAGAACATGTACCACGATAGCGCGGCTGTTTCACATGACATTGAAGTTAATGGCCCTGTGTCTGTCCTGAATTACCGTCATGGTCCTAAATGGGTTGCTGGCACTGTTCTGGCCAAGGAAGGGAATAGAGTGTTTATAATCAAACTGTTAAATGGCCAAACGTGCAGAAAGCATTAAGATCGGACCAAATTGCGATTTACTGACAACCAGGAATGACTTGAAGAGAACATCACCATCGACGATCCACCAACACACACCCAACCAGCAATCGACCTCGCTGTCAATCACGAGGATGAACCCACCATTCCTGACAGTCCGGTCAGACCAGCCGCGGTGCAATGCAGCAACTCTCACATGCCAAGGTTTGAACTGAGATGATCAACCAGGGAGCGCAGGGCTCCAGATCGCCTCAACTTGCAAATAACTTGTACCGAAGACTTTGATGTTATATATGTAACCAGGTAATACTTGCCACCAGAGGGCGCGACTTTTGGAGTCCTAATGGTCATCTGCACATGCGTGCAGGGCCAGTATAAAAGGTTGGCTGCCATGTTGTTTAGGCACTCTGGAGTTGTAATAAAGAAGGCTAAGGTCACACTAAGTTTCGCTCACAGTACTCAGCCTCATGGAGTTCTTCGGTACACAATAGGCCCGATCGCATTCGGATGTTGAAAAAACGTCACTTCTTCCCACGCCCCCCGGAGAGCTTCCGACTCGGAACCGACACCGGCCTTGGGCCGAGAATCACCACCCGCCACAGAGCCCCGAGCAGAGGCTGCTAGCGCACAGGCGCAGGAGAGCGCGAGCCGGATGATTGGGGGAGGGGTGGTGCACTGAGCATGCGCAGTGTGGTCATGTGCTGACCATGCGCGGTGTGGCAACAACTTGTTTATACAGCTTGAATAGAGTGAGACATCCCAAGGTGCTTCACAGGAGTATTATAAGACTTTAATTTGACACCGAGCCACATAAGAAGAACTTAGGGCAGGTGAGCAAAAGCTTGGTCAAAGAGGTAGGTTTTAATATGCATCTTAAAGCAGGATAGAGAAGAGTAGAGGTTTAGGCAGGGAGTTCCAGAGATTGGGACCCAGGCAGCTGAAAACACCGCCACCGATGGTTGAGCGATTATAATCAGGGATGCTCAAGTGGGTAGAATTAGAGGAGCGTAGCTATCACAAGTATTTGTGGGGCCAGAGGACGTTACAAAGATAGGGAGGGGTGAGGCCATGGAGGGATTTGAAAATAAGGATGAGAATTTTGAAATTGAGGCGTTGCTTAACCGGAAGCCAATGTAGGTCAGCGAGCACAGGGGTGATGGGTGAACGGGACTTGGTGCGAGTTAGGACACAGGCAGCCGAGTTTTGGATGAGCTCAAGTTAATATAGAGTAGAATGTGGGACGCCAGCCAGCAGTGCATTGCAATAGTCAAGTCTAGAGGTACAAAGGCATGAATGAGGGTTTCAGCAGAGGATGAGCTGAGGCACGGGCTGATACGAGCGATGTTATGGAGGTGGAAATGGGTGGTCTTGGTTATGCTGCGCCTACGTGGTCGGAGCATTCTGGGTAAGATCATCCGCCATTTTCATAAAATGAAACAGCACAGATGGAGGCCATTCGGCCCATCGAGTCTGTGCCGGCTCTATGGTAGAGCTATCCAGTTAGTTCCACTCCCCTGCTCTTTCCCCATAGCCTGTAAATATTTTCCCATCAGTATTTATCCAATTCACTTTTGAAAGTTACTATTGAATCCGCTTCCACCACCCTGTCAGGCAGTGTATCCTAGATTGCAACAACTCGCTGCTTAAAAAGGTTTTTCCTCAGGCCGCCTCTGCTTCTTTTGCCACTCACCGTCAATCTGTGACCTCTGGTTACCAACTCTTCTGCCACTAGAGTTTCTCTTTATTTAGTCTCATAAAACTGTTCAGGATTTTGAACATTCTATCAAATCTCTTCTGCTCCAACGAGAATAACCGCAGTTTTCTCCACCATCTCCACATAACTGAATTCCCTCATCCTTGGTGCCATTCCAGTAAATCTCTTCTACACCGCCTCTAAGGCATAGACATCCTTCAGAAAGTGTGGTGCCCAGAATTTAACACAATAAGAGCATAAGAAATAGCAGCAGGAGTAGGCCTTATGGCCCCTCGAGCCTGCTCCGCCATTCATTAAGATCATGGCTGATCATCGACCTCACTCCACTTTCCTGCCCAATCTCCATATCCCTTGATTCCCCTTGACTCCAAAAATCTATCTCGGCCTTGAATATATTCAGAGATTCAGCATCCACAGCCCTCTGGGCAGAGCATTCCAAAGATTCACAACCCTCTGAGTGAAGAAATTCCTCCTCATCGCTATCTTAAATTGCCTACCCCTTATCCTGAGACTGTGACCATTAGTTCTAGACATTCCTGCTCGGGGAAACAACGTCTGAACATCTACCCTGTCAATTCCCTTCAGAATCTGATCAATGCACCAGCTGAGACCGAAACATCAAGGGCTCAATTTTCCCCAAAGCCGTTTTTTTGGTGTATTGCTAGAGTTACGCCAGTGTTTCTAGGCCACAACTGCCTCAAAAATAAATGTGCCAAGTTTTCCCGTGCTATTTTTTGAAATTGGCGCCACGCAGCAGTCCTGTAACCTCGGAGGTTGGAGCCCTTCTGCGCATGCACGGGAAAAAAAGGACATTTCCTGTGGGTGTGCTTGCGCAGTACAGCTCCCGGTCTGCAATCAGCCATTTTTAACAAGCCAGTGTGTGTGTGAGAACTTTAATTCTCATTGGAAAAATCGGAGCTGCAACGCGGCGCAAGGATCAAGAATTTCTCACAGGATGAAGTGGAGGCAGTTGTTACTGTGATTGAGGGCAGATGGCCACCAGGCAAGGTCACAAACATTCCACCCAAAGAAATGAAGAAACACTGGAACCAACTTACGGAAGATTATTGTGCAGTGGTGACCACCCCGAGGCCTGGAGGCCAGTGCAAAAAGAAATGGCAGGAAAATGGTCAAGTAGTTAGTGTAAGTAATATTTGCATTTATTCAATGGAATTGCTATTGTAAATGTGACCAGCTGTATATGTCCCACCCAGCAGAAAGGCACCCTCCCTAAAAAGTAATGTTTTCATCTTTGCAGAGGAAGGTGGCATATAACAAACGGGAAAGAACTCGAACAGGAGGCCCGGCAAAACTGCACCCACTGACACCCTTGGAAGACAGGGTCACTGCTTTGATGGGTCCTGCCTGGAGAAAAGCAACCACCACTGCACAAGCTGGGCCCACACTCGAGGGAGAAGGTAAGTCCTGCAAATTCCACAGTCTGGCTTTGCTAAATGTGAAGTACTGCACGGGTTAGCCATGCTTCGGTTCATGGGGATGTCTCCGTCAGCTACGTTTCGGTTGATGCAATGTGCTATCATTCATCGTGGTCCTTCAAATCAGCCTGCTGCTTGCGCTGTGTTAGCCTACTCATGCCACCCACCTTGCCCCCTCCTCTGCTGCTTACCATTTGTCTGTTCTGTTATATTTTGCAGAACTTGAGGCCAACCCCAAAGATGCAGCAGAAGACTCAGATGAGGATGAGCCTGAAGAGGAGAACATCTTGCAATCCCACCTTCCAGACCAAGAGCATGGGGGGGGGGGGGAGGGAATGGATGAATCCCCCACTGTTGTAATCACTTTAGAGGAGGTGCAGATACTGCCCATTGAGGTGCCAGCCCCTTCCCTGACTAGTGGTTTGAGTGTTGGTAGGACATTCCATGGTTTCCCACCGTCCGAGGCTGGAGATTCCAGTGGGGTGCAGCGAGGCACACGCAAGGCCCACCGTCCGAGGCTGTGGGTCCCAGTGGGATGCTGCGAGCCACACCCAGGGTGAGGAGGGGAAGGAGAGCTCGACCGCATTCTCCCAATGAGAAGGAAAGCCTGTAAGAGAAAGGATAACCATCCGTGGCTAACTAAGGAAATAAGGAATGGTATCAAAGTGAAAACAAGGGCATACAATGTGGCTAAAACTAGTGGGAGGCCAGAGGATTGGGAAATTTTAAAAAGCCAGCAAAGAACAGCTAAAAAAATTATAGAGAGGGATGATAGATTATGAAAGTAAACTAACACAAAATATAAAAACTGATAGTAAGAGTTACTACAGGTACATAAAAAGGAAAAGAGTGGCTAAAGTAAATGTTGGTCTCCTCGAGGATGAGACTGGGGAATTAATAATGGAGAACAAGGAAATGGCAGCGACGTTGAACAAATATTTTGTATCGGCCTTCACGGTAGAAGACACAAAAAACATCCCAATAGTGGATAATAAAGGGGCTATAGGGAGGGAGGAACTTAATACAATCTATGGGCTCAAATTTCCCCAGGAGTTGCCCCACTTTTTTGAGAGCAAGTAGCTTTTCTTGGAGTAACTTAAAAATCGCAAATTTCCCCATTTAACTTGCTCCAGTGTAAGTCAGTTAGTTAGGTTTTTTTTCTCCAAAAGGGGACGTGATCAGCCACTTACGCCTGTTTTGGCCATAGAAGCAGTTTTGGCCAGCTAAAAGTTACTCCAAACTAACTTGGGCCCGTGTATGTAGCCACTTTTGTAGGCACAGAAAAACCTTACCTACATTTAAGAAATCAGCGCAGGGAGCCAGAGATAGGGGAGGGGGAGCGGAGGTCGGGGGAGGAGGTGAGTTAGAGCATTCCAAAGCACTAAACACCTTCACAGCACCAGCACAACATCAAAATAACTTCAGCACAACATCTTCACGATGGGAGTGGCATTTGATTGTCAGGCCTGTGTGCCCTTATTGCAGCAGCTAGCTCCCTCATGGCCTCTGCCATTGTTTTCACTCCCTCTGACATACCCACCCTCAGTTCCCGTCTCAGTGCTGATATTTCTCCCACCAGTGTCGCAACCTCATCACGCACCCCACTGACGGTGGCCACGAGTGATCGGGTAAGGGCATTGGTCTCCTCGTCCAATGACGTAACCTGATGTACATCTGATGAAGGCTGCATCTCAGGAGAGACTGGTCGGCTTCTCCTTCCCCTCGCCGTGGGTCTGCCTAGCGGCACCCATCCAGTGCAAGGTGCAGGCTGGGACGGTGGGGCACTGGGTGTTTCAACCTTCATTCCACCACCGCCACTGGGACCCACAACCTCGGAAGGTGTGAAACCAAGGAATGTCATGGCAGAGCTCATGGAGGTGTCTGGCAAAGTGATGCCCTGTACCATGGACTGATCCATATCACGATCAGCATTCTCCCGTGAACACAGATCCATGAACCCCCCTCCCCACCCCCCACCCGCATTGGTCTGGAGCAGACGCATCTGGATCTTCTTGTTGATCTTCACGATGTTCAGAATTATCTTCTTCTTCTGCAAAATGCAACAGATCAGTCAAATGGTTAGCAGGAAAGGAGGGGGCAAGATGGGTGGAATGAGTAGTCTCATGCATAGCAGGCCAGTCAACAGGTTGATTTGAAGGGCGACGATGCATTTTCATGATTGACCCTCACCCTCACGTGTGGGCCCAGCTTGTGCAGAGCTGATTCTCTTTCTGCAGGTGTGACTCAGCAAGGCAACGACCCTCTGTTCCAGTGGTGATAGTTGGTGCAGATTTGGCGGCCCTCCTCCTGTTCTAGTTCTCTCCCTTTTGTTGTCGGCCAATTTCTTCTGCAAAGATGAAAATATAATGTTTGCCACATGGTGAGCTTCTGATGGATGGGACATATACAGATGATCACAGTAAAAATTGCAATTCCATTTAAGACTCAAGATAATACTTACACTCACTACTTGACCAATGTCCTGCCATTTCTTTTTACACTGGCTTCCAGTTCTTGCTGTGTTCATCCCTGCGGAGAATTCTACTGCAACTAGGTTCCAGTGTCTCCTCATTTCTTTGGGTGGAACTTTTGTGTGACCACTCTTACTGATATCCAGCTCCTGCCACCTGCCTCAATGACAGTGACTAGTTTCTCCACTTCCTCATGCAAGAAGTTCTTCGTTCTTGTTGCATGCTCTTACATCATTGGTGTATTGGATTCACACTCGGGTAATGTTGCAAAAACACAGTTCTCACCTATGCAGCACTCCTTTCCACTCCCTCAGCCACCCAAAAATCAATATTAACACCTTACCTTCCAATATGGCCCACTGCCAATGCTGCTGAGGCACTGAGGATGCTCTCCCTTTAAATGGCCGATTGCCATGATTCTTGGCCCATTGCGCATGCGCGCACGCACAAACGGACATGCGTTCCCCTGCCAGCACTGAAGACATGCTGGGCCCAAGCCCTGCCCCCTCTGCTAGCTGCGCTGAGCAAGTGCGACCCAAGCTCCGCCCCCCCCCGCAGGTATCGCAGCGCCATGCCACGGGACCACAGGGATCCAGGAGCAGCTAAATTATCCCGGTAAGTTTTCTCCACTGCAACATTGGCGCACCACGCTCTAAGCGGCTGGGGAAATTTGGGCCCACTATCACTAATGAAGTAGTACTCGGTAAAATAATGGGACTAAAGGTGGACAAGTCCCCTGGACCTGACATCCTAGGGTCTTAAGAGAAGTAGCTGCAGAGATAGTGGATGCATTGGTTGTAATCTAGCAAAATTCCCTGGATTCTGGGGCGGTCCCAGCGGATTGGGAAACTGCAACTGTAACGCGCCTATTGAAAAAGCAGGCAGATAAAAAGCAGGAAACTATAGACCAGTAAGCTTAACATCTGTTGTTGGGAAAATGCTGGAGTCCATTATTAATGAAACAGTCCTGAAAGTAGCAGGCCAGGTGGATAAGGTGGTTAAAAAGGCATACGGAATGCATGCCTTTATTGGCTGAGGCACAGAATACTATAGCAGGGAGGTTATGCTTAAATTGTATAATACTCTGGTTAGGCCACAGCTGGAGTACTGCGTGCAGTTCTGGTCACCGTATTATAGGAAGGACGTGATTGCACTAGAGAGAGTGCAGAGGAGATTTACTAGGATTGGAATGGAGAATCTTAGCTATGAGGACAGATTGGATAGGCTGGATTTGTTTTCCTTGGAACAGAGAAGGCTGAGAGGAGACCTCATTGAGGGGTATAAAATTTTGAGGGGCCTGGATATAGTGGATAGCAAGGGTCTATTTCCCTTGGTGGAGGGGTCAATTACAAGGGGACATAGTTTTAAGGTGGCTGGTGGAAGGTTTAGAGGGGATTTGAGGGGAGGCTTCTTTACGCAGAGGGTTGTGGGGGTCTGGAACTCACTGCCTGGAAAGATGGTGGATGCAGAAACCCTCACTGCATTTAAAAGGTTTTTGGATGGACACTTGAACTGCTGTAAGCTGCAGGGTTACGGAACTAGAGTTGGTAAGTGGGATTAAACTGGATAACCTCTTGTTGGCTGGCACAGATACGATGGTTAAGTACTGCAGGAAATTGAATACGGCCAGGGTGATCTCCTGGACTAGTTTCGATCACCTGGATGGCTTGGAGAGGAATTTTCCCAGATTTTTTTCCCCCAATTGGCCTGTGTTTTTTGTCTGTTTTTTTGCCTCTCCCAGGAGATCACATGGCTCCGGTTGGAGTGGAGTGTAGAATGTTGCAGTGCAGCAGGTCTCGCAGTTGTGTGAGGCGGACTGGTTGGGTCGGATGCTCTTTACCTTTCCGTCATTGTTCATAGGTTTATATGTAACCTTCAGGGCTGCTGACTGAGGGCCGTGTGGCTCTTTGTTGGCTGGCGCGGTTGAAATGGCCTCCTTCTGCGCTGTAGATTTCTATGTTTCTAAGAGTTTTGAATGAACTGAAGTTTACAGAGGGGAAAGATACAAGACCAAATAGGAGAGCATTGGTCTAGTGAAGTCTGGAGGTAAGAAAAGCATGGGCATGGACAAGGGTTTGAGCAGCAGATGGGCCGAGACAGGGGCAGAGACGGGCAATTTTACAGAGGTGGAAGGAGGAGGCCTTGGTCTAAGAGTCAAAGAGGCTGTCGATGTTGTGAACAGACAGTTTCAGCCTCAGGCAATGGCCAGGGAGGGGGATGGAGGTGGTTGGTAGGGAACTGTTAGATCTCTTAATTTTCAATGAAATGCGAACTTCAGTTGTAGTTTTAACATAACTTTTATTCTGGCAGCAGCAACATGCTTCTGGCTGATTGCCAGTTCCTTTGTCTTTCTGAGAACACATGGCCAAAATGTCTGTTCATATACCTGATCAGTTTACAGAAAAGAACCCGCCTTCTTTGACCTTATTGGCTCAATTGATATTCTGTTAACCTTTAATTGGCTCGCTACCAAAGGTCCTAAAATGTCAAGTTGATTGATGACTTAATGCAACATGCTCCCACTCACGTAACAGCTCTGACTGGGGGGGTCTGTGCTTTCTCACAGCCTGTCTGAATGCAGCCTGTTTGAATTCTCTATCAATCCCCCCTTTGATTATTTCACAAACTGAATCATAAAACATCAGGTATCACTGGTTAAACATTCTACAAAATAATTTCATACATGTTAATAGAGTTTCCTTCTAAAATTTGTTGATGTGTTTCGCCACATGTCCGGACTAGTAGCTTCCACACAAATTTACACCAACCCGAATTCCATCATGGCCACAATGGAAGTCTGGTTTTAGTAGGTTAATTAACCTTATTCCAATTTAATCCAAATCAATATCTTAATTCAACCAATAAACAACCTTCCCTTAAACATAACATACCCCTGTGCCACGTACAGACGGTCTGCTGGGACCTGCAAGGTGTCTCACCTGCGGGACAGCAGCTACAGCCACCTGGTTGCAACAACATTTAATCAACATAAACAATATAAAAGTAAAATAATTACAACGAATAGAACTAAACCTTCCACCAATGAAGTTCCTATTGAACCTAGCCATTCAGTGGCTCCGCTCCACAAAGTGAATGATGGGGGTTGCTTAAGTTTTTCTACCTCCTTTTGGATATGCTCCGCTAAGTGGGTAATTTCTTCGGAGCTATCTGGGATATACGTGCAACACTCAGTTCCGAGTAGGGCACAAGTACCTCCCTTTTCAGCCAGGATGTAGTCAAGGGCCAGTCTATTCTGTAGGGCTACTGTGCGGATTGCTACCATTTCTGCATTGATTTTAACTAGGGCCTCTGATGTATCATTGGCTACTCGTTCCACAACGGATGCCATGTTAATGGATTCCCTTGCCAGTTTGGCGATCCCATACCCGGGGATCAGAATGGCAAAGAACCTCTCTGTTTCTGTGATAGCTCTCTTAGGACGGTGTAAATGTTCCGACAGTGACGTTATATGATACATATATGGCACAATATAGGCTAAATAGCAGGATCCCGTCCAATTCTGGGGCAGCCAAGGGTAGACCTTGTGGCCACACATCCAATAGGTGCCATTATAGGCAATGTTAGCTGTTTCTTTGTCAGCAACACTCTGGGGCCTGTCCAAGCTTTTCCATCTATTTTATTCAGGATCCCCGTTACGTTAAGAATTCCCACATCGGCCCAGTTTGGATGGTTCTGTGGCTTGATTACATTATAATTCCGGGAGCAGTTACTATACCCCATATTTTGTCCTCCCTTGATGTTTCTAATCAGACAGACCGCTTCCCCCGGTCTTCCTATTCCCGTTGTATTAGTGATAACAAAAAATGGGGGCCGTTTCGAACTATTGCAGCACGGTTGGTATCCCCCCTTCAAAGGTAGTCAGATTGTAACCTACTGACTTCTATTTACTTGCCCAGTTTTCCGTATCCTGAAACGCATTGCCTGTTTTGTTTTGATTAATTATCCACTCAGCCATTTCTGAGATATTCAAGGGAACTGGCCTCAAGGGAATCCCTTCCTTTGAGTGAATAGGAATATGCACACATATCCAACAACTAGAAATGTTACCTTGTTTGGCATAAATGTATGACATATATAAAAATGTATTTACATGTAATTCCCTTTCTACCCTACTATTTCCCTGTGGTGCAGAGGGTCGGCTAGTAAGAAGTAGGCAAATGCCTAGAATACCTACAGTCAGTAATACAGTAAATTTATATATTTTGGCAAAAAGTAATTGTTCTTATTAGATTTCAGCTTCAGTTATGGGTGCTCGTTTAATGTGTGAAGCGTGGATCCAGGCTTTCTTTCCTTGGACTTTAACAGCTGCCTGGGTGGTCAATAACACTTGGTAAGGTCCCTCCCACTTGGCACCCAAAGGTTCTTAATGCAACTTTTTCACATACACCCAGACTCTCGGGATGATGTCGTGTCCTCCTTCAGGTGGATTACCCCAAGCTGCCGATACCTGTCGGGAAACAGAACTAATAGCATTGGTTAGGTTCTGACAGTATGACAACAAAGTGTCACTCATTAAGTGAACATCAGCTTTCCATAAATCAATAGTTCCTGGCAGCGACATGGGTCTTCCTGTTATAATTTCAAATGGGCTTAGACTTGTAGTTCTGTTTGAGGTTGCCCTAATGCTACATAGCAGTATTGGTAGTGCCTGGGGCCATGGTGTTCCTTCTTGGTGATATTTGGCAAGCCGTTGTTTCAGAGTTCGATTCATTCGCTCTACTTGTCCTGATGATTGTTGATGATAAGGACAGTGTAAATCCCACGTGATGTTCAGTAACTTACAGACTTCTTGGCAGACAGCACCTGTGAAGTGTGTTCCCTGATCTGAGTCAACGTTACTCAGGACTCCCCATCGGGGAATGTAATCCTTACACAAGACCTTTGCAGTGTGATTGGCTGTGGCTCTTTTAGCTGGGACAGCTTCTACCCATCTAGAGAATCTGTCGACCATGACAAGAATGTTAGTGTATCCTTCGCATGAAGGAAGAGATATATAATCAACCTGTAGATGCTGGAATGGTCCGACAGGGGCAGGAGACCTCAGTTGGGACATTACCGCGATGAGTCCAGAATTATTTTTCTGGCAGACCACACAGCGGTCTGCTACCAGCTGGGCAAGTTTTTTAAATCCCCGACCCCACCAGCTTTTCTGGAACCGTGCCATCATCTGTTGTGAGGCCAAGTGTCCCCACGAGTGGATCTGTTGGGCTAAAAAAGGCGTAAGTGCTTGTGGCGCGACTGGCTTGTCGGTAACTCTTTGTCTCCAGACACCATCTTCTCATAGCTTAATTCCTGCCTCAATCCATGTCCATTTTTCCTCTCGGGAGCACTCGCCTTGCATTGTTTGAAGGTCTCGTGTCAGAGTCCTGAGTGCTTTCAATCTGCACATCTGTGTTGGTCCTTCTGGGGGAACGCCCTGAGGTGGCATCTTTAGCTGCCTGGTCGGCTTGGGCATTTCCCTGTGCTTCCATGGTATTTTCCTTGGTATGGGCCTTACACTTCAGGATGGACAATTTCTGAGGTAATTGTATGGCCTCTAGTAAGTCTCGGACTTCTTTTCCATTTCGGATAGGTATACCAGCAGCAGTGAGGAATCCTCTTTTCCGCCATAACAGACCAAAGTCGTGAGCGACTCCAAAAGCATAACGCGAATCTGTGTAGACATTAGCTGTCTGTCCTTCTGCTATTCGACATGTTCTGACAGGGCCCGTAACTCGGCCTATTGTGCTGACGTTCCTGAGCGTAAACATCCTTTTGCCACTACCTCATATAAGGTTGTAACTGCCCATCCTGCTTTTCTGGTACCATTGTTAACAAAGGAGGAACCATCTGTAAACAGGATGAGGTCTGGGTTGTGCAGAGGCTCCTCTGCTGCTAAGGCTGCTTCTTCTGTTTCTTTTAAAATCTCCATGCAGTCATGCTCTTCACATTCTCCCCCCTCTTGCTCCCTCGATTCTGACATCGGGAGCATAGTTGCAGGATTAACCGGGCTGGCCCGGATGATATGGAGATTAGGAGCTTCCAAAACTGCTGTCCAGTGGGTCCATCTAGCTGCCGTCACCTGAGACATTCTATTCTTAGACAGCAAAGCGTGTACGGTGTGGGGACACTTCACCATCAGCTTTTGGTCGAGGACTAGACCCACAGTGATCATTTCCGCTCGACATGTAGCTTCCATGGCCCTTAGGCAACTTCCCCATCCGAGCGCTACAGCATCCAGTTTTGCCGAATAATAGCCAATAGGTCTTTGCCGATCCCCATGTTCTTGTGTCAGTATAGCTGTCATGTATCCTTCTTTCTCATGGACAAACAGGGTAAATGGTTTACCACTGTCGGGGATTCCCAGAGCCGGAGCCGAACACAAAGCCTTTTTCAAACTCAGGAAGGCCTCTTGCTGTCTGTCCTTAGTAAGGGTGATGGCTTCTTTAGAGGCACGTTTCCCCTTTAAGATATCATTCAATGGCTGAGCAAGCTGTGTGAAGGAGTCAATCCAATTTCTGTTAAAGTTATACAATCCCAAAAAAGACCTTAGTTCCTGAATAGTGGTGGGTTTTTTTAGAGCCCGAATGGTTGCAGTTCTATCCTGGGTAAGTTCTTTCTTTCCTTGTGAAATCTTTTGTCCCAGGTATACAACCTCTTCTTGGGATATTTGTGCTTTGTCGATGCTGGCTTTATGTCCTTTCAGCCGAAGGTGATCCAGCAAAGCTCGTAAATCTTGTTCATGCTGTTCTTCCGTGTTTGAAGCTAGCAGGATATCGTCTACATATTGGATGACTGTGGATGTCAGGGGAGATAATTCTCGCAAATGGCTTTGTAAAGCCATGTGGAATACCGTAGGGCTGTTGTGGAAACCCTGCGGTAACCGGATCCAAGTATACTGTTGTCCTTGGACCGTGAAAGCAAACCACTGTCGAACCTCCGGTGCCAGAGGCACCGACCAAAATCCGTTGGCCATATCTATAACCGAGAAATATTTATGTTCCGGTTTGAGGGCATTAAAAATGGTGGAGGGATCTGCGACCAAAGGAGCTTTTTGATCAATACACTGGTTAGCTTTCCTATAATCGACAGTCAAACGCCAAGTCTCATTAGATTTCTGTACCGGCCACATGGGGCTATTGGAGGAGCTATGCGTTTTAATAAGCACCTCTTGTTTCTCCAATTGCTCAATAACCGGTAAGATTCCCGCAATGGCAGTTGGATTGATGGGATACTGTTTAGTGCATGGAGGCTTGGTCCTGGTAAATGACGCAGGCTCCATCTGGAGTAGGCCACAATCATTCTTATCTTTAGCCCATTTCAGGTGTTCCTTCAATTCTTCTTTCTTCAAAGTTCTAATTGACCATGTCACCCGACCATCCTCAAAATGCAACAATGAATCTACTTGGATTAGAACGTCCATTCCCAAAAGGGATTGATCTACTGGGCCTATCCAGACCGGCATGGTTAGTTCATGTGGACCCAGCCCTATAAGTACCGGTGTTGTCCTTTTAATTTCCATTTTATGGCCCTCAACTCCATAGGCTGGACGTGCCCTACCATCCAACAGCAAAAAGTCTCAATATTGTAGGGGTAAGCATGTTAATTCCGCCCCTTTGTCTAAAAGACAGTCCACATTCTTATCGCCCACCCTCACAGTTATATATATCCCATCTCCCCTTTGTTGTATTAGTGCGAGGAGGGGGGCCAGGGCGGATGCTCATCGTTTTTTGCTATCCCAAGTAACTCCTTCTGTTGTTGTATTGTCAGTCGCTTAAATGCTTCTATGAGGTCGTTATCTTGTGACAAGCCTGCTTTGTTGGCTGAATTGTATCCCTGGCTGCGTCCTCTTCCCCGGCCGCGACCTTGCTGTTTTGCCCTGCACGTCTTGGCCCAGTGACCTTCTTTCCCACAATAATGACATTTTCCGGGTAATTTTCCTTATAACTGTTTATCGGAATCCTGGGATTTCCATCCCACAGCCTGTACAGCTCGGACTTTAGCTCCCGTATCCCGATCTAATTGGTTACATCAATCCACCAACGCTGCAAAGGTAGTTCCTCTACCTTCCCAGTCCGGTAACACTACCTTAAGCATTTTGGACAGTTCTGGCTTTAGACCTGCCACGAAAGCTGCTTTCAGGGGTCCAAACACTTGTTCATCCATTTCCTCATCCGTATTATTCATACCCGAATGTTCTAGCCACGTGCATCTAAACCGCTTATCATACTCTAGGACCTCCTCTGTTCCTTTCTGTTGGCAGGCTGCAATTTTTCCCCAGTCTGTCTTAGCTGGACTGAAGGCTTGCAGCCAGTGTTTAATCACCTCCCATCCTGCGTCTAATTCTTGCTCATCCTGCCCCAAAGAGCTTCTTCTACCTTGTCGTGCAATTTTCTTCCCTGTGTTTTTGGCACCATTATGGTCAAAATTTGCACTCCGTCCCAGGGATGAAGTTGATATATATTTCTTAAGCGGTCCAATTGGTCCCACATTTTCACTCCCTCTTTCTTTGGATTGGGCAACTCCTTGGACCATTTATCAATTTTCTCTGGGTCTGCCGGATCATGAACTAAATATTTTGCATACAGCCTTTTCTTCGTTGTTTTGGTTCCGTCCTCATCCGCAGTCTCTTCTGATTTGACTAAAACTCGTCTTTTTTAAAAAGGGGCAAAGCGCACCCCTAATTCTTCATCCTCCCACCCTGTATCGCTGGAGGATTCAGAATCCGTATCTATTCCTTGGTCGTGTCTTCGGGTTTGCGCTTTTAATTTATCCAAACAAGGGTACCCTGGGAATTGACCGATACATTTTCCTTTTCCTATTACTGTCTCTTGACCTAATGATTTTTTCCATTTTTTAAAAATTTCACCTTTAAGATCTTTAACTTTCGCTTCCGACTTTTCAAGTTCAAGTTTTTTCTGTCGCTGCTGTGCACAAACAGCTTGCAATTGGTCCTTTGTACTGGTCAGGTCCCTATCATATTGGGAACGCGTTATAATTTCATTCCGCTTTCGGATCTGTCCCTTAACAGCTAGGGACCATCTAGTTCGCTCTTTATTTTTCATACGGGTCGTTTTTCCCCAGACCATTGTCCTTTGGAGGTACCGTATTTTTGTTCGATCTTAATACAGGTTTTAGATAAGTTGAATTGTTGCTCTATGTATTCTTTCAACTGTTCGAGGATTTCATCTATCGAAACTTAGGTGGTGCGTGCCCACCTTTAACAGTTGTAGGCAATTCTTTGCTCTTATCTCCTGCTGCCATAATACTGATTTCTTTACTGGGGTCTCGAGTCGTAGGCTTTCCAGCCGATCAGTGGGTCGGTGATTAATTAACTAACACACCACCGAAGTTTAGACGTCTATGGGAGCTCGAGCCGACTACCAACCGGAGGGTTCGCAAACCGGAGGCTTTCGGAATCGCGTAGGAGAGGCGAATTTAGACTCTTGACCGAGGACTTTTATAAAGAGGAGTCCTTACCTCAGTATTTAGGTCCGATGTCCAAAATTCAGTTTCTTCCCTCAGCGATCGTGTTCGTGACGCCAAAATTGTTAGATCTCTTAATTTTCAATGAAATGCGAACTCCGGTTGTAGTTTTAACATAATTTTTATTCTGGCAGCAGCAACAAGCTTCTGGCTGATTGCCAGTTTCTTTGTCTTTCTGAGAACACATGACCAAAATGGCTGTTCATATACCTGATCAGTTTACAGAAAAGAACGCGCCTTCTTTGACCTTATTGGCTCAATTGATATTCTGTTAACCTTTAATTGGCTCGCTACCAAAGGTCCTAAAATGTCAAGTTGATTGATGACTTAATGCAACATGCTCCCACTCACGTAGCAGCTCTGACTGGGAGGTCTGTGGCTTTCTCACAGCCTGTCTGAATTCTCTATCAGGAACGGAGATTATGGCGGGGGCCCCGTATGCCCGAGCATTAATCCACCCCCTGGGTAAGGGCGCCATAGGCTCGAGCATTAATCCACCCCCTGGGTAAGGGCTCTATAGAGAAAACGGGAAAATGCTGGGATCCATTATTAAGGAAGTAGTAATAGGCCACTTAGAAAATCATAAAACCATGTTGACTCTGCCTAATCATATTATAAAAGGGAAATCGTGTTTAACAAATTTCTAGAGGTTTTTGAGGATGTAACTAGCAGGGTGGATAAAGGGGAACCAGTGGATGTAGTATATTTGGATTTCCAAAAGGCATTCAATAAGGTGTCACAAAAAAAGGTTGCCACACAAGATAAGGGCTCATGGGGTTGGTGTAATATATTAGCATGGATAGAGGATTGGTTAACGGACAGAAAACAGAGTCGGGGTAAACGGGTTATTTTCCAGTTGGCAAACTGTAACTAGTGGGGTGCCACAAGGATCAGTGCTTGAGCCTCAGCTATTTATAATGTACATTAATGACTTAGATGAAGGGATCGAGTGCAATGTATCCAAGTTTGCTGATGATACAAAGCTAGGAGGGAAAGTAAGCTGTGAGGAGAACACAAAGAGCCTGAAAAGGGATGTAGATAGGTTTAGTTAGTGGCAATAAGTTGGAGTATAATGTGAAGAAATGTGAGGTTATGCACTTTGGTAGTAAAACCGAATATCAGTTAAATGGTGAGAAACTATAAAATGTTGGTATTCAGAGATTTAGGTGTCCTCGTACAGGAAACGGAGAAAGTTGACACGCAGGTACAGCAGGCATTTCAGACAGCAACTGGTATGTTGGCCTTTATTGCCAGTGGGTTGGAGTACAAGAATAAAGAAGTCTTACCACAATTGTACAGGGCTTTGGTGAGATCACACCTGGATTACTGTGCACAGTTTTGGTCTCATTATCTTTGAAAGGAAATACATGTCTTAAAGGCGGTGCAACGAAGGCTCACTAGATCGATCCCTGGAATGAGAGGGTTGTCTTATAAAGGAGAGATTGAGTAGATTGGGTCTATACTCTCTGGAGTTTGGAAGAATGAGAGATGATCTCATTGAAACATATAGGATTCTGAGGAGGATTGACAGGATAGATGCTGAGAGGTTGTTTCCCCTGGCAGGAGAGTCTCGAACTGGGGGCTATAGTCTCAGGTTAAGAGATCATCCATTTAAGACTGAGTTGAGGAAGAGCTTCTTCACTCAGAGGGTTGTGTGTCTTTGGAATTCTCTGCCTGAAAGGCCTGTTGAGTATATTCAAGGCTGAGATAGATAGATTTTTGGACTCTCGGGAAATCAAGGGATATGGGGATCGGGCGGCAACATGGAGTTCAGGTCGAAGATCAGCCATGATCTTATTGAATGTCGGAGCAGGCTCGAGGGGCCGTATGGCCTACTCTTTGTCCTATTTCTTATGGTGTTATGTATTACGGCAGCATTAATATGAGAAAGAAACTTGTGGTCCAATCAAACTAAAAGAAGCCAAAAATAAGCAACAAAGTGCCAACAAAAGCAAGGGGAGCCTTCCCAACTAAACCAGAATATTGTTACCAGTGTCTATGAGACACTCCGAACCCCGTGGTGCCACCGGTCACGGAGAAATTAGGCGGACCGGTGGACATCACATGCTCTCTCTTCAGGGCCATCCGGGCATGGACAAGAATGTGAAAGAAAGACAGCCAGATCGAACCCCATGGGCCCCGCCCATCCTGGACCTACAAATTGCTGGCTTAACCAGGCCCAAGAGCAGGTCTAGGAGAAGATCCTCAGTCTTACTCCCACCCTCTACAATAGCTGGTGAAAGATTAGGAGTGAGGGGCTAAAGTGTAACCAAGAGTTGTGGAACAGCCCCTTCAGGTAACTATACAGGGACTGCAACCTCTCACACTGAATATACACATGAACTCCTCTAGGCCGCAAACATCACATGCGGCCTGGGAGTGAGTGAAGGTGATTAAAAACCCGCTGCACAGGATGTCCCATCTCCCGGGCACTGAGACCTGGTTGGGAACAGATTCTGAAGCCCCGCCCATTCTCTGCTCCTTACCAAGATGACAGCGCATGCGCCGTGAACTCCCCCTTTCCAAGATGGCTACCAGTGACCCCACTGACCCGGGCGGCCCGGTCTGTCATCGAGGTGCAAACATGGAGCCTGTGGCCTCTTATTGAACATCTGAGGTCTACACCGGGTGTTTGCAAAAGATTCTCAGCCTAGCCACGGGTCCAATTTCTCCCCAGCGCCCACAATCTCCTACCGCCTCCCGGAATCGTCTGTCCGACCGATGTCCGTCTCCATTGCCGCGCATGCTCAGTGTGGGAAATCCAACCTCAGCCCCGCCCCTCACACATTCCGATTGGTGGGAGGACCAACCGCCCGCTCGGTCCTCCAGTCCCGCCCCCGCTCTTCCTATTGGTCCAGTGCTGCCGTCAATCAGCTGGGCAGTGTGAGCTGAGCATGCGCGGGCGGCGGGGCGACTATGGGTTAGGGATGGGTGGAAGGAGCGGGTTAATAAATCCTGGGGGATGCGGGCCCAATCCTTGGCCCTGACCCGAGAGAAAACACCCAGTGTAGGCCTCAGGCCCCGAACAAGAACCTCCGGGTCCGGCGTTTGTCCCGAGCGGGGCGGCAGCTGCGGGGCTTTCTCCCGGTGACAGGCCCGGGTTACCAGCCGCCATCTTGAGAGGCTCCGGGTGCAGCAGGGCGCATGCGCGGCCCCCTTGGGCAGGAACCAGGAGGAGAGAATGTTGTGAATTTCTATCCTGGACTCTCAGTGATGGCTTTTGTAAACTCCTGTTACAGGCTGTGAGAGGGGCAGCATTTACAGACCGCAAACTCCAACCAAATATCCGCGAGTTCACATGTGCCTGCAGCGTTGGATTCTGCTATTTTGCTTCTGTTAATCATATCCAGGACTGAACCATGTTCATTCTGACAGTGGGGTTTGTTTCTGCTGATATTAATAACCCGTATATCTGGGCTAGAGTTTAAAATTGTGGATATATAGATGATTGACTTAACGGGCTGCAGTGTTTAAGAACCGCTGTCTGATCTTCCCCTTAATTAAAGGAAGGGTGGGGACAGTTAGGGACCAAAAAGGAGATATTCTTGTGCAGACAGAGGGCATGGTTGAGGTTCTAAATGAGTACGTTGCTTCTGTCTTCACTAGAGAAGATGCTGCTGCTAATGTAGTAGTAAAGGAGGAGATAGTATTGATATTGTGTCGAATAAAAATAGATGAAGAGGAGGCACTTAAAAGATTGGCTGGCCTGAAATTAGAAAAGACAGACAGACAGATGGATGGGATGCATCCTAGGTTACTGAGGGAAGTAAGAGTTGCAATTGTGGAGGCTCTGCCCACAATCTTCCAATCCTCCTTAGATATGGGGATGGTACCAGAGGACTGCAGGATTGCTAGTATTACACCTCTGTTTAAAAACAGGATATGGATAAACTGTGCAAATAATGGTAGGTGTGCCAGGTTTCTGGCGGGGGTGAATTTCTACACCCAACTGTCAGAATAAACATGGTTCAGTGCTGAATGTGATTAACTGCAGCAATAACAGCAGATTCCAACCACTGCAGTCACTTGTGAGCTCGCTGGTGTCTCAGCAGGTGGTGTGGCAGAAGGAATCTCTTCCCACACACAGAGCAGGTGGATGACCTCTCCTCAGTATGACTGTGTTTGTGTCTCACCAGGGTGGATGACAGAGGGAATCCCATCCCACACATGGAGCAGTGAACGGCTTCTCCCTGGTGTGAATGCGTTGGTGTCTCAACACATTGTTCGTGCTTTTAAAACTCTTCTCACAGTAAGAACATTTAAAAGGTCTTATCAGTGTGAACTCGCTGGTGTGCCAGGAGGTTTGATGAAGCATTAAATCCCTTCCCACATTCCATGCAGGTGAATGGCTTCCGTCCAGTATGAATTTGCTGGTGTGTCAGAAGGTTGGATGAATGAGTGAATCCCTTCCCACACACGGAGCAGGTGAACGGCCTCTCGCCAGTATGACTGCGTCAATGAGCTTCCAGGTGGGCCAAGCAACTGAATCCCTTCCCACAGTGCCCACATTCCCACAGTTTCTCCGTGGTGCGGGTGCGCTTGTGTTTCCCAGGTTGAACAATCAGTTGAAGCATCGTCCACACACAAAACATGTGTACGGTTTCTCCCCACTGTGAATGGTGCGATGTTTTTTCAGGCTGTGTAACTGGTTAAAGCTCTTTTCACAGTCAGTGCACTGGAACACTCTCGCTCGGGTAGGTGTGTCTCGGTGCTTTTCCAGTCACAGTGATGTTTGAAATCTTTTCCCACAGACAGTACAGACAAACATTTCTCCTTCCACATTAAACCACCGATGATATTCAGGTCCAGATGAATCGAGTGATTCTGTCAGATCTTGATATGATGTTTGGTTTGAGTTTCCTGTCTGCAAATCCTATGCTTCTAACACCCAGTAAAAGGAGTTTACAAAAGCCACCAATGGAAGTACAGGATAGAAATTTAGAACAGACAATTCTAGTTTTTATGGACTATTATCTCCTATAGTTCTCTGACAGTTGTAACTCCCCGAACCACACACTCTCCCTTCTCCCTGTACTGAAATCAAAATCCATCGTACCATGTCCCAACAGATTTTCCTCTTCAAGTTTTCTTCCATGATATGGGCTGGGTTCAGTTCTACACTCACTGGTCCCCATCCCATCCCATCCCCTCCCCTCCCCTCCCCTGAAGGTGCTGACTCTGCCTGGGTTCAGTTCGACACTCACTGGTTCCCCCTCCCTCTCCTCCCCTGAAAGTTCTGACTCTACTCCTCCTTCCAAAACCCTGTCCTTTGGTATGAGCTTTTCCTCTGTAATTTTGGTGAGGGGCTCTCCTCAACTGATCACCAATTTGCCTTTATTTACAGACTCACTTCCTGTCCCGGAGTTGGCTGTGGGGCCGCTTTGTTGAGCTTCGGGCCAGAATTAAACAGGAGAAACTGGGAACTGGTGGGTGAGGGGTGTATAATGTTAGATACAGAGTAAAGCTCCCTCTACACAGCCCCATCAAACACTCCCAAGGCAGGTACAGCACGGGTTACATGCTGGACAGGCTAATGGGACTCAAGGTAGACAAGTCCCCTGGTCCTGATGAAATGCATTCCAGAGTATTAAAAGAGATGGCGGAAGTTATAGCAGATGCATTCGTTATAATCGACCAAAATTCTCTGGACTCTGGGGAGGTACCAGTGGATTGGAAAGCAGCTAATGTAACGCCTCTGTTTAAAAAAGGGGGCAGACAAAAGGCAGCTAAATATAGGCCGGTTAGTTTAACATCTGTAATGGGGAAAATGCTTGAAGCTACCATTAAGGAAGAAATAGTGGGACATCTAGATAGGAATAGTGCAATCAAGCAGACGCAACATGGATTCATGAAGGGGAAATCATGTTTAACTAATTTACTCTAATTATTTGAGGATATAACAAGCATGGTGGATAGAGGTGTACCGATGGATGTGATGTATTTAGATTTCCAAAAGGCATTCGATAAGGTGCCACACAAAAGGTTACTGCAGAAGATAGAGGTACGCGGAGTCAGAGGAAATGTATTAGCATGGATAGAGAATTGGCTAGCTAGCAGAGAGTTGGGATAAATGGGTCCTTTTCGGGTTGGAAATCGGTGGTTAGTGGTGTGCCACAGGGATCGGTGCTGGGACCACAACTGTTTACAATATACATAGATGACCTGGAAGAAGGGACAGAGTGTAATGTAACAAAATTTGCAGATGACACAAAGATTAGTGGGAAAGCGGGTTGTGTAGAGGACACAGAGAGGCTGCAAAGAGATTTAGATAGGTTAAGCGAATGTGCTAAGGTTTGGCAGATGGAATACAATGTCGGAAAATGTGAGGTCATCCACCTTGGGGGAAAAAAACAGTAAAAGGAAATATTATTTGAATGGGGAGAAATTACAGCATGCTGCAGTGCAGAGGAACCTGGGGGTCCTTATGCATTAATCCCAAAATGTTAGTTTGCAGGTGCAGCAGGTAATCAGGAAGGCGAATGGAATATTGGCCTTCATTGCGAGAGTGATGGAGTACAAAAGCAGGGAGGTCCTGCTGCAACTGTACAGGGTATTGGTGAGGCCGCACCTGGAGTACTGCTGCAGTTTTGGTCACCTTACTTAAGGAAGGATATACTAGCTTTGGAGGGGGTACAAAGACGATTCACTAGACTGATTCCGGAGATGAGGGGGTTACCTTATGATGATAGATTGAGTAGACTGGGTCTTTACTCATTGGAGTTCAGAAGGATGAGGGGTGATCTTATAGAAACATTTAAAATAATGAAAGGGATAGACAAGATAGAGGCAGAGAGGTTGTTTCCACTGGTCGGGGAGACTAGAACTAGGGGGCACAGCCTCAAAATACGGGGGAGCCAATTTAATACCGAGTTGAGAAGAAATTTCTTCTCCCAGAGGGTTGTGAATCTGTGGAATTCTCTGCCCAAGGAAGCAGTTGAGGCTAGTTCATTGAATGTATTCAAATCACAGATAGATAGATTTTTAACCAATTAGGAAATTAAGGGTTATGGGGAGTGGGCGGGTAAGTGGAGCTGAGTCCACGGCCAGATCAGCCATGATCTTGTTGGGTGGCGGAGCAAGCTTGAGGGGCTAGATGGCCTACTCCTGTTCCTAATTCTTATGTTCTTATGTTCTTATTAATGTTGGGGAAGTCCAGAACCAGTGGTCACAATCTAATGATAAGGGGTAAGTCATTTAGGACCGAGATGAGGAGAAACTTCTTCACCCAGAGAGTGGTGAACTTGTGGAATTTTCTACCACAGAAAGTTGTGAGGCCAATTCACTAAATATATTCAAAAAGGAGTTAGATGTAGTCCTTACTACTAGGGGGATCAAGGGGTATGGCGAGAAAGCAGGAATGGGGTACTGAAGTTGCATGTTCAGCCATGAACTCATTGAATGGCGGTGCAGGCTCGAAGGGCCAAATGGCCTACTCCTGCACCTATTTTCTATGTTTCCCACATTCCCCTGACCAGCAATTTTTGGTATGGTTTTTGTAAAGTCCTGTCCCCTCAGTACAGATTCACACGAGGCATGTAGTGAAGTCAAGGTCACTCTGGACCTGCACCTTTATTTCACAGCTCTGGAATGCTGCATTTGCCTGAGACCTGTCCTTATATACCTGTCTCTTGCAAGTGCACCCCTGGTGGTAAGGTATGCTGGTGGTTACAGGTCATAATTTATTACAGTCATGTATAGCATGTTAGGATACAGTTATATATAATAATGTAAGATACATGACATCACCCTCCCCCAAGGTCTTATTGTCTTTATAGGTTCAGTCTCTCAGGTGGTCTACGCTCTCGCGTGGAGCGTCTGAGTTGTGGTTCAGTTGTTTGCCTTGGTGTCTGTTTTTCTTTGCGTGTGGTTGCTGGTATCTTGCCTGGGCTGTCTGTTGGGATTGCCCTTTCCTCAGGTGTTCCCTCTGTCTGTCCACCAGGTGTGGTGCGAGTTCCACATTGTAGTCTGCCTCTGGTTCCGCAGTGTTGTTGGTAAATCTGCTTTTGACTTGGTCTACATGCCTCCGGCAGGTTTTGCCATTGTCCATTTGTACTACCAGTAGTCTGTTTCCTTCCTTGCCCGTTACTGTCCCTGCAAGCCATTTGGGATCCCTGCCATAGTTTAGTACAAACACTTTGTCCCCTATCTCATTCCATCTGCCCCTCGAATTTCTGTCACGGTACTCAGTCAGCTTACGGCGCTTTGCCTCAACGATTTCGTGCATGTCTGGGAGGATTAATGAGAGCCTTGTTTTTAAAGTCCTTTTCATCAACAGTTGCGCGGGAGGGTACCAGTCAATGAGTGCGGACGAGATCTGTATGCCAGCAGCAGTCGCGACAGATGACCCTGCAGCGTGGGACCTTGGATTTTAAGCATGCCTTGTTTAATGATTTGCACTGCTCTCTCCGCCTGGCCGTTGGAGGCCGGCTTGAATGGTGCCGTCTTGACGTGATTTATGCCGTGGTCAATTATAAAGTCTTGGAATTCTGCGCTGGTGAAGCACGGACCATTGTCACTGACCAATATGTCAGGGATTCCGTGCGTTGCAAACATGGTTGCAAGGCTCTCCACAGTGGTGGAGGTTGTGCTCGAGCTTAAAATGGTGCATTCGATCCACTTTGAAAATGCATCTACAACTACGAGGAACATTTTGCCCATGAATGGGCCAGCATAGTCTATGTGCACCCGCGACCACGGTTTGGTAGGCCAGGGCCAGGGGCTCAGTGGAGCCTCCCTGGGGGCATTGCTGAGTTGGGCACAAATGGTGCACCTTCGGACGCAGAGCTCCAAGTTCGCGTCAATACCAGGCCACCAGACATGGGATCTGGCTATGGCCTTCATGAGAACGATCCCCAGGTGCTCGCGGTGGAGCTCCCAGACAAATGCTTCTCTGCCCCGCAGAGGCATGACTACTCGGCTGCTCCACATCAGGCAGTCTGCTTGTAGTGATAGCTCATGCATGCGCGCCTGTGAAAGGGTTTTAATTCCTCGGGGCAGGCATCGCGAGCCTCTGCCCAGTCACCGGTTAAGACACATCTTTTTACTAAGGATAATGTGGGGTCGCTGGCCGTCCAGGCTCTGATTTGACGAGCCGTCATGGGCGAACCTGTGGACTCAAAGGCATTGATTGTCATGACTATCTCACAGTCCTGTTCGTCAGACCCTTCCGTGGTCGCCGGGATAGCCTGCTGAGCGCGTCGGCACAGTTGTCTGTGCCTGGTCTGTGCCTTATGGTATAGTCGTAGGATGCCAGCATGAGTGCCCACCGTTGAATTCGCGCTGAGGCGTTGGCGTTTATTGCCTTGCTCTCGGATAGGAGGGACGTGAGGGGCTTGTGGTTGGTTTCTAACGCGAACTTGGCCCCAAAAAGGTATTGGTGCATCTTTTTGACACCGTACACGCACATGAGCGCTTCCTTCTCTACCATTCCGTACCCGCGCCCCGCCCGCGAAAGTCACCTGGAAGCATAAGCTATGGCTTGTAATTTGCCCGCACTATTGACATATTGCAAAACGCACCCGACCCCATACGCTGACGCATCGCATGTGAGAACTAGGTTTTTACCTGGATCAAAGAAAGTCAAAACACTGTTGGAACACAGAAGGTTGCGTGCCTTATTGAAGGCACGTTCCTGGGCGTCCCCCCAAAACCAGTCGCACCCCTTCCTGAGTAGCACGTGGAGAGACTCCAGCAGCGTGCTTAAGTTCTGCATAAAGTTCCCAAAGTAATTGAGTAGCCTGAGAAAGGCGCACAGTTCTGAGACATTCCGGGGCCTGGGTGCCAGGCGAATTGCTTCTGTTTTGGACTCTGTTGGGCGGATTCCATCAGCAGCAATCCTTCTGCCCAAAAATTCAACCTCGGGTGCGAGAAACAGGCACTTGGATTTCTTGACTCGTAGGCCTACCCGATCCAACCGCTTTAGTACTTCCTCCAAATTACGGAGATGGGAGTCGGTGTCCCTGCCCGTGATAAGTATGTCGTCTTGAAATACAACTGTCCTCGGGATGGACTTGAGCAGACTCTCCATGTTGCGCTGGAATATGGCAGCTGCCGACCTGATGCCGAATGGGCATCGATTGTACATGAAAAGGCCTCGATTTGTGTTGATGGTGGTGAGTAGCTTGGATTCCTCAGTCAATTCTTGCATCATATACGCAGATGTGAGGTCTAGTTTTGAGAAAAGTTTACATCCAGCCAATGTGGCAAATAATTCCTCCGCTCTGGGCAGCGGGTACTGGTCCTGTAGGGAGACTCTGTTTATGGTAGATTTGTAGTCCCCACAGATTCGTACGGATCCATCAGGCTTCATGACTGGGACGATGGGTCACTAAATTCCATAGGTGATATAATGCCTTCCCGCAGAAGCCTGTCTAGTACATGTTCAATCTTTTCCCTCATCACATAGGGTACAGCTCTGGCCTTGTGATGGACCGGTCTAGCATCCTGTGTGATGTAGATTTTGACTTTGGCCCCTTTGAAAGTGCCCACACCTGGCTGAAAGAGATGTTCAAATTGCTTTATAACTGTTGAGCAGGAGGTCCGTTCCTCTAATGACATGGCATGGACATCATCCCATTTCCAGTTTAGTTTTGCCAGCCAGCTTCTCCCCAGCAGTGCTGGGGGGCCTCCGGGGACAATCCACAGGGGAAGTCGGTTCACTGTCCCTTTGTGTGTGACAGAGAGCATGGCGCTGCCGAGGACTGGTACGATTTCTTTGGTATCGGTCCTTAGTTTGGTGTCGACCCTTGTGAGTTTTGGTCTGTCTCTTTTATGCGGCCACAGTTGTTCAAATTGTTGAGCGCCCATGAGAGATTGACTCGCTCCCGTATCCAGCTCCATGTTGACAGATATCCCGTTGATTAGGACCCTCATCATTATAGGAGGCGTCCTGTTGTCGGAGCAGCGGCCATTGATCGTGTTGAACCGCTGTACATCGGTGTCCCGGGTAATGTCCCCACCATCTTCTGGTCCGCTTTCCGACCCATCCGATTCATATACCAGCTAAGCTGCCGTTTTTTTGCACATGCGGGCCAAATGTCCTGTATTTTCACAATTTCTGCAAACAGCCTGCTGAAATCGACATCCCCTTGACGAGTGCCCACCCCCACATCTCCAGCACAGACCTGTTCCATTGTTCAAACTGTTCCCAAAGAATGAATGAGCTGCGTCTGGCTGATCTCTCTTGAGCTTCTCTCAGTTTGTAGTTGATTGCTCGCATTGTGAGTTGATGAGGTGTGAATGGCCGTTCCTGTGGCCCTTGATGACTTCTGCCTGCTGTCGAGAGCCTGTTCTCCCTGTTTTGTCTGTATGTGGGGGTAGCAGCTTTTTTCGTGCTGTGAACTTCTTGTTCCGATATTTCGTTAGTTGTCGTAAATCAACCTCGTTCCTTCTTCCCCTACCAAGTATGTCTGTGCAACCAGTGCTGCTGCCTCTAAGGTCAGGTTCTTGGTCTCTATGAGCTTTCGGAATATGCCTGCGTGGCCTATTCCTTCAATGAAAAAGTCTCTCAGCATTTCTCTCCTCAGTTCATCGGAGAACTCACATAAACTAGCCAACCTCCGAAGTTCCGTCACGAAGTCGGGTATGCTCTGGCCCACACAGCGTCTGTTGTTGTAGAACCTGTGTCTGGCCATGTGTCGGCTGCTCGCTGGCTTCAGGTGGTCTCTTACCAGTTTGCTCAATTCTTCAAACGACTTGCTTGCTGGTTTCTCGGGTGCCAACAGATCCTTCATTAAAGCGTATGTTTTCGAGCCACAGCTGGTCAAGAGATGGACTCTTCTCTTATCTGCCTTATCATCGCCTAACCAGTCTTTGGTTACAAAGCTTTGCTGGGGCCTTTCTATAAAGTCCTCCCAATTGTCTCCCGCATTGTACTTTTCATCTGATCCATTGTTCGCCATTCTGTGGATTCTGTAATCCCGTAATTCGTTGCAACTGTAAAGTCCTGTCCCCTTAGTACAGATTCACACGAGGCATGTAGTGAAGTCAAGGTCACTCTGGACCTGCACCTTTATTTCACAGCTCTGGAATGCTGCACTTGCCTGAGACCTGTCCTCATATACCTGTCTCTTGCAAGTGCACCCCTGGTGGTAAGATATGCTGGTGGTTACAGGTCATATCTTATTACAGTCATGTTTAGCATGTTAGAATACAGTTATATATAATAATGTAAGATACATGACAGCTATTGTATCTTCCACTGTGAAGACCAAAGCAAAATAATTGTTTAAGGTCTCAGCCATTTCCACAATTCCCATTATTAAATCCCCCTTCTCGTCTTCTAAGGGACCAACATTTACTTTAGTCACTCTTTTCCGTTTTATATATCGGTAACAGCTTTTACTATCTGTTTTTATGTTTTGCGCAAGTTTACTTTCGTAATCTATCTCCTTTTTTTATTGCTTTCTTAGTCATTCTTTGCTGTCGTTTAAAATTTTCCCAATCCTCTAGTTTCCCACGAACCTTGGCCACCTTATACGCTTTGGTTTTTAATTTGATATTCTCCTTTATTTCCTTGGTTATCCATGGCTGGTTATCCCTTCTCTTACCGCCCTTCTTTTTCACTGGAATATATTTTTGTTGAGCACTATGAAAGAGCTCCTTAAAAGTCCTCCACTGTTCCTCAATTGTGCCACCGTTTAGTCTGTGTTTCCAGTCTACTTTAGCCAACTCTGCCCCCATCCCACTGTAGTCCCCTTTGTTTAAGCATAGTACGCTCATTTGAGACACTACTTCCTCACCCTCAATCTGTATTACAAATTCAACCATACTGTGATCACTCATTCCGAGAGGATCGTTGACGAGGAGATCGTTTATTATTCCTGTCTCATTACACAGGACCAGATCTAAGATAGCTTGCTCCCTTGTAGGTTCTGTAACATACTGTTCTAAGAAACAATCCTGTATGCATTCTGTGAATTCCTCCTCAAGGCTACCCCGTGCGATTTGATTTGAACAATCGATATGTAGGTTAAAATCCCCCATGATTACTGCCGTTCCTTTTTCACATGCCTCCATTATTCCCTTGATTATTGCCCGCCCCACCATGAAGTTATTATTTGGGGGCCGATAACTACGCCCACCAGTGACTTTTTCCCCTTACTATCTCTAATCTCCACCCACAATGATTCAACATTTTGGTCATTAGAGCCAATATCATCTCTCACAACTGCCCTGACATCATCCTTTATTAACAGAGCTACCCCATCTACTTTCCCTTCTTGTCTATCTTTCCGAATTGTCAGATACCCCTGTATGTTTAATTCCCAGTCTTGGCCACCCTGCAACCAATGGCCACCAAATCATACCCATTTGTAATGATTTGTGCCGTCAACTCATTTACTTTATTTCGAATGCTGCGTGCGTTTAGGTAGAGTGTGTTAATACTAGTTTTTAAACCATGATTTTTAGTTTTGACCCCTCCTGCAGTCGCTTTATATTCATAGAAACATAGAAAATAGGTGCAGGAGTAGGCCATTCGACCCTTCTAGCCTGCATCGCCATTCAGTGAGTTCATGGCTGAACATGCAACTTCAGTACCCCATTCCTGCTTTCTCGCAATACCCCTTGATCCCCCTAGTAGTAAGGACTTCATCTAACTCCTTTTTGAATAGATTTAGTGAATTGGCCTCAACAACTTTCTGGGGTGGAGAATTCCACAGGTTCACCACTCTCTGGGTGAAGAAGTTTCTCCTCATCTCAGTCCTAAATGGTTTATCCCTTATCCTTAGACTGTGACCCCTGGTTCTGGACTTCCCCAACATTGGGAACATTCTTCCTGCATCTAACCTGTCTAAACCCATCAGATTTTTAAACGTTTCTATGAGGTCCTCTCTCATTCTTCTGAACTCCAGTGAATACAAGCCCAGTTGATCCAGTCTTTCTTGATAGGTCAGTCCCGCCATCCCGGGAATCAGTCTGGTGAATCTTCGCTGCACTCCCTCAATAGCAAGAATTCATACATATTGTCCCTTCCTATCACCTTGTGGTTTACACTTACCCCAGTGCTACTCTGCTCTGTTGCCTCCTGCCTTTTGCATTCTTTCTTGGGGTGCTGTTCATCTGAGCTCTCACCCACTCTAACTAGCTCAGAGCCCTCTCCTGGGTTCCGAATACTCCTTGCATTGAGGCACCGAGCTTTCATGCTTGCCTTTTTATTACACTTTGACCCTTTAGAATTTTGCTGTACAGTGGCCCTTTTTGTTTTTTGCCTTGGGTTTCTCTGCCCTCCACTTTTACTCATCTGCTTTCTGTCTTTTGCTTTTGTCTCCATTTTGTTTCCCTCTGTCTCCCTGCATTCGTTCCCATCCCCCTGCCATATTAGTTTAAATCCTCCCCAACAGCACTAGCAAACACTCTCCCTAGGACATTGGTTCCAGTCCTGCCCAGGTGCAGACCGTCCGGTTTGTACTGGTCCCACCTCCCCCATAACCGGTTCCAATGCCCCAGGAATTTGAATCCCTCCCTGCTGCACCACTGCTCAAGCCACGTATTCATCTGAGCTATCCTGCGATTCCTACTCTGACTAGCCCGTGGCACTGGTAGCAATCCTGAGATTACTACTTTTGAGGTCCTACGTTTTAATTTAGCTCCTAGCTCCTTAAATTAATCTCGTAGGACCTCATCCCTTTTTTTACCTATATCGTTGGTACCAATGTGCACCACGACAACTGGCTGTTCTCCCTCTCTTTTCAGAATGTCCTGCACCCACTCCGAGACATCCTTGACCCTTGCACCAGGGAGGCAACATAATATCCTGGAATCTCGGTTGTGGCCGCATAAACGCCTGTCTATTCCCCTTACAATTGAATCCCCTATCACTATCGCTCTCCCACTCTTTTTCCTGCCCTCCTGTGCAGCAGAGCCAGCCATGGTGCCATGAACTTGGCTGCTGCTGCCCTCCCCTGATGAGTCATCTCCCTCAACAGTACCCAAAGTATTCAATATTCAGGAAGGATAGACAGAAAGGAACAGGAGGTGGGATAGCGTTGCTGGTTAAAGAGGAGATTAACGCAATAGTAAGGAAGGACATAATCTTGGATGATGTGGAATCTGTATGGGTAGAGCTGCGGAACACCAAAGGGCAGAAAACACTCGTGGGAGTTGTATACAGACCACCAAACAGTAGTAGTGAAGTTGGGGATGGCAACAAACAGGAAATTAGGGATGCGTGTAAAAAAGGTACAGCAGTTATCATGGGTGACTTGAATCTACATACAGATTGGCCTAACCAAACTGGTAGCAATACAGGGGAAGAGGATTTCCTGGAGTGTATAAGGGATGATTTTCCAGACCAATATGTCGAGGAACCAACTCGGGAGCTGGCCATCCTAGACTGGGTGTTGTGTAATGTGAGAGGATTGTGGAAGAAAACGATCTATGTCCTATAGAAAAGGAAAGGGTTAAATTCACTTTTTGCTTATTCTGTAGAACTACTGGGGCTAGAAAAACACTCAAACTTCTCAGCCTTGAAACAAAGGATGTGTTTTTTAGTGACCATCTGGTGTCTGTGTAAGTCTCAAGATACCCTGCTTATCAGGATACGGACAGGGAGAAATTATGCAAGGACAGATAAAGTGTGCCTTCCAGGATGACCTTTGTATTCACAGAGTGAATGATTAATGTTCATGCATGGAAGGTTTATAAAAACTCCTGTTTTGACTGTATAAATATAGAGCGGGTTTGCTTGTAGAGTTCAGAGTTTTGCCTCAGTGCGGACTGAGCGGACTCCCCGAGATATCTTGTAAGAAAATAAAATTCTCTCGAAGTGCAATTCTGAAAGTCTCCGCCTGAGTTAATTTAAGCTAAAATTTCCTCGACAGATTCTGGCGTTGTCAGGCAGGATCTCTAAAAAACGAGATCCAAAAGAACTAAATTTAACTTTTGAAGAGAAAAGAGGAATTTTAAGGACCTTCCTAGCTAAAAGGGGGAAGGTGCCTAGGCCGTTCTAGCTAAAAGGGGGACGAGCCGCCGAGATCCCCTGGGGGGTTGAGGCATTTAAGGTAGCTACCGCAAAGAAGCTAAAATAACAAGGCGGCAAAAGGAGACCCCGAGCTGAGCGGAAAAGAGAACACCGGTGAGCGCTTTGTAAATTATTGTATATTTTGTAGGATTGTCCTAACTCTCTTTTCAGAAAAGATCGCGAGACGTTGCACCCGGAAGAATGGGAAACGGCTCTAGTCGAGCAGGGCGCTCGCACCCAGCTCCTAGAAAAGGAAAGAAAGACGACCTCTCGACTGAAAGAATGAAAGTACATCCTAAGACTGAGAAAAGAATCCGCAAGGTAGCAAAGCAACGAGAAAAGGTAGGAGATCCCATTGTGCCGCCCGGCTCGCCGGCGGACACTGTAATTAAAGAAACAGGAGACGACAGATACGCGGTAACATTTAGTAGCGATTTGTACGATTGGTCTGATGGGGATTGGCCATATGGAGGAAGCTTTAAGTTATCACTAATAGAGGAATGGAGGAAAATAATGAAGGAAGAAGGAGGGGACCCTACGTGGGATAGGGACTATATGGAAAATTGTTTTAAAAAATAAAATAAAATCAAAAGAAAAGGAGAAGGGAGAAAGTGAGACACCACTCTCCTATAGCCTCCCAAACCTCCCCATTCCCTCGGCACCAGCCATGGGACTCTACCCTCGAATAGAGCCCCCAAAACAAGATAGTTGGCAGGAAATTATAGAGATAATAGCCGCTCGCAAAGATGAAGATAAAAAGGGACTGGCCCAGAGGCTGGCCGCCCTACGGGAAGAACCCCCCGAGGATAATCAGAATGAGGGATCGGAGGCCCTGGCCACCCAAACGAATCAGGAGCCTGAGGGACCCGGACCAAGTAAAGGGAAAGGCCAGGGGCAAGCCGGACCCAAGCCGGGCCCAAAAGGAAAGAATGTACACAATACCAGGTCCCAGGGGATAGCGACAAGAGAGGAAGCTGACTCTACTCAGACTGGCCAGTACCCCCGAGTTATGATAGGCACCACAACCTTCCTAAAACCCTGGTCTCCAGGAGAAGCCAGGGATATGATCTCGGCCGCGTCAAATCCGGTAAAAAAGCCAGTAGCCTTTCACAACTGGCTTGAGCAAACCTGTACCATTTATAACCCCTTGCCGGGGGACGTAAAGTTATTGCTGCAAGCTGCCTATGGTTCCTCCTGGCAGGGGGTGAAAGATATGTTCCCCATTCCCCCAGGAGAGAATGGGGATTGGAGACAAGATGATGACGAGGAAGAGAACGGCAATGAATCATTGACTCATTGGCTAAAAAATCGGGGCAAGAATGCCATTTTGCAAGGGGCTAAAAAACATGGAGATATAGGGGAAGTCACCCGCTGCTTGCAGAAAGCAGAAGAATCAATGATAGATTTTGCAGGCAGATGGAAAAATAGTTGGGACGAACATGCAGGAATACCGATGGATCAAAATTAACCTTTGGCAGTACAAACCTTGTTAAATTGTATGTTGCCTGAGTTAATTTAAGCTAAAATTTCCTCAACAAGGATTAATGAGCAATCTCGTTGTGCGAGGCCACTTGAGTAAGAGTGACCATAATATGGTAGAATTCTTCATTAAGATGGAGTGTGACACAGTTAATTCAGAGACAAGGGTCCTGAACTTAAAGAAAGGTAACTTTGATGGTATGAGACGTGAATTGGCTAGGATAGACTGGCAAATGATATTTAATGGGTTGATGGTGGATAGGCAATGGCAGACAATTAAAGATCACATGGATGAACTTCAACAATTGTACATCCCTGTTTGGCGTAAAAATAAAATGGGGAAGGTGGCTCAACCGTGGCTAACAAGGGGAATGAGGGATAGTGTTAAAACCAAGGAAGAGGCATATAAATGGGCCAGCAAAAGCAGAAAACCTGAAGACTGGGAGAAATTTAGAATTCAGCAGAGGAGGACAAATGGTTTAATTAGGAGAGGGAAAATAGAGTGTGCGAGGAAGCTTGCAGGGAACATAAAAACTGACTGCAAAAGCTTCTATAGATATGTGAAGAGAAAAAGATTAGTGAAGACAAATGTAGGTCACTTTCAGTCAGAATCAGGTGAATTTATAATGGAGAACAAAGAAACGGCAGCCCAACTGAACAAATACTTTGAATCTGTCTTCACTAAGGAAGACACAAATAACCTTCCCGAAATACAAGGGGACCGAGGGTCTAGCGAGAAGGAGGAACTGAAGGAAATCCTCATTAGTCAGGAAATGGTGTTAGGGAAATTGATGGGATTGAAGGCCGATAAATCCCCAGGGCCTGATAGTCTGCATCCCAGAGTACTTAAGGAAGTGGCACTAGAAATAGTGGATGCATTGGTGATCATTTTCCAACAGTCTCTCGACTCTGGATCAGTTCCTATGGACTGGAGGTTAGCTAATGTAACACCACTTTTTTAAAAAGGAGGGAGAGAGAAAACGGGTAATTATAGACTGGTTAGCCTGACATCAGTAGTGGGGAAAATGTTGGAATCAATGATTAAAGATGAAATAGCAGTGCCTTTAGAAAGCAGTGACAGGATCGGTCCAAGTCAGCATGGATTTATGAAAGGGAAATCTTCTGGAATTTTTTGAGGATGTAACTAGTAGAGTGGACAAGGGAGAACCAGTGGATGTGGTGTATTTGGACTTTCAAAAAGCTTTTGACAAGGTCCCAAACAAGAGATTAATGTGCAAAATTAAAGCACATGGTATTGGGGGTATGTATTGATGTGGATAGAGAACTGGTTGACAGACAGGAAGCAAAGAGTAGGAATAAATGGGTTCTTTTCAGAATGGCAAGCAGTGACTAGACCCAGCAAGGTTCAATGCTGGGACCCCAGATATTTACAATATACATTAATGATTTAGACAAACGAATTTAAGTTAATATCTCCAAGTTTGCAGATGACACTAAGCTGGGTGGCGGTGTGAGCTGTGAGGAGGATGCTAAGAGGCTGCAGGATGACTTGGACAGGCTAGGTGAGTGGGCATATGCCTGGCAGATGCAGTATAATGTGGATAAATGTGAGGTTATTGCTTTGGTGGCAAAAACAGGAAGGCAGAATATTATCTGAATGGTGACAGATTAGGAAAAGGGGAGGTGCAATGAGATCTGGGTGTCATGGTACATCAGTCATTGAAAGTTGGCATGCAGGTACAGCAGGCGGTGAAGAAGGCAAATGGCATGTTGGCCTTCATAGCGAGAGGATTTTAGTGTAGGAGTAGGGAGGTCTTACTGCAGTTGTACAGGGCCTTGGTGAGGCCACACCTTGAATATTGTGTACAGTTTTGGTCTCTTAATCTGAGGAAGGACATTCTTGCTATTGAGGCAGTGCAGCAAAGATTCACCAGACTGATTCCCGGGATGGCAGGACTGACATATGAAGAAAGACTGGATCGACTAGGCTTATATTCACTGGAATTTAGAAGAATGAGAGGGGATCTCATGGAAAGATATAAAATTCTGATGGGACGGGACAGGTTAGATGCAGGAAGAATGTTCCCGATGTTGGTGAAGTTCAGAACCAGGGGTCACAGTCTAAGGATAAGGGGTAAGCCATTTAGGACCGAGATGAGGAGAAACTTCTTCACTCAGAGAATTGTGAACCTGTGGAATTCTCTAACACAGAAAGTTGTTGAGGCCAGTTCGTTAGATATATTCAAAAGAGAGTTAGATGTGGCCCCTACGGCTAAAGGGATCAAGGAGTATGGAGAGAAAGCAGGAATGGGGTATTGAAGTTGCATGATCAGCCATGATCATATTGAATGGTGGTGCAGGCTCGAAGGGCCGAATGGCCTACTCCTGCACCTATTTTCTATGTTTCTATATCAGTTGTTGGTAGTGCGGATGTAAGTGTATCCCATGATGGCGCGATGCACAATTTACCATTGTGGATTGTTTCAGGTGATGGACCAACGCTACTTGGAAGAAGATGGATGGGGAAGATTAATTGGAACTGGGAAGACTTCATCTCTCCAGCGATCAACGTCCCTCATGCACAGAGTTAGAGCAAGCTTCCACCTTCGGTTGGACAAGGCACGAGAGAGCAGATCCGCGCAACCCCCGAGGCACAGACCGTTCATCACGACTGTGTGGCGATGATCCGGCCGAGACGACCTGAACGCACCTTCCCGGTTTCAGTGGCAGGACTCCTGGGGGGGAAGATTGGATCCGAGGGCGCCGTCCCAGCTTCAGTGGCAGAATCCCTAGGAAAAAGATCGATGCAGTCAACATCATGGACAGGGAAAAGATGGTGTCCAAACGAGGTGCAGCGCTAATGGAGCAACGACACGTGGTTCCATGCACGGAAGACGATTGGGGTAAAAGTAGTAAGGTCATTTTAAGGAGACCAGCAACCTGCTATTTTTGAATGAACTGCTTGAAATTGGTAACCAATGTAAAAGTCCAGCTGTAACGAGCAAAATGTTGTTGAGCGATGTCGGGTGCAAATTGCAATCAGCCAATGTAGCGGGTGAACACCTAACGGTCATATACAGGTCCAGCGGGCTACCCAATGCTGTAGCCTGCATCCCCGGGACCAGAACGATGTATCATAAAGTGTCCCCATATCTGACAGAAGTAGACAAGCCACAGAGTAAATGATCCCCGGAGAGCAGAGTCACCAGTAGCGATACCCTGCCTCAGATCAGTTTAACATTGCAGGCACCCGATGGCATGAACCGCCACGAGCCAGAAACAGTCAACTGTGCCTATGCTCGCAGTCGGCTACCGTCGTCGCCCACCACCCGGGTGGAAAAGGCGCAGCCCACAAACCCACTCGCCACCACAGCATTGCCCAAGATACACCCGCATACACCCGCAACGGTTCCTCCGAACGGGACCTGGACCAGCCAGGATCCCAAACTAGAGAGTGCTCACAACGGTGCCCTCAAGGAAAGCGAGTCAGCAATCCCCTGCGAACTGCTAGACAAGACGAGGCAGCCCCACCGTCGCTTAGATGAAACGCTCACTCGCTCAGACCGCTTCCCAGGGAGCAGCAGCGACACTGTGCAAACGAAAAGGACAAGGAGATTACTGACACATCAGCTCTCTTTGGGCCTGCCCGACACTAGGAGTAACGGCAAGGGCCCTGAGCTCCGGCAACTCGAGCAGAATGAGCTCACCTCGCCCACAGACCACTAGCATGGGGCACTGCGCCGCCACCAGACGATACGGGTCTCATCCGGCCGTGCTGGAACTAGACTGTCCTTGTGTACCTGTACTGAGATACCTGTACCGATCATGTAAATGTACCACACAAAAAGAAATGCAACTGTAATCTACCCAACAAATGTACCAAGATGTAAATGTAAAGCCCATGTGATGAACTTGAATGCAACTTGCATGTAACGGGCCATTAGCCTGATCTCTGTGTCGGGGGAGAATGGAGTAGTCATGGACTCACAACCAGAAACCACGGGGACCTCCACTGTCAACAAATCTCACTACCAAGAAGCGACCCTCCAATGGTCAACCAGGAAGTGCAAAGTCAAGGTCACCGTCAATGTACGAGTCAATTTGCATTAAAGACTTTGGGGAGGGGGGGGGGGAAGTGATGTCATGTATGTAGACCATGTATACTAACTGTATAGTCAGATAAGGTGTACCACCAGAGAGCACTGCAGTGGGAGACCTGAGGGTCCCCTGCATAGGTGTGCAGGGCCCAGTATAAAAGACTGCCCACCATGTTTGTGCCTCCCTCTGGAGTTACAATAAATGGACTAAGGTCACAACAGCTCAAGTACAATACTAGACCTCGTGGAGTCAGTCAAAAGAGTATTAAAGATATAACATAAAGCTCCCTCTACCCTGTCCCATCAAACTGTCCCAGGGCAGGTACAGCACGGGTTAGATACAGAGTAAAGCTCCCTCTACACTGTCCCATCAAACATTCCCAGGACAAGTACAGCACGGGGTTAGATACAGAGTAAAGCTCCCACTACATTGACTGATCAAACACTTCCAGGACAGGTACAGTACGCGTTATACAGAGTAAAGCTCCCTCTACATTGTCCCATCAAACACTTCCAGGGCAGGTGCTGCACTGACACTGAGTGAAACTCCCCTGAAGCCCTGTCCCTCAGGCCCCCAGATTGGTTGGAGGACCCGCTGTGCTTTCGGTCCTCCAGGCGCTGCCTAGTCGTTCCCTATTGGTCAGAATCTTCCAGCAATCAGGGTGCATGAATCATGTGGCTGCGGTCAAACGGAATCAGCTCATGGCCAGGGTGGGACACATGGGACTCTCGAGCGGATTTTCCGGAACGGCCCCGATCGCATTCGGATGTTGAGCAAACTTCACTTTCCCTCCCACCCCCCAGAGAGCTTTCGACAGAACCGACACCGGCCTTTGGCCGAGAGTCACCCCCTGCCGCGGAGCCCCGGGCAGAGGATGGGGGAGGGGTGGTGTACTGAGCATGCGCGGTGTGGTCATGCCCACAACAGCTTGTATTTATGCAGCACCTTTAACCAACAAAACATCTCAAAGGCTCGTCACAGGAGCAATTATCAAATCGCATTTGACACCAAGCCACATAAGGAGAAATTAGGGCAGGTGACCAAAAGATTGGTTAAAGAGGTAGGTTTTAAGGAGTGTCTTAAAGAAGGATAAAAAGGCGGAGAGGTTCAGGGAGGGAGTTCCAGAGCTTGGGGTGATTATAATCAGGGATGCTCAAGAGGCAGAATTAGAAAAGCGCAGCTATCTCAGGGGGCGGTTGTGGGACTGGAGGGCGTTACAGAGATAGGGAGGGGCGAGGCCATGGAGGGATTTGAAAATAAGGAGGAGAATTTTGAAATTGAACCGTTGCTCAACCGGGAACCAGTGTTGGTCAGCGAGCACAGGGGTGAAGGGTGATCAGGACTTAGTGCGAGTTAGAACACGGGCAGCCGAGTTTTGGATGAGCTCAAGTTTATGTTGGATAGAAAATGGGAGGCCAGCCAGGACTTTGTTGGAATAGTCAAGTCTGGAGGAAACAAAGGAATGGATGAGGGTTTCAGCAGAGGATGAGCTGAGGCAGGGGCTGACACGAGCGATGTTATGGAGGTGGAAATAGGCGGTCTTGGTTATGCTGCGCCTACGTGGTTGGAGCATTCTGGGTAAGATCATCCGCCATTTTCATAAAATGAAACAGCACACAAGGAGGACATTCGGCCCATCGAGTCTGTGCCGACTCTATGGTAGAGCTATCCAGTTAGTTCCACTCCCCTGCTTTATCCCCATAGCCTGCAAATATTTTTCCATCAGTATTTATCCAATTCACTTTTGAAAGTTACTATTGAATCCGCTTCCACCACCCTGTCAGGCAGTGTATCCCAGATTACAACAACTCGCTGCATAAAAAGGTTTTTCCTCAGGCCGCCTCTGCTTCCTTTGCCACTCACCGTCGACCTGTGACCTCTGGTTACCAACCCTTCTGCCACTGGAATTTCTCTTTATTTAGTCTAATAAAACTGTTCAGGATTTTGAAAATTTTTATCAAATCTCCTCTTTCCTCTTCTGCTCCAACGAGAATAACCGCAGCTTCTCCAGAATCTCCACATAACTGAATTCCCTCATCCTTGGTAACATTTCAGTAAATCTCTTCTGCACCCTCTCTAAGGCATAGACATCCTTCCGAAAGTGTGGTGCCCAGAATTGAACACAATAAGAACTTAAGAAATAGGAGCAGGAGTAGGCCTTATGGCCCCTCAAGCCTGCTCCGCCATTCATTAAGATCATGGCTTTTCATCGACCTCAACTCCACTTTCCCATCCGATCTTCATATCACTTGTGTCATGTATTCAACCAGCATTGTAACCCATGTATAAACTGACCGAAGTTGTACACCGTGAGAACACTGACCACTAGGTGGGAGACACTCCTAACCTGGACCTTCAGGTATAAAAGGGGAAGCTCCACCCACCTTCATCACTTGAGTGCTAAGGAATAAAGGACAGGTCACAGACTGACCTTCTCTCAAGCATGGGCCTCGTGTGCATTTATACTGTGTAGTAAGGACGTATCACCTTGATTCCCCGAGACTCCAAAAATCTATCTATCTCAGCCTTGAATATACTCAGAGACTCAGCATCCACAGCCCTCTGGGGCAGAGAATTCCAACGATTCCCAGCCCTCTGAGTGAAGAAATTCCTCCTCATCTGTCTTAAATGGCCCACCCCTTATCCTGAGACTGACCACTAGTTCTAGACACTCCAGCTCGGGGAAACCTCTGAGCATTTAGCCTTCAGAATCTTATCAGTGCACCAGCTGAGGCCTCATCATAGGCAGTCCCTCAGAATCGAGGAAGACTTGCTTCCACTCCCCAAGTGAGCTCTTTGATGGCTGAACAGTCCGATACGAGAGCCACAGACCCTGTTACAGGTGGGACAGACATTCGTCGAGGGAAGGGGTCGGTGGGGCTGGTTTGCCGCGCTCCTTCCGCTGCCTGCGCTTGGTCTCTTCATGCTATTTGTGTTGAGACTCGAAAAGCTCAACGCCCTCCCAGATGTACTTTCTCCACCTCGGGCAGTCTTCGGCCAGGGTCTCCCAGGTGTCAGTGGTGATGTTGCACTTTACCAGGGAGGCTTTGAGGGTGTCATTATAACGTTTCTGCTATCCTCCTTTGGCTCGTTTACCATGAAGGAGCTCCGCGTAAAGCATTAACTTAGGGAGGCTTGTATCTGGCATGCGAACTATGTGGCCTGCCCAGCGAAGCTGATTGAGTGTGGTCAGCGCTTCAATACTGGGGATGTTAGCCTGGTCAAGGACACTGATGTTAGTGCGCCTGTCCTTCCAGGGGATTTGCAGGATCTTGCGGAGACATCGTTGGTGATATATCTCCAGCGACTTGAGGTGCCTTCTATACTTGCCTCAGATCCATACAGGAGGGCGGGTATTACTACAGCCCTGTAGACCATGAGCTTGGTGGTAGATTTGAGGGCCTGGTCCTCAAACATTCTTTTCCTCAAATGGCCGAAGGAAAAATGGTGCACTGGAGGCGATGTTGAATCTCCACATCAATGTCTGCCTTTGTTGAGAAGAGGCTCCCGAGATATGGGAAATGGTCCATTTTGTCCAGGGCCGCGCCGTGGATCTTGATGATTGGAGGGCAGTGCTGTGCGGCGGTGACAGGCTGGTGGAGGACCTTTGTCTTACGGATTTTAAGTGTAAGACCCATGCTTTCATATGCCTCAGTGAATACATTGACTATATCCTGGAGTTCAGCCTCTGAATGTGCGCAGACGCAGGCGTCGTCCGCATACTGCAGCTCAAGGACAGAGGTTGGGGTGATCTTGGACCTGGCCTGGAGGCGGCGTCGGTTAAACAGCTTCCCACTGGTTCTGTAGTTTAGTTCCACTCCAGTGGGGAGCTTGTTGATTGTGAGGTGGAGCATGGCAGCGAGGAAGATTGAGAAGAGGGTTGCAGCGATGACCCCGGTCCAGACGTGGATTGGGTTTGTAATGGATCCGCTGGTAAGGATCACGGCCTGCATGTCATCGTGAAGCAGGCGAAGGATGTTGACAAACTTTTGAGGGCATCTGAAACGGAGGAGGACGCTCCATAGATCCTCATGGTTGACAATGTCAAAGGCCTTTGTAAGATCGAAAAGGGCCATGTATAAGGGCAGGCGCTGCTCCCTGCATTTTTCCTGCAACTGTCGCACTGCAAAGATCGTGTCTGTTGTGCCCCATAGGGGACAAAATCCGCATTATGATTCCAGGAGGAGCTTCTCAGCCACAGGGAGAAGACGATTGAGGAGAACTCGAGCGACAACTTTCCCAGTGGCTGACTTCCCTGTAGTTGCCACAGTTGGACTTGTCCCCTTTTTAAAAAATGGTCACAATCACTGCATGCTCTCCTCCCTCCAGATGAGAGTGATGAGATCATGCATCCGCACCAACAGCGCCTCTCCGCCATACTTTAGCGACTCAGCAGGGATTCCATGCGCACCCATAGCCTTGTTATTCTTGAGCTGTTTTATGGCTTAGCCTACCTCGTGCAACGTTAGAGTTTCACTGAGTTGGTGGCGGGTCACATGCTGCAGGATGGAGTCAAGAACACTCGAGTCAAAGGCAGAGTCTCGATTGAGTAGATCATCAAAGTGCTCCTTCCATCGGGCCCTGACAGCCTCAGTGTCCTTGATGAATGTTTCCCCGTTCGTGGCCAGGAGTGGGGTGGGGCCTTGGGAGTTTGGACCGTAGGTGGCCTTGACTGCAGCAAAGAATCCTCGCATATCGTGGCCGTCGGCCAGTTGTTGTATCTTCTGTGCTTTTTCCATCCACCACCTGTTCTTTACGTCCCGGGTTTTTTGTTGGACCTGAGCCTTGAGCCATCTGTAATGTTGTTTTGCAGCAATGTCGAGTTGTTGCTTGAGGGTCAGAAATGCTTTGCGTTTGCGATCGATTAGTTCTTCGATCTCCTGATCATTTTCATCAAACCAGTCCTGATGTTTTCTGGTTGAGTGACCATGTGTCTCTTCACAAGCACTGGTTATAGAGGCCTGGAGGGCAGGAGGCCTAGCCACAAAGGTTCAGCATAACTAAGTATCAAATGCTGATATTTCTGTGATGGGGTTTAGAAGAGTGAGGTTTATCAAGTCATAGAAACATAGAAAATAGATGCAGGAGGAGGCCATTCGGCCCTTCGAGCCTGCACCGCTATTCAATAAGATCATGGCTGATCATTCCCTCAGTACCCCTTGCCTGCTTTCTCTCCATACCCCTTGATCTCTTTAGCCATATGGGCCATATCTAACTCCCTCTTGAATATATCCAATGAACTGGCATCAACAACTCTCTGCAGCAGGGAATTCCACAGGTTAACAACTCTCTGAGTGAAGAAGTTTCTCGTCATCTCAGTCCTAAATGGCCAACCCCTTATCCTAAGACAATGTCCCCTGGTTCTGGACTTCCTCAACATCGGTAACATTCTTCCCGCATCTAACCTGTACAGTCCCGTCAGAATCTTATACGTTGCTATGAGATCCCCTCTCATCCTTCTAAACTCCAGTGAATAAAGGCCCAGTTGATCCAGTCTCTCCTCATATGGCAGTCCGACCATCCCTGGAATCAGTCTGGTGAACCTTCGCTGCACTCCCTCAATAGCAAGAACGTCCTTCCTCAGATTGGGAGACCAAAACTGAACACAATATTCCAGGTGAGGCCTCACCAAGGCCCTGTACAATTGCAGTAAGACCTCCCTGTAAAAAGGGGACAGAAGCAAAAGGTAGGAAGGAGAAAAGCAAGAGTGGAGGACAGAGAAATCAAGGGCAAAAATCAAAAAGGGCCACATTACAACATAATTCTAAAAGGACAAAGAGTGTTAAAAAAAACAAGCCTGAAGGCTCTGAGTCTCAATGCGAGGAGCATTCGTAATAAGGCGCAGATAGCTGTTAATGGATATGATGTAATTGGGATTACGGAGACATGGTTCCAAGGTAACCAAGGCTGGGAACTCAACATGCAGGGGTATTCAATATTCAGGAATGACAGACAGAAAGAAAAAGGAGGTGGGGTAGCGTTACTGGTTAAAGAGGAGGGTAACGCAATAGTAAGGAAGGACATTAGCGTGGATGATGTGGAATCTATATGGGCAGAAAACATTAGTGGGAGTTGTGTACAGACCACCAAACAGTAGTAGGGAGGTTGGGGTTGGTATCAAACAGGAAATTAGGGGCGCATGCAATAAGGGTACAGCAGTTATCATGGGTGACTTAATCTGCATATTGTTTGGGCTAACCAAACTGGTAGCAATACTATGGAGAAGGATTTCCTGGAGTGTATAAGGGATGGTTTTCTAGACGAATATGTTGAGGAACCAACGAGAGAACAGGCCATCCTAGACTGGGTCTTGTGCAACAAGAGAGGATTAATTAGCAATCTTGTGCGAGGCCCCTTGGGGAAGAGTGACCATAATAGGATAGAATTCTTCATTAAGATGGAAAGTGACACAGTTAATTCAGAGACTCGGATCCTGGACTTAAAGAAAGGAAACTTTGACGGTATGAGATGTGAATTGACTAGGATAGACCGGAGAATGATACTTAAAGGGTTGATGGTGGATAGGCAATGGCAGACATTTAAATAGCACATGGATGAACTACAACAATTGTACATCCCTGTGTGGCATAAGAATAAAAAAGGGAAGGTGGCTCAACTGTGGCTAACAAGGGAAATTAGGGAAAGTGTTAAATCCAAGGAAGAGGCATATAAATTGGCCAGAAAAAGCAGCAAACCTGAGGACTGGGAGAAATTTAGAATTCAGCAGAGGAGGACTAAGGGTTTAATTAGGAGGGGGAAAATAGAGTATGAGAGTAAGCTTGCAGGGAACATAAAAACTGACTGCAAAAGCTTCTATAGATATGTGAAGAGAAAAAGATTAGTGAAGACTAATGTAGATCCCTTGCAGTCAGAATCAAGGGAATTCATAATGGGGAACAAGGAAATGGCGGACCAATTGAACAAATACTTTAGTTCTGTCCTCACTAAGGAAGACACGAATAACCTCCCGAAAATATTAGGGGACCGAGGGTCTAGCGAAAAGGGGGAACTGAGGGAAATCCTTATTAGTCAGGAAATGGTGTTAGGGAAATTGAAGGGACTGAAGGCCGATAAATCCCCAGGGCCTGATAGTCTGCATCCCAGAGTACTTAAGAAAGTGGTCCTAGAAATAGTGGATGCATTGGTAGTCATTTTCCAACATTCTATAGACTCTGGATCAGTTCCTATGGACTGGAGGGTAGCTAATGTAACCCCACTTTTTTAAAAAGGAGGGAGAGAGAAAACAGGGAATTATAAACCAGTTAGCCTGACATCGGTATTGGGGAAAATGTTGGAATCAATTAGTAAAGATGTAATAGCAATGCATTTGGAAAGCAGTGACAGGATCGGTCCAAGTCAGCATGGATTTATGAAAGGGAAATCATGCTTGACAAATCTTCTCGAATTTTTTGAGGATGTAACTAGTAGAGTGGATAAGGGAGAACCAGTGGATGTGGTATATTTGGACTTTTAAAAGGCTTTTGACAAGGTCCCACACTAGAAATTAACGTGCAAAATTAAGGCACATGGTATTGGGGGTAATGTATTGATGTGGATAGAGAACTGGTTGGCAGACAGGAAGGAAAGAGTGGGAATAAACAGGTCCTTTTCAGAATGGCAGGCAGTGACTAGTGGGGTACCGCAGGGTTCAGTGCTGGGACCCCAGCTACTTACAATATACATTAATGATTTAGACAAAGGAATTGAATGTAATATCTCCAAGTTTTCAGATGACACTAAGCTGGGTGGCAGTGCGAGCTGCGAGGAGGATGCTAGGAGGCTGCAAGGGACTTAGACAGGTTAGGTGACTGGGCAAATGCATGGCAGATGCAGTATAATGTGGATAAATGTGAGGTTATCCACACTGGTTGCAAAAACTGGAAGGCAGATTATTATCTGAATGGTGACAGATTAGTAAAAGGGGGGGTGCAACTAGACCTGGGTGTCTTGGTACATCAGTCATTGAAGGTAGGCATGCAGGTACAGCAGGCGATGAAGAAGGCAAATGGTATGTTGGCTTCCAAAGCTAGGGGATTTGAGTATAGGAGCAGGGAGGTCTTACTGCAGTTGTACAGGCCTTGGTGAGGCCTCATCTGGAATATTGTGTTCAGTTTTGGTCTCCCGATCTGAAGAAGGACGTTCTCGCTATTGAGGGAGTGTAGCGAAGGTTCACCAGACTGAGTCCCGGGTTGGCAGGACTGACATATGAGGAGAGACTGGATCGACTGGGCCTGTATTCACTGGAGTTTAGAAGGATGAGAGGGGATCTCATAGAAACATAGACAATTCTGACGGGACTGGACAGGTTAGATGCAGGAAGAATGTTCCCGATGTTGGGGAAGTCCAGAACCAGAGGACACAGTCTAAGGATAAGGGGTAAGCAATTTAGGACTGAAATGAGGAGAAACTTCTCCACTCAGAGAGTTGTTAACCTGTGGAATTACCTTCTGCTGAGAGTCCACTGATGCCAGTTCATTGGATATATTCAAGAGGGAATTAGATATGGCCCCTTACGGCTGAAGGGATAAAGGGGTATGGAGATAAAGCAGCAAAGGGGTAATGAGGTGAATGATCAGCCATGATCCTATTGAATGGTGGTGTAGGCTCGAAGGGCTGAATGGCCTACTCCTGCACCTATTTTCTATGTTTCTATGTAATAATTTCTGGATTATTTCCTGAGCCACGAGCAAATTGGCATAGGGCCAATAGAATCAGGGAGCTGAATGCGTGGCTCTGAGGCTGGTGTGGGAGAATGGGGCACTGGCACCAATACTCGGGAAAGAGAGAGCTATTCTGTGGGATTGGACTACACCTGAACTATGCTGGTAGTTCTGGCGAATCAAATAACTAGGAAGGTCGACAGGGCTTTAAACTAAATGGGGAGGTGGGTGGGGTAGGGTCTCCGTTGAGAGAAATGTAGAATGCTAAAGAGAAAAGAAAAGGAAGCAATGCAGGAAAGTGATTGTGGTAAGAATAACCAGATTATGTCAGGAAGGGACAGAGCATACAAACAAAAGAATGCACTCGCAAATAGGGTCCAGGTAAGAAAAAATAGCGATGACAAATAGGGCTATAGTGCAAAAAAATGTTAAACATAGAAACATAGAAACATAGAAAATAGGTGCAGGAGTAGGCCATTCGGCCCTTCGAGCCTGCACCGCCATTCAGTAAGACCATGGCTGGTTATTCCTTCAGTACCCCTTTCCTGCTTTCTCTCCATACGCCTTGATCCCCTTAACCGTAAGGGCCATATCTAACTCCCTCTTGAATATATCCAATGAACTGGCATCAACAACTCTCTGCCGCAAGGAATTCCACAGGTTAACAACTCTCTGAGTGAAGAAGTTTCTCCTCATCTCAGTCCTAAATGGCCAACCCCTTATCCTAAGACTGTGTCCCCTGGTTCTGGACTTCCCCAACATTGGGAACATTCTTCCCACATCTATCCTGTCCAGTCCTGTCAGAATCTTATTCGTTTCTATGAGATCCCCTCTCATCCTTCTAAACTCCAGTGAATAAAGGCCTAGTTGATCCTGTCTCTCCTCATATGACAGCCCAGCCATCCCTGAATCAATCTGGTGAACCTTCGCTGTATGCCCTCAATAGCAAGCACGTCCTTCCTCAGACTAGGAGACCAAAACTGAACACAATATTCCAGGTGAGGCCTCACTAAGGCCCTGAATAGCTGCATCAAGACCTCCCTGCTTCTATACTCAAATCCCCTAGCTATGAAGCCCAACATACCATTTGCCTTCTTCACCGCCTGCTGTACCTACGTGCCCACTTTCAATGACTGATGAACCATGACACCCAGGTCTCGTTGCACCTCCCCTTTTCCTAATCTGCCGCCATTCAGATAATATTATGACTTCATGTTTTTGCCCCCAAAATGGATAACCTCACATTTATCTACATTATACTGCATCTGCCATGCATTTGCCCACTCACTTAACCTGTCCAAGTCACCCTGCAGCCTCTTAGCGTCCTCCTCACAGCTCACACCGCCACTCAGTTTAGTGTCATCTGCAAACTTGGAGATATTACACTCAATTCCTTCATCTAAATCATTAATGTATATTGCAAAGAGCTGGGGTCCCAGCACTGAGTCCTGTGGCACTCCACTAGTCACTGCCTCCCATTCTGAAAAGGACCCATTTATCCCGACTCTCTGCTTCCTGTCTGCCAACCAGTTCTCTATTCACGTCAGTACATTACCCCTAATACCATGTGCTTTAATTTTGCACACCAATCTCTTGTGTGGGACCTTGTCAAACGCCTTTTGAAAGTCCAAATACACCACATCCACTGGTTCTCCCTTGTCCACTCTACTAGTTACATCCTCAAAAAATTCCAGAAAATTCGTCAAGCATAATTTCCTTTCATAAATCCATGCTGACTTGGACCGATCCTGTCACTGTTTTCCAAATGCACTGCTATTTCATCCTTAATGATTGATTCCAATATTTTCCCCATTACTGATGTGAGGCTAACCGGTCTATAATTACCCATTTTCTCTCTCCCTCCTTTTTAAAAAAGTGGTGTTACATTAGCTAACCTCCAGTCCATAGGGATTGATCCAGAGTCGATAGACTGTTGAAAAATGATCACCAATGCATCCACTATTTCTAGGGCCACTTCCTTAAGTACTCTGGGATGCAGACTGTCAGGCCCCGGGGATTTATCGCCCTTCAATCCCATCAGTTTCCCCAACACAATTTCCCGCCTAATAAGGATATCCTTCAGATCCTCCTTCTCACTAGCCCCACTATCCCCTAGTACATTCGGAAGGTTATTTTTGTCTTCCTTCGTGAAGACAGAACCAAAATATTTCTTCAATTGGTCTGCCATTTCTTTGTTCCCCATTATAAATTCACCTGAATCCGAGGGACCTACATTTGTCTTAACTAATCTTTTTCTCTTCACATATTTATAGAAGCTTTTGCAGTCAGTTTTTATGTTCCCAGCAAGCTTCCTCTCGTACTCTATTTTCTCCCTCTTAATTAAACTCTTCATCCTCCTCTGTTGAATTCTAAATTTCTCCCAGTCCTCAGGTTTGTTGCTTTTTCCAGCCAATTTGTATGCCGCTTCCTTCGTTTTAACACTATCCTTAATTTCCCTTGTTAGCCACGGTTGAGCCACCTTCCCCATTTTATTTTTACACCAGACAAGACTGTACACTTGTTGAAGTTCATCCATGTGATCTTTAAATGTTTGCCGTTGCTTATTCACCATCAACCCTTTAAGTGTCCTTTGCCAGTCTATTCTAGCCAATTCACGCCTCATACCGTCGAAGTTACCTTTCCTTAAGTTTAGGACCCTAGTTTCCAAATTAACTGTGTCACTCTCCATCTTAATAAAGAATTCTACCATATTATGGTCACTCTTCCCCAAGGGGCCTCGCACAACAAGATTGCTAATTAGTCCCTTCTCATGACACATTACCCAGTCTAGATGGCCAGCTCTCTAGTTGGCTCCACGACATATTGGTCAAGAAAACCATCCCTAATACACTCCAGAAAATCCACCTCCATCGTATTGCTACCAGTTTGGTTAGCCCAATCAATATGTAGATTAAAGTCGCTCATGATAACTGCTGTACTTTTATTGCACACATCCCTTATTTCTTGTTTGATGCTGTCCCCAACCTCACTACTACTGTTTGGTGGTCTGTACACAACTCCCATTAGCGTTTTCTGCCCTTTGGTATTCCGCAGCTCCACCTATACAGATTCCACATCATCCAGGCTAATGGCCCTCCTTACTATTGCATTAATTTCCTCTTTAACCAGCAATGCCACCCACCTCCTTTTCCTCTCTGTCTATCCTTCCTAAATGTTGAATACCCCTGGATGTTGAGTTCCCAGCCTTGGTCACCCTGGAGCCATGTCTCCGTGATGCCAATTACATCATATCCGTTAACTGCTATCTTGCGCAGTTAATTCGTCCACCTTATTCCGAATACTCCTCGCATTGAGGCACAGAGCCTTCAGGCTTGTCTTTTTAACACACTTTGCCCCTTTAGAATTTTGCTGTAATGTGGCCCTTTTTGTTTTTTGCCTTGGGTATCTCTGCCCTCCATTTTTACTATTCTCCTTTCTGCCTTTTGCTTCTGCTTCCATTTTATTTCCCTCTGTCTCCCTGCATAGGTTCCCATCCCCTGCCATGTTCGTTTAACTCCTCTCCAACAGTACTAGCAAACACTCCCTCTAGGACATTGGTTCTGGTCCTGCCCAGGTGCAGGCCGTCTGGTTTGTATTGGTCCCACCTCCCCCAGAACCGGTTCCAATGTCCCAGGAATTTGAATCCTTCCCTTCCTCAAGCCACGTATTCACCTGAGCTATCCTGCGATTCCTACTCTGACTAGCACGTGGCACTGGTAGCAATCCTGAGATTACTACTTTTGAGGTCCTACTTTTTAATTTAGCTCCTAGCTCCTTAAATTTCTCTCATAGGACTTCATCCCGTTTTTTACCTATATCTTTGGTACCTATATGCACCACGACAACTGGCTGTTCACCCTCCCTTTTCAGAATATCCTGCACCCACTCCGAGACATCCTTGACCCTTGCACCAGGGAAGCAACATACCATCCTGGAGTCTCGGTTGCGGCCGCAGAAACGCCTACCTATTCCCTTTACAATCGAATCCCCTATCACTATAGCTCTCCCAATCTTTTTCCTGCCCTCCTGTGCAGCAGAGCCAGCCACGGTGCCATGAACTTGGATGCTGCTGCTCTCCCCTGATGAGTCATCCCCTTCAACAGTACTCAAAGCGGTGTATCTGTTTTGCAGGGGGATGATTGCAGGGGACCCCTGCTCTAACTTCCTTGCACTGCTCTTCCTGTTGGTCACCCATCCCCTATCTGGCTGTGTACCTTTAACCTGCAGTAAGTCCAACTCGCTAAATGTGCTATTCACGTAACTCTCAGCATCGTGGATGCTCCAGAGTGAATCCACCTGCAGCTCCAGTGCCACAATGCGGTTCATCAGGAGCTGGAGGTGGAAACACTTCCCCCACACGACCCGAACCGGAAGCGTCCCTGACTTCCCACATAGTACAGGAAGAGCATAACACGTGTCCGAGCTGTCCTGCCATAACTTAACCCTTAGATAAACTTAATTTGGCAACAAGGCTAAAAGGTTACTTACTGATATAGAAAAGAAATGAAAAACTACTTACCAATCACCAGCCAATCACTTGCCCCTTTGGCTGTGACGTCACCTTTCAATTTCTTTCAACTTCTTTTTTGCCTTCTCTCCCTGCTGCAGCTGCACCGGCTGGGCTCTCCGAATCACCTCCCGAGCCTCCGAATCACCTCCCGAGTCTCTCCGACGCACCTCCCGAGTCTCTCCGACGCACCTCCAGAGCCTCACCGAATCACATCCCGAGCCTCTCCGACGCACCTCCCGAGCCTCACTGAATCACCTCCCAAGCCTCACTGAATCACCTCCCGAGCCTCTCCGATGCACCTCCCGAGCCTCACTGAATCACCTCCCAAGCCTCTCCGACGCACCTCCCGAGCCTCACTGAATCACCTCCCAAGCCTCACTGAATCACCTCCCAAGCCTCTCCGACGCACCTCCCGAGCCTCTCCGACGCATTGGCCCTTTTTATAGGCCTCTCCAACACACCTCCCGAGCCTCTCCAACACCCCTCCCGAGCCTCTCCGACGCACCTCCCGAGCCTCTCCAACGCACCTCCCGAGCCTCTCCGACGCATTGCCCCTTTTTATAGGCCTCTCCAACACACCTCCCGAGCCTCTCCGACACACCTCCCGAGCCTCTCCGACACACCTCCCGAGCCTCTCCGACGCACCTCCCGAGCCTCTCCGACGCACCTCCCGAGCCTCTCCGATGCATTGGCCCTTTTTATAGGCTCTCCAACACACCTCCTGAGCCTCTCCAACACACCTCCCGAGCCTCTCCAACACACCTCCCGAGCCTCTCCGACGCACCTCCCGAGCCTCTCCAACACACCTCCCGAGCCTCTCCAACACACCTCCCGAGCCTCTCCGACGCACCTCCCGAGCCTCTCCGACGCACCTCCCGAGCCTCTCCGACGCACCTCCCGAGCCTCTCCGACGCACCTCCCAAGCCTCTCCGACGCACCTCCCGAGCCTCTCCGACGCACCTCCCGAGCCTCTCCGACGCACCTCCCGAGCCTCTCCGACGCACCTCCCGAGCCCCTCTGACGCACTTCCCGAGCCTCTCCAACACACCTCCCGAGCCTCTCCGATGCGTTGGGTCTTTTTATATGCCTCTCCGATGCACCTCCCGAGCCTCTCCAACTCACCACAAGTCAGTTGGATGTGAGCCGAAACATGCATTTGGAGCGGAGAGCCAGAGACATGCTGTGTAACCGGGGACAATCAATCCTGCACAGCTCAGACATCACTTGTTTCCCATTTGGCGCCAAAGGAATATATTAATTGCAACAATTCATTTCATTTCGGTGAGTAAAACTTCTTCTACAAATTCGCTGAAGGTGACCTTTAGTGTTACAGCCTTTGCAGGTATAGTCTTTGTATTGGCACTGGTGGGCCCTGTGGTTTCCTCCACAGCACCAGCACGGGGTTAGCCGGTTGGCCACATGTGGCGGACTCAGGGTTGCGGGACTCGGGGCAGCAGTTTTGCCTCTGAAAGGTGCCATTCGGTTCACTGTACTCGTCGGGTTAGAGTCCTGGGGGTGAGTCATCATCCTTTTGTAGTCGCAGACTGAAATCATGAAGGCCTGGCTCACTTTGATTGCCTTCTGCAGGGTGACCGTAGTGTCCGCAGAGAGCAACTTATGGAGGAGGCCTTCGTGGCCGATTCCAATAACGAAGATGTCCCTCAGTGCTTCGGTGAGGTGATCGCCAAAATCACACGGTGTAGCCAATCTTCTCAGATGTGCAGCATATTTAGCAACTTCTTGGCCTTCGGGCCACCGGTGGGTGTAGAACCGGTGTCTGGCTGTGAGGATGCTCTCTTTAAGTTTGAGTTGTTCTTGTATTATAGTTACGAGCTCCACATAAGTCTTGGTTGACATCTTCGCTGGGGCTAGCAGATCCCTGACGAGGCCGTGGACAGTGGGCCCACAACTGCTGAGCAGGATGGCTCTGCGCTTGTCCGCCAGCGAGGTCGGTGAGTCTCCAGCCAGGTCGTTCGCAATGAAAAAGTGTTCGAGCCTTTCCACAAAGACTTCCCAATCTTCCCCATCAGCGAATTGTTGGAAGCTGCTTAGGTTAGACATGTTGTGCATGGAAATTCATAACCTCGTCGCCAGTTATGGTATATGCAAGCACTCTATTAATGACTCCACGAGGTAAGGGTATAGTACTTGAACTGTAGTGACCTTAGTCTTTTATTGCAGCTCCTAGAGTGAGGTCACCAAGAGGTGAGCTCCCTTTTATACATGGTTACCTGCAGAGTACAGGTGACCCTTAGGTCTCCACCAGTAGCAACCCCTGGTGGTACAGGTATGGTGTATACAGTTTAAGGTACATTCAGTGGTCTAGTGTTACAGTACATACATTAACATACATACATAACACTCTTGTTCAAATCCCTCCAAGGCCTCGCCCCTCCCTATCTATGTAACCTCCTCCACGCTGCAATCAACATCAGGAAACAACTGATGATTGGATGATAGTATGTTTCAATCAAATCATAGAAAGGGTTTTGTGATTTAGTCTGAGTAATTTTATATGTAACAGTCGAATCGCAGAAGTGTTTAATTGTGTCATTTTGTGTCGATGCAAATTACCCTTGTGTAGGGGTTTGTATTTTGGTTTTGTTATTCTGATATAAATTGTAGGCATTTATACTGGGAAGGTAATTGCGTGTATGTTCAATAAACTAAAGAATCTAAGGTTGAGACAAAACCCTGTGTCATATGTATTTTGTTCTTATAAATCCTGGTCTCAAAGAACCGTGTGTAACAGGGGATTAGTATCAGGAAATCTTACAGAAATTGGCGACCGTGGCAGGACTTCAAGGTTTAGAACAAAATTATGGACAGGATTAAGTGCAAGAAACCCGCGATGGAGGATAGGATATCCTCGTATGTATTTGGAAAAGTAAACATTTCTGAGCACTGAGTGCTAGAAATGTTACACTCCGACAGTCCATATGAGAAAGCGGTAGAGTAGATGGGTAGTAGCGTACATAAGAAATCGAAGGAAAAGGCGATTTGGTTAATATGTATGCAGAAACAAATTCAGATGCTCACAGAGAAAGTTGAGCATTTAGAAAAAGAGAAACAGGAATCAGAAAGCAGGGCAGGAGAGAGAGAGGCTGTAGTGAACCAGCTGACAGAAGATTTGAGCATTGAAAGGCAGGAGAGAAAAGTGCAGGGAGAAATAGCTAGAAACACGATAGAGTACCTGCAATTTCAGGCCACTGAAAGTAGAAGGCAGTGTCAGGCTCAGTGTGAGGAAGGAAATAGGAAGTCAGAGAGAGCTGACAAGGCTGAGGGTCTATTAAAAGATATAAAGGTGGCTTACAGGGTAGCCAAAAACAGGGTACATGAAGAGGCCGATCACGGACCCTGTAATGAAAAAAATCTATAAGTTGACCCTAGCATTATCTGGGGCTAGGGGATATGGCTTGTCTCATGGCCCCAGGGGAAGTTGGGGTAGACTGGGATGAAGAGGAAAAGGAGCCTAATGATAGGATCCAGTATAGAGAGGTTCGACCAGCTCCCAAAGCACAGGGACCACCGGGACCGATGTGTCTCCTATGATAGCAAAAGTTCAGACCACCCCCACAAGGCGGTGGTCAGGGCCATTGCAGAGTGATTATGTGCTCCGATATATGTCCCTTCAATTGCAAGAAATGCTGGCCCGTGTGCCGAAACTGAAGCATAGAGGGGATGCTGTTCATTTTGTCAACGTTGAGCAAATAGAGGGATCAATAATTGTGACGATGACGAACTGAAAAAGCTGATTCTGCTCTCCCTAGATGGGAAGCTGTACCAGGGTTTGTCAGCAGCCACTAAGTTAGGAGGGGGTACTCTGGATGGGGTAAAGAACAACATTTTAATGGCGCTGGGACATCGCCAAGGAAGCCCATTCTTGCAGGTCGAGCAGACCAGACAGATGGCTGGTGAGGCTCCGGAGGTATTTGCAGACAGATTATGGCCCGTGTGTCTGAAGGCGACGGGGGGAAATCTAGCCCGAGCACGGGGGGCTCCCAGAAATCATTGGTTGAACACCGTAGTGGCTAACAGCTTACCACGGATCAGGGCTAGGGCGGAATCACGGTTTGACCCCACTGATGTTAATAATACAGAGCCAGGCGTGTTAAGGAAACTGACTCTGGCTTTTAAATCCAACCAGCGGCAGGAGAATAAACAAAAGGGAAAAATGCACGAGATGAAGGGAAGTGTGGATGGTAGAAAAGAATGGGAGCAGGAGGGGGATAATGTGAATAGATCACAGCCATGCTTTAACTTTGTGAGAACGGGACACGGGAACAAGGAGTTCCCAAAAAGGGAAAAACAGGATACGGGGTTCCCTCAGGGTCAAAACCACGCGTAGTAGAGGCAGAGAAGGAGAGGGTAGAAGACCCATTGAAACTACTAGTGGCCGTATTACAGTAAGTTATGGGCAAGGACCTGGACACTGCCGTATGCAGAGAAAAGCCCAGCACGCTCCCACTTCCCCCATGACTAGGACACGCCCAGCTCGAGTACCTGTGCCCGCTCACCCACGATGAGTGGGCAGACCATGTGTAAAGATCAAGGTAGAGGCCATTTGGGGAAAATATCTAGTGGACACCGGAGCTCCCAGGTACGGTGGTTCACTCACCAAACCCGACCACTTCACCATGGTCGTTTAAGTTAGTAGGTGTTGTTTATTGCTCTGGTACATTAAATGTATGATAAGTACAATGGTGCACCACAGAGGGCGCTGTGGTGGGAGACCTGAAAGTACCTGCATGAGGCAGTATAAAAGGCTGCCCATCACACCTGTGGGGCACTCTGGAGCTGTTCAATAAAGGACTAAGGTCACAGCAGTTAGATCAACACCAGACCGTGTGGAGTCAGTGATTTGTGTGCTACATACACCACATTGGCGACAAGGAAGCGGACGAACTCCACACAACCATGGCTACTCTGGGCTCGCTAAAGGATTTTACCGTGGGCAATGATTGGGAGGCCTTTACAGAAAGGCTCAAGTACTACTTCACAGCAAACGTTCTGACGGAGGACACGAACGCACTGAGAGAGAAGCGTAAGACGATATTGCTTTCTAGTTGTGGCGATGAGGTTTACTGTCTTGTCAGGGATTTGCTGGCACCTGGGAGCGCCAGGGACAAGTCATACGAGGAGCTGATTGAACTCATTTGTGACCAGTTGAAACCGAAGGAGAGCATCCTCACGGCCAGATACAAATTTTACCATCACTGCAGACCCGAGGGCCAGGATGTCACCAAATATGCTGCAGACCTCAGGAGACTCGCGGCGCCGTGTGATTTTGGGGCACAGCTTGACGAGGCGCTGTGGGACATTTTCGTCATGGGGATCGGCCACGAGGGCCTCCTTCACAAGCTGCTATCCACGAAACCCACAGTCACCCTGACAAAGGCCATCACCATCAGCTGGGCATATATGACCTTGACTTGCAGCACCAAGTGAAAGATAGCGCCTGTATTCTGAAACCGAAGTGAAGCTATAACTTGGAACAATTGGTTCATAGCACTCCAGAAAGGTATCGGGTGTACATGAAAAATAATTTTGCAGTGTTCGCCACTCACCGACATGACTGTGGTAGGGTAACGGGGGTAGAGGTGAAGGTACACGAGGATCCAATGTCGTGACCTCAGAAACAGTTTGGTTTTCTCCGGGAGGCAGAGAAGGACTTGGAAACTGTATTGAGTTCCCTGGTGGAACAAGGAGAACTGAGACCGATAACGACCCACGTGAATTCACCCCTATGGCCAGTTAAGAAGCCCGATCAGTCATGGAGAGCCACGGTAGGTTATTGGGTTCTTAATAAAGGTATTCCAATATGCGCGCCCATGGTAGCAGCAGTAGCTGATCTAATAGGGAATATCCCTGCGGAGGCAACGACGTTCACTGTATTAGACATAGCTAACGCGAGAATCAGTATAAATTTGCCTTTACATTTATGGGACAACAGTATATGTGGACGTACCTCCCGCAAGGGTTTCATAACAGTCTCTCGATTTTCCACCGGTGTATGGCTGATGCTTTAAAGAATTTTAGTCAGCCGAGGTTCAGTACATGGAGAACCTATTATTATTTTCAGAAAGTGCAGAGGACCACGGGCCACTACTGGACGAGCTACTAAAGCTGTAGGGGGGAGCAGGGTTTAAGGCAAACCTAAGAAAGCCCAAATTGGACTTGAAGAGGTGAAATTCTTAGGACAGACGATTAGGGCAAGAGAAAGGGCTATAGGCGAGGTGAAGAGCAGGGCTGTACAGGAACTACCCGATCCAAAGAGTGTAACTGGGGTAAGATCTTTTCTGGGTATGACAGCGCATTGCAGGGATTTTATTGAAGACCATGCAGCCATGGCAGTCCCTTTGCTTAGACTCCTTAGGAAAGGAGTAGGAGGGAATAGGATGAGAGTTGTAAGGAGGCATTTACCCGCCTAAAGGAAGATTTACAAACTGCACCCGCACTGGGAACAATAAACGGGAACGAGAATTTGTATCTGGAGGTACAGGCTACTGGGGATCGTTTGAGTGCAGGGTTGCTCCAAGAGCGGCACGGCAGGTTGAGGCAAGTAGCTTATGCCTCCTGAGTCCTGACAGTAGAATCTATGACCCAGGGGCTTGAATACAGAAAGCCATCAAACTTCCCAGCACACTGAGCGCACAGCTTACCAAACTGGCGGATGTAGCTTATGTGGTCACACACCCCGAGGAATTCCCAATCTCCTTCACCATATGCTCAGACTCGATGTTCACATGCAATTCTTGCACCGAATATCTGGCAATATGGGCTAGACAAGGATTCAAGTCCGCTGACGGGAAACCGTTGGTAACAGTCCGCTGCTGAACACAATCCTGGGCATTACTGGCAATAAAGGGGAGTATTACATTCAGAAAGTAAAGGCGCACTCAAAAACCCAGCCTAAATGGAAAGGTAACCAGAAGGCCAATGAGTTGGCAAAAAAGGGGGCCAGGGAGAGAATACTTTGGGACCCGTACCAATCTGGACAGATCGCGGCCATAAGGTTTACAGAAGGTGAAGTTGCCCCCGGACCTGACCCAAGTTCAAGCGCAAGGTACGGTTTTAAAAGCCGTGATTAAGAAAAAGGTCGAAGGGGAACCAATTGAGGGTCCTTTTGGAGCAGCAGATGTTGTGGTCAAAGGGGGGATGTTGTTTAAAGGGGAAAGGTGGATCGTGCCTGAAGTGGGACAATAGGTCACACTAGACATATCAGACATGGAATAAAGGGTTAAAGTGTGTACGTGCAGAAACTAGGGCAGCCATTACAAACTAAACATGTAAAGACAAGGATTAGGTTGAGAACTGTACATCTGTACTTTGTTTGAAGGTTGCCTTTCAGTATATGATGTCCTAACAGGAGAGATAAATGAAAGATGGTATGACACAAACCGACACATCAGTGAAAACAGTACCCAGCACAAGCAAAGGTCAAATTGGAACCAGGCACATAAGTGATAAGTTAACATTCCAAGGGATCCTGAGACACAATAAAATGCAAAAGTACCAGGAATAGGCGGGATAGAAACCATCTTTGCTTTGAGTGACAAGGGCTGTTGACCATTCGAACCAATGTATGTATGTCACATGTATTGAATGTCCGGCTATTATAGGCCGAGTAACTTTATAAAAACCCTGTGTGTTCTTTGTTCAGAGAGTATTGGTGCGGAGAGTTCAGTAGGGACTGACTTACGGGCCTGTTTCTCCCTTGCAAGTAAAATAAACCTACTTGTGTTTGATTACTAATAGACTATGTCGAGGTTAATTATTTTAATCTCCACTTCAGTGGCCACACAGCACCGGGAGGAATTTATGCAGTTAGCTCACGGGGGTCCAGGAGCTGGACATCCAGGGCCAGAAACAACCTGGAAGAAAGTGGAGGAGGTGGGTTGGTGGCCTCATCTCAGGCAAGAGGTGAAGGAATATTGCAGTGACTGCCGAGTGTGTGCTGCGAATAATCCAGACCCCACCGTAGAAAGGCACCATTGGAACACATTAGGAGGGTAGAGGGACCATGGCATTCTATACAAATAGACTTCATTGGGCCCCTGCCCATCACAAAATCAGGCAACAAGTATTGTCTGGTGTTGGTGGATGTTTTCTCCAAGTGGGTTGAGGCCTTCTCTTGTCGAACACCCACAGCGTTAAACACAGCTAAGATCCTAGTAACGGATGTGTTCTCCCGATGGGGATTGTCCCAGGTAATGGAATCAGATCAGGGAAGATATTTCACGGGACAAGTCATGCAGACCATCCTGGAACTTTTAGGGATAGAGGGTAAATGGCATGTGGCCCATAACCCCAATCATCGGGTATAGTGAAAAGGATAAACCGGACCTTAAAGGAAAGTCTTAGGAAGTCCTAGGGAAGGATCCAAAGAAATGGGACAAGGTCCTGCCTCTAGTTCTTATGAATATCAGGGCCAGCCTCTCCAAAAGCACAGGGCACTCTCCGTATGAGCTGATGACCAGTAGGGCGATGCTGACCCCGACTCATGTGTTGATACCGGTCCTGACTGAAGCTCAAATGAGGGCGGTCAACCGGGACAGGTTCGTAAAAGACCTGTATGAGACCTTGAGGAAAGTACAATGGGAAGCCGCAAGTACAATGGGAAGCCAGCACCAGAAAATAGAATGTTGTTAGAGCCACAGAAAGTACAGAACATAAGAAATAGGAGCAGGAGTAGGCCATTTGGCCCTTCGAGCCTGCTCCACTATTCAATAAGATCATGGATGACCTGATCATGGACTCAGCTCCATTTCCCTGCCCGTTCCCCATAACCCTGATCGCTCAAAAATCTATCTATTCCTGGCTTAAATATATTCAATGACCCAGCCTCCACAGTTCTCTGGAGCAGAGAATTCCATAGATTTACAACCCTCTGAGAGAAGAAATTCCTCCTCATCTCAGTTTTAAATGGGCAGCCCCTTATTCTGAGATGATGTCCCCTAGTTTTAGTTTCTCCGATGAGTGGAAATATCCTTTCTACATCCACCTTGTCGAGCCCCCTCATTATCTTATAAGTTTCAATAAGATCACCTCTCATTCTTCTGAACTCCAATGTGCATAGGTCCAAGCTACTTGACCTATCTTCATGTCAACCTCCTCATCTCCGGAATCAACCTAGTGAACCTTCTCTGAACAGCCTCCAATGCAAGTATATCCTTCCTTAAATACAGAGACCAAAACTGTACGCAGTACTCTAGGTGTGGTCTCACCAATACTCTGTACAGTTGTAGCAGGACTTCTCTGCTTTTATACTCCATCCCCCTTGCAATAAAGGCCAACATTCCATTTGCCTTCCTGATTACTTGCTGTACCTGCATACTAACTTTTTGTGTCTCATGCACAAGGAACACCAGGTCCCTCTGTACTGCAACACTTTGCAATTTTTCTCCATTTAAATTGTAATTTGCTTTTCTATTTTTTCTGCCAAAGTGAATAACTTACATTTTCCCACATTATACTCCATCTGCCAAATTTTTCCCAACTCACTTAGCCTGTCTATATCTCTTTGCAGATTTTCTGTGTCCTCCTCACACTTTGCTTTCCCACCCATTTTTGTATCATCAGCAAACTTGGCTACATTACACTCGGTCCCTTCATCTAAGTCATTAATATAGATTGTAAATAGTTGAGGACCCAGCACTGATCCTGCAGCACTGTTTGCCAATGACCCATTTATCCCAACTCTCTGTTTTCTGTTAGTTAGCCAATCTTCTATCCATGCTAATATATTACCCCCAACCCTGTGAACTTTTATCTTGTGCAGTAACCTTTTATGTGGCACCTTATCGAATGCCTTCTGGAAATCCAAATACACCACATCCACTGGTTCCCCTTTATCCTGCTCGTTACATCCTCAAAGAACTCCAACAAATTTGTCAAACATGATTTCCCTTTCATAAAACCATGCTGACTCTGCTTGATTGACTTATGCTTTTCCAAATGTCCCGCTACTGCTTCCTTAATAATGGATTCCAGCATTTTCCCAACGACAGATGTTAGGCTAACTGGTCTATAGTTTCCTGCTTTTTGTCTGCCTCCTTTTTTAAATAGGGACATTACATTTGCGGTTTTCCAATCCACTGGGACCGCTCCAGAATCCAGGGAATTTAGGTAGATTACAACCAATGCATCCACTATCTCTGCAGCCACCTCTTTTAAGATCCTTGGATGTAAGCCATCAGGTCCAGGGGACTTGTCCGCCTTTAGTCCCATTATTTTATTATTTTACCGATTACTATTTCATTAGTGATAGTGATTGTATTAAGTTCCTCGCTCCCTATTGCCCCTTGATTATCCACTATTGGGATGTTTTTAGTGTCTTCTACCGTGAAGACCAATACAAAATATTTGTTCAACATCTCTGTCATTTCCCTGTTTTCCATTATTAATTCCCCAGTCTCATCCTCTAGGGGACCAACATTTACTTTAACCACTCTTTTCCTTTTTATGTATCTGTGCAAACTCTTACTATCTGTTTTTATATTTCGTGCTAATTTACTTTTATAATCTATCTTCCCTCTCTATCATTTTTTTAGTCATTCTTTGCTGGCTTTTAAAAGTTTCCCAATCCTCTGGCCTTCCACTAGTCTTGGCCACATTGAATCCCCTTGTTTTTAATTTGATACCCGCCCTTATTTCCTTATTTCCTTAGTTAGCTATGGATGGTTATCCCTTCTCTTACAGTCTTTCCTTTTATAAATCATAAGAACGTAAAAAATAGGAGCAGGAGTAGGCCATATGGCCCATCGAGCCTGCTCCACCATTCAATAAGATCATGGCTGATCTGATCATGGACTCAGCTCCTCATTAGGATATATTTTTGTTGCAAGTTATGAAATATCTCCTTAAATGTCTGCCACTGCTCATCAATCATCTCATACTTTAATCTATTTTCCCAGTCCACTTTAGCCAACCCTGCCCTCATACCTTTTTAGTCTTCTTTATTTAAACTTAGGACACTGGTTTGAGAACCAACTTTCTCACCCTCCAACTGAATTTGAAATTCAACCATGTTATGGTCACTCATTCCTAGAGGATCCTTTATTTCGAGATCATTTATTAATTCTGTCTCATTGCACAGTACCAGACCTAAGATAGCCTGCTGGGACCCCAAATTAAATATCACCACCAATAAGGCACTGGTGAATGAGGGAAGGTGAGTGTGCCGAGAATGCTGGGAAATATCTCCGTGGGATGGTGGTGGTGGCTATGGAAGACAGACAAGGCAAAGGGTAATGAATCCACGGATTGGGTAAGATTGGGGAATGACTCGTACAGATGGATTGTGGGGACAAAGGGGGGAGTGAAATTATGTTGGGACAAGTGGTGGAACGAGGAACAAGAGGTTTATGTGTGTGTGGGAGGATCGGAACATAAATGCCAGAAGGGGGTGTCCATCGCTTTTAAATGGCAATGGCAAGATCCCGGGTCTGGAGCAGGTTGGACTCTGCTGTGGTCCAAGATCCTCCAGATACAGTCAATACTACCGAACTAGTAGCGCACGACAAGAAGCCCGTACCATCAGCCCAAAAGATATGGGATAAAGACACCCGGACCTAGGAATGGGTTGGTGCTAACTCCAACTGAGAAAGTGTTGTACCATGACGCGCATTACGAGGTAGCATCTGTCATCCTTAATTTAACAAAGGTATGGAGTCCGGTGGTGCACAGCTAAAACAGAAAATTGTATGAGAAACTGTTAAAAGAAATGTTTTGACAATTCTACGAGTTGAACTATGGGTACAAAAGTCGGAAGGATTTATATAAATGAGCTGACAACAGTCACACCAGTTTGGGGAGATGGAAGAGGGGATTGATTAATGACGCAGCCAAGTGTTTTATACGGGGACGTCACTGGTCAGTAGTATAGATGATGCCCAGCTGAAAATGCAGGTCAATACTTTACAGGATCAGCTGAAAGGAATACTGGGGAAGGGTAATAAGATTGAGGGACAGGAATTACGGGAAGACCAAGTAATGACCATTCACCAAAAAGATTTGATAGCTGAGCTGGAAACTCATGCCCAGACCATAAACAACTTAATAAAGGAGGACTGGAACCTGTCGGACCGGGCCGCCCAAAATGATGTGTGTCTTATATACGGTGCTTGGTAATTGAACGAGTGGCGCAGTAATTTAGAGGATTTGGAGCAAGGTCACGTACCATCATGGATTGACAAGACACCTAAAAGCCATGAGCACTTATGGCAATCTCATGAACCCGTGGCAGCTTCGTTTGGCCTCCGAAGCATACCCAGTCCCTATCAACTGTGGTCGGTACAACCAAGCTACAATGGGGATAGTTCTCCGGATTCCAGTGATGGGTCAGTCACAATGGCCAGTGCCGGTATATCGGAGGGAAAATGTTGGTGTTATTTGCAAGGGGGTATATGTGCGGCATCATGGGGCCCTTTCGTAAGTGGTTAAGTGGGGAAACTCCATGACCGGCACTGATCTGAAGGGATGTCAGGAAAGGGGTACACACGTGGTGTTGTGTCCACATCACCTGAATGTGTTTGACCGACCGGTATGTGGATTTGAATCTGAAAGCGCACAATTGATCAACTGTACTATGGAGGTGATGGCTCAGAGCCACGTCCCGCCCCAGGTTGCTTATGAGGGTAACGGAACCTATTGTGTCACCACTAGTGCGAATCAGTATAGGGTACATAATGATACCTGGTGTCCAGTTTATGACTCGACCTTTTGTTTTAAACCCCAGATAGAGGTTCAAGTGGCACAGGAAAGAATAATCCCTATTTCAGATCATACCTCAGTAAATCTCACAGTGAGCAGTGTTTTACCAAACCTCCAAGATTATATATCACATTTTGGGTCTGATATCCCACCATTACCTGAGCACCTGACAAAACTGGTACAGGATGTGGAGCTTTCCCAAAAACATTACTATTACTCTCCAGCAGAAAAACAGAGAAACGCGAGAGGAGATCACGGGAATGATCACCCCACCTTGGTGGGACATTGGGTTTAATATTGAAATTCCTCCTTGGATCTGAATTGCCTTACATGTATTGATAATTGAATAATTAATTGGGGTCTTGTATCTGTTCGGGTTATCATGTAAAACGAAACAAAGGGTAAAAAGGGAAAAACTGAAAAGATTGTATAATGAGGATTTGGGATTATAAAATCAAATGTATAGACCATGTAAAAGGAATGTAAGATTTGGCTGGGACCGACAATGCACTCACCACGGCAGAAGAATTGACGGAAGTAATATCTCTAATATAAGAGATATTAAAGGGGAGAGATGTAGGATCTATTCCTCCCCCTCCCCCCCACCACCACCACCAACGGTTAAAATTGGACTATGAAATATAAAATCCAGAACTGCATTACAGCCCATAAAAGGTGCTGGGCAGGAAGGGGTTAATTCAGACATTGCAGCCGAAAGCCACAAACTCTGAAGAGATTGGACAATCCACAATGGCACAGATTGCTATACGAATGTTTTCTGTCTGGAAAAGGTACAAGAACATTCATATGTTTGTTTGCCTTAAGGGGTTGCATTGTTAAAAGACTGTACTTTGGACCATGGCCCCAGACAGGCTGGTATCAGTGTAGGCCCAGACACTGGTGGATCGATGAACCATTTGAATACAAATGCTACTAAAAACTAACATCTACATATGCAGTCACCTTGGAAAGATTGCATTGTCAGAAAGACCTTATCAGACAGACAAGCTGTGGTCAAGGTAATCATGGACAATGACCCTTAATGGGGGACAATTAGCATCAAGAGTGTTTCTGCTAGAGACATTCACACATTTAATACTGCCATCGTGTTCACATGAGGGCAACAGGAAATCTGTTTCAAGATATTGCAAGTTGGATTTTGTAAAAAGAAGAGCCACTTCGAAGAGGGAAGAGCAGTGTTTGGGCAGTCGATAAGAAGGACACAAGCTGGTAACTACGGTCCAGGCCTAAAATCAACATCAGGAAACAACTGATGATTGGGTGATTGTATGTTTCAGTCAAATCATAGAAGGGTTTTTGTGATTTAGTCTGAGTAATTTTATATGTGTAATGGAGCTTCTTGACTGATTGTGGCCACTGTAGTTGTCATGATGTTTTCCTGCCACCGGGTGGCATTTTCCGATTGGACAGAGACAGACAAAGAGAAAGACAGAGAAGAGAACGAGAAACACAGCCAGCAAGCAGCCTGGTCTGCCTCCATTTTAGTTAGAACTACCTGTAACTTTTGTTAATTAGAAACAAATCTTCTGTAGTAGCAAACCTTCCCAGAAGTACAGTTATGTAAGTAACTTCTATAGGAATGGGGTACTGAAGTTGAATGTTCAGCCATGAACTCATTGAATGGCGGTGCAGGCTAGAAGGGCCGAATGGCCTACTCCTGCACCTATTTTCTATGTTTCTATGTTTCTATGTTTCTCCGTATCAAATCGTTCTGGAATTATTGTATTTTATCTTTGATGTACAGGAAGAGATAAGTAACTTCTCTTTACTGCTGGTTTTATTCAATTGTTACTGTTGTATGACAAGAATTCTAGATCTGCATTATTAAAGGATTTGGATTCTGAAGCTTTGACCTTTAGCCATATTTCTTGGTGTACTATTGAAGCTATCTGGAGAATCAGAGTTATCGCTCGCCATACGCTACACTCTGACAGAACCTAGTACAATATGTAACAGTCGAATCGTGGTCAGGTTTAACTGTGTCATATTGTGTCGATGCAAATTACCCTTGTGTAGGGATTTGTATTTTGGGGTTTTGTTATTCTGATATAAATTATAGGGATTTATACTTGGGAGGTAATTGTGTGTATATTCAATAAATGAATGAATCTAAGGTTGAGCCAAAACCCTGTGCCGTGTGTATTTTGTTCTTATAAATCCTGAAGTCAAAGAACTGTGCGTAATGAGGGACTAGTATCAGAAACTCTTACAGGAAAAGGGGGCAGAAAGAAAGAGACTTTCCAGTTCCTAGGCCTGTGGCATAGCCGTAATAATCAGGATCAGGTGTGACTCTCCTTCAACATCTTCAGTCTGAATTAATAAAATAGCTGAAGGCGTTATCACAATTTGCTCATACCTCAGACTTGGAGCATTATATAGGATTACCATCGGATATACGGCACAGAAACAGGCCATTTGGCCCAACCAGTCTATGCTGGCATTTATGCTCCACTCTAGCCTCCTCCTGTCGTTCCTCATCCAACTGTTAGCACAACCCTCTATTTCCTTCTCCCTCATGCTTATCTAGCTTCCCCTTAAATGCATCTATACTATTTTCCTCAAATATTCCCTGTGGTAGCGAGTTCCATATTCTCCCCACTCTCTGCATAAAGAAGTTTCTACTGAATTCCTTATATTCATGGCCATGTGCTTCTCTGACGGACAGATAGGCCTAATCTGGGCACTTGTGTCCTTTGAGATATTGCCGGCTATTTGTGAAAGGGTTGGGGAGGAGGAAAGAGTGGGGGCTGCCTTTGTCACTAAAGGATTTATGGCGATGCGGTTGGGTGGGTAAAGTTGCTCAGGGCCCTGTTTATTTCTCCATTTCTCTCATGTGCCATCCACTTCCACTATTCCTGTTAATTCAAGTCGCTGTCTTTCACCGCCATATTGGGGCTTGGTATCGAAATAAGTACAACCTACTTTTGCGAAACTGGATTTTCAGCAATGACATCAATGAAAACAAATTGCAGAGCCAGGATGAACATTGACCATGCCATGCGTGTGTGCTTGTCGAAGATACCTCTTCATCTTGACAGAATTGTTGCTCAGCACCAGCAACAAGTTTCACATTAAGTAAGTAAAACAAAATTCATAATAAATATATATGTTTAATTGTATAACTAATTTTTATGCAGAGAAAAGTACTTGTGTTACAGGGGATATGTGGAATTTTTATAACACGGGAGGAGGAGCCTCAGTAGCAAAAATGTTGTTAATACATGATTTATCTCCACATATCCAATGAAAAATAATCATCTGTGAAGCATTAAATGACTCGAATATTATTTTCCTTTTTTCTAATTTTCTTCTCTCGCCTACTGAAGATGATGTTGCTTCTTCCTGAGGTTTGGCTCAACAGGAACAGACAGCCTTCCTTTATCTTGTCCAAGAGGCTATTCTTCATGAGTATGTCCAGGCAGTGAATGTCATAGGCTACCATTCATCTCTGTTGGATCCCTGCCATGTCCAATCTTGTCCTCACCCAATATCTAAACACAGATACACTTTTCAACAGCTATCTAATCTGCAGCTGCAACTGCATCTCAGCCTGATGTTCTGTTCCCAAGCCCAGGGACATATGGTGAATGGGAATCAAACCATTGCAATGCTGGCTGAGCTCAGCTAGCTCAGAACAGGGGTAACATAGAAACATAGAAACATAGAAAATAGGTGCAGGAGTAGGCCATTCGGCCCTTCTAGCCTGCACCGCCATTCAATGAGTTCATGGCTGAACATACAACTTCAGTACCCCATTCCTGCTTTCTCACCATACCCCTTGATTCCCCTAGTAGTAAGGACTCCATCTAACTCCTTTTTGAATATATTTAGTGAATTGGCCTCAACAACTTTCTGTGGTAGAGAATTCCACAGGTTCACCACTCTCTGGGTGAAGAAATTCCTCCTCATCTCGGTCCTAAATGGCTTACCCCTTATCATTAGACTGTGTCCCCTGGTTCTGGACTTCCCCAACATTGGGAACATTCTTCCTGCATCTAACCTGTCTAACCCCGTCAGAATTTTAAACGTTTCTATGAGGTCCCCTCTCATTCTTCTGAACTCCAGTGAATACAAGCCCAGTTGATCCAGTCTTTCTTGATAGGTCAGTCCCGCCATCCCGGGAATCAGTCTGGTGAACCTTCGCTGCACTCCCTCAATAGCAAGAATGGAGACCAAAACTGTACACAATACTCCAGGTGTGGCCTCACCAAGGCCCTGTACAACTGTAGCAACACCTCCCTGCCCCTGTACTCAAATCCCCTCGCTATGAAGGCCAACATGCCATTTGCTTTCTTAACCGCCTGCTGTACCTGCATGCCAACCTTCAATGACTGATGTACCATGACACCCAGGTCTCGTTGCACCTCCCCTTTTCCTAATCTGTCACCATTCAGATAATAGTCTGTCTCTCTGTTTTTACCACCAAAGTGGATAACCTCACATTTATCCACATTATACTTCATCTGCCATGCATTTGCCCACTCACCGAACCTATCCAAGTCGCTCTGCAGCCTCATAGCATCCTCCTCGCAGCTCACACTGTCACCCAACTTCGTGTCATCCGCAAATTTGGAGATACTACATTTAATCCCCTCGTCTAAATCATTAATGTACAGTGTAAACAGCTGGGGCCCCAGCACAGAACCTTGCGGTACCCCACTAGTCACTGCCTGCCATTCTGAAAAGTCCCCATTTACTCCTACTCTTTGCTTCCTGTCTGACAACCAGTTCTCAATCCATGTCAGCACACTACCCCCAATCCCATGTGCTTTAACTTTGCACATTAATCTCTTGTGTGGGACCTTGTCGAAAGCCTTCTGAAAGTCCAAATATACCACATCAACTGGTTCTCCCTTGTCCACTCTACTGGAAACATCCTCAAAAAATTCCAGAAGATTTGTCAAGCATGATTTCCCTTTCACAAATCCATGCTGACTTGGACCTATCATATCACCTCTTTCCAAATGCACTGCTATGACATCCTTAATAATTGATTCCATCATTTTACCCACTACCGATGTCAGGCTGACCGGTCTATAATTCCCTGTTATCTCTCTCCCTCCTTTTTTAAAAAGTGGGGTTACATTGGCTACCCTCCACTCGATAGGAACTGATCCAGAGTCAATGGAATGTTGGAAAATGACTGTCAATGCATCCACTATTTCCAAGGCCACCTCCTTAAGTACTCTGGGATGCAGTCCATCAGGCCCTGGGGAATTATCGGCCTTCAATCCCATCAATTTCCCCAACACAATTTCCCGACTAATTAGGATTTCCCTCAGTTCCTCCTCCTTACTAGACCCTCCGACCCCATTTATATCCGGAAGGTTGTTTGTGTCCTCCTCAGTGAATACCGAACCAAAGTACTTGTTCAATTGGTCTGCCATTTCTTTGTTCCCCGTTATGACTTCCCCTGATTCTGACTGCAGGGGACCTACGTTTGTCTTTACTAACCTTTTTCTCTTTACATATCTATAGAAACTTTTGCAATCCGTCTTAATGTTTCCTGCAAGCTTCTTCTCGTACTCCATTTTCCCTGCCCTAATCAAACCTTTTGTCCTCCTCTGCTGAGTTCTAAATTTCTCCCAGTCCCCGGGTTCGCTGCTATTTCTGGTATAATGGCATAGTGGTAATATTACTGGGCTAGTAATCTAGAGGCCTGGACTAATAATCCGGAGATGTGAGTTCAAATCTCACCAAGGCAGCTGGGGAATTTAAATTCAGTTAATTAAATAAATCTGGAATTAAAAAGCTAGTATCAGTAATGATGACAATGAAACTACCGGATTGTTGAAAAAACCCAACTGGTTCACTAATGTCCTTTAGAGAAGGAAATCTGCTGCCCTTACCTGATCTAGCCTATATGTGACTCCAGACCCACAGCAATGTGGTTGACTCTTAATTGCCTGAAATGGCCTAGCAAGCCACTCAGTTGTACCAAACTGCTACAACAAAGTCAGCACTGTGGGAGGTCCTTCACCATGCGGACTGCACCGGTTCAAGAAGGCAGCTCACCACCACCTTCTCAAGGGCAATTAGGGATGTGCAGTAAATGCCGGCCTTGCCAGCGACGCCCACATCTGGTGAACGAATACATTTTTAAAAAGACCATGGATCAAAATTGACACTTTCTTGGTCTGTATGGGTCAGTATCATCTGGTATAATAGGTTTATCCACCGAGATATTGGTGAGTTCCAAGAAATCCAAGAATGTTCACATTAACATTACACACAGGGTTTATCATGTCTTTAGAAGGTTGGCAAGAACAGTACATTGCACAATGTGACAACAATCCAACATACCGGTCACAGGCTCACATGAATATCTTATTGTCAGTTGTTGAGTTGACAGGTGAAGCTAGCCAACACTGTAAAGAACATGAGTCCAGCCCACTGACAGGTAAGTCATCTGCTGTTAACTGGTTGTCTGTCATTACAACATAAATTACACAGAAGTTACAATATTGAAATAGACCATTCAGTCCAATGATTTCATGCTGGTGTTTAACTCCCACACAAGCAGTAGTACTAATCTCATTTGTCCACTATAGAATCACATAAAAATTACAGCATGGAAACAGGCCATTCAAGATAACAGTCACAATGCCTCTTTTTTCCTGATGGTGTTAAATCCCCTAAGCTAAGCATAGTAGGGCACACATTATCACCATGTGATAGTCTTGTAGATAGTTCTACCAGGTTTTTTATTATTCGTTCCTGTGATGTGGAGATTGCTGGCAAGGCCAGCATTTATTGTCCATTCTGAATTGCCTTTGAGAAGTTGGTGGTGAGCCGCCGCCTTAAACCGCTGCAGTCCGTGTGGTGAAGGTACTCCCACAATGCTTTTAGGGAGGGAGTTCCAGGATTTTGACCCATGATGATGAAAGAGCGGCGATATATTTCCAAGTCAAGATGGTGTGTGACTTGGAGGTGACCATCAACAGCTTGTGCTTCTGACAGCGGTAACTATGTCATATAAGGTAAGAATAACTACTTACAGTGAGCCCTAACTCTAAAGTGCAGTAAACTGGTTGGGAGATCCTATAATCCTTGCCACATATGATTTATTTAAGGCGAACATTCTAGATTGTACTGGGAGTCTATCCTCAAGCTGCCGTGAGCTGGCAATGAGATATCTCTCTTCCTCTCCTGGGAAGCGGAAAAGAATCTTCCACACAAATAGTGGTAATTATTCTAGAATCGCCTGGGATAGGACCACCACCATCATCATCATCATCATCATAGGCGGTCCCTTGAAACAAGGATGACTTGCTTCCACGCCAAAAAAGATGAGTTCACAGGTGTTTCAATGAAGGACCCGAACTACATCCTCAAGGGTGGAAGATGCCTGTGCGTGGATTTTTTTAACGTGTGGTGACCGTTGCACACCAGCCACCACACGGGCTTGACAGAGCTCGGTCTTGGTCCAGTGGCAAGGATTAACCAAGATGACTGGAGACCAGCTCTGCTGCACGGACCTAGTGCGCACACGTATTGCAGTGTGGGCTGGCCCGTGCTGCCCCTAGCCCCGAACTCACCACCAGCAAGCCTCACAGACACTTAAGTCCATCAGGCTATTCCAGTGTTCTTGAGTGTCAGACCTTTCTTACCATCTATTCTGTGAGTGAGCAATGCTTTCGGTAACAACTTGCTGAAGGTAATTTGGTCTGCCTGTGTGTCTGGCCTCTAGTAAACAATGGTTTTGTCTCTAGAGAATAAGCAAGCATCAGTCTGAAGTCTGAATCCAATGTCAGATCATGTTTGACTCGACATTGTTTGTTAAAATCGTTGATATTTGTGCATCATTTTTGTCTCTGGACTGCTATTTGAGGAAGCAAATCAAAGTAAGTCCGTTTTGATCATTTGGAAAGAATACCATTATTCTTTTATGTTAGAGTGGACATCAAAGCAAAGTGAAAGATATATCGAGGTTGGGAACTCCACGCTCTTCAGTTTTCTATTTTGCTGTGGCACTTATCAGCTAAGAGCTTCTGGGTCCTATGCAAAGGTCATTTCTCACATACTCTGGACAAAAGTTATTGAAGAGAACTGATAATGTTTTGGACTGTTAGATTGTTTTGGAACAGATAGTACTGTAAACCATCTAATCTGTTGATTTTCTCTCATTTCTATATACATTTATCTTTTCGTAAATCTGATGTACAGTTTTTAGCCTGAGCAGCTCAGTCTGGCATTGTGGTGTTTCCATTGATTCAGACAGAACTGAAGCATACAATGGTTAGGCTACATTATTTCTGCGACATGCATCAGAAATAATGCAGTTACCCTGTTCACCCTGTAGCAGTGCAACGACAATCATATGAAGCATGAACTTGCCTATGGAAGGTAACTTGTGTGAACATTATTAGGAGGAAGCCTGATTTGTAACAATTGTTGGAATCAAAGTGGGATAAGTACTACCCACAGACCAATAAAAAAAAAATGATCTAAGTAAATTTCCATCAACAAACAGAAGTTTGGGAATAGCTAGAATGGAAACCAACATAAAGCTGAAACTGGCTCAGCTTATGGAAGAAAGTGCATTCCAGCTGTAGCAGGAAATAGAGGAGGCCCATGCACGCCAGTTAAAAATGCTTAAACTGGAAGCTTCAAAGCAATAGTGCAAGTTTGAGAGAGAGCAGTAGTAGCATCAGAGAAAAGAAAAGACTTGCATTTATATAGCGCCTTTCATGATCTCAAGATATCCAAAGTGCTTTACAGACAATTATGTACTTTTGAAGTGTAGTCACTGTAACATCATCATAGGCAGTCCCTCGGAGTCGCAGATTACTTACTTCCACATTAAAAATGAGTTCTCAGATGACCAATGCAGGAACTACAGTCTCTATCGCAGGTTGGACAGATGGTGGTTGAAGGGCCGGTTTGTTGAAGGGCCGGTTTGTTGAAGGGCCGGTTGGTTGAAGGGCCGGTTGGTTGGAGTGCTTGGGTTGTCATGCGCTCCTTCCGCCGTTTGCGCTTGGTCTCCGCTTGCTTCCGGCAAAGAGACTCGAGGTGTTCGCCGCCTTCCCGGATTATTCTCCTCCACTTTGAGCAATCTTGCGCTTGGGATTCCCAGGTGTCGGTGGGGATGTTGAACTTCTTCAAGGAGGCCTTGAGGGTGTCCTTGAAGTATTTCCTCTGCCCACCTGGGGCTCGTTTACCGTGTCAGAGCTCCGAGTAGAGCGCTTGCTTTGGGAGTCTCGTATCGGGCATACAGACGATGTGGCCCGTCCATCGGAGCTGATCGAGTGTGGTCAATGCTTCAATGCTGAGGATGTTGGGCTGCACGCGAACACTGACATTGGTGCACCTATCCTGCCAATGGATTTGCAGGATCTTCCGGAGACAGCATTGGTGGTACTTCTCCAGTGTTTTGATGTGTCTGCTGTATATAGTCCATGTCTCAGAAGCATATATGAGGGCAGGTATCATTACTGCTCTGTAGACCATGAGCTTTGTGCCGGTTTTAAGGTTCTGCTCTTCAAACACTCTATTCCTTAGGTGACCAAAGACTGCGCTGGCACACTGAAGGCGGTGTTGGACCTCGTCATCGATGTCTGCCCTTGTTGACAGTAGGCTCCTGAGGTATGGAAAATGGTCCACGTTGTCCAAGGCCTCATTGTGGATTTTGATAATTGAGGGTCAGTGCTGTGTGGCGGGGGCAGGTTGATAGAGCACCTTTGTTTTACTGATGTTTAGTGTAAGACCCATGCTCTCGTACTACGCTGAACATGTTAACGATGGTTTGGAGTTCGTCCTCCGAGTGAGCACAGACACAAGTGTCATCTGCATATTGTAATTTGATGACTGAGGATGGCACAACCTTGGATCTGGACTGAAGGCGACAGAGGTTGAACAGTTTGTTCTATATATTATCTCCACTCCAGCGGGAAGCTTACTGACAGTGAGATGTAACATTGCAGCAAGGAAGATTGAGAAGAGCGTTGGTGCAATGACACAGCCTTACTTCATCCCGGTTCGTACATGAATTGGGTCTGTAGTGGATCCATTGGTCAGGATCACGGCTTGCATGTTATCATGAAGCAAGCGGAGGATGCTGACAAATTTTTGAAGACAGCCGAATTTGAAGAGTACACTCTATAATCCCTCATGGTTGATGGTGTCAAAGGCTTTTGTCAGGTCAAAGAATGTCATGTGTAAAGTTCTGACTCTACAGTATGAAACCACACGAGGTGCATTCTGGGGACAAGGTCACTCTGTGACCGTAACTCTTTATTCACAGGACTCCAAAGACGATGGCCCTGCGTGGGACCTCCCTTTTTATACCTGTGTGATCAGGTAAGGAGTGTCTCCCACAAGTTCACCCCTTGTGGTCAAGGTGTGCATCTAGGTTGAGTGTATAAAGTAATACAGTGGTGTTACATTGTGGTTACATACATGACACCATGTACAGAGGTTGGTGTTCCCTGCATTTCTCTTGAATTTGTCGCGCGGTGAAGATCATGTCCATTGTGCCCCTTAGTGGGCGGAATCCAAATTGCGACTCCGGGAGGAGCTCTTCTGCCACAGGGAGAAGGCAGTTGAGGAGGATTCTTGCGATAACTTTCCCTGTAGCAGACAGCAGGGAAATTCCTCTGTCGTTGCCGCAATCGGACTTATCCCCTTTCTTGAAGCTGGTCATGATTACGGCATCTCTGAGATCCCCTGGCATGCTCTCCTCGTTCCAAATAAGAGAAATGACCCCATGTATTCGTGCTAATTGTACTTCTCTATCATGTTTTAGTGCTCCGGTGGGTATTCCATCCGCTCCTGAGGCCTTGTTGTTCCTCAGTTGTCAAATGGCCTTTTCAACCTCATGTAGGGTTGGGGTTGTACTGAGATGGTGGCGCATAGCATGCTGCAGGATAGAGGCGAGGATATTCATGTCAATGACAGAGTCTCGGTTAAGGCGATCTTCAAAGTGCTCCTTCCAGCGAGCACTAACTGCCTCTCTGTCCTTGATTAAAACTTCTCCGTTCTCAGCCCGCACTGGGGTAGGACCTTGGGTGCTTGGGCCATAGGTAATTTTTACTGCACCGAAGAATCCACGGAAGTCGTGGTTGTCGGCTAGTTGCTGGATCGTCTGCGCTTTCTCCACCATCTGTTCTTTATTTCGCAAGTTTTTTTTTGGACCTCGGCCTTCAGACATCTGTAGATCTGTTTTCTTGCACTCGAGTTATCTTGTTTCCAATTCAAGAATGCTTTGTGCTTGCAGCTTATTAGCACCTGGATCTCTTGGTCGTTCTCATCGAACCAATCTTGGTGTTTCCTGATCGAGTGACCAAGCGTCTCCTCACAGGTCTCAATTATGGAGGCCTTGAGGACAGACCAGGCGTCGTGAGCACCCTGCGTCTCTGGATCACTTTGAGTTGGCGGGTTGGCAGTGAGGCGTTGGCTGAATAGTGCTTTCTTAGTATGGTCTCTAAGTGCTCCAGCATTGGTTTTCCTGCGGCATTGTTTCTGTTTCTGCTGCTATTTTTGGGAAACATTAATGGACAGCACTGAGTGGATTAGACGGTGGTCCGTCCAGCAGTCGTCAGTTCCTGTCTTCGCACGGGCGATGTGCACGTCCTTGCGATCCCTCGCTCGGACGATGACGTAGTCTAGCAGATGCCAGTGCTTCAATCTAGGGTGTTGCCGTGAAGTCTTGTACTTGTTTTTCTGATGGACCAAGGTGTTGGTAATGACAAGACCATGTTCTAAGCATTTCGTCAGCAGAAGGGTACCGTTGGAGTTGGTTTTCCATACCCCCTCTCTGCCGATCACATCTCCCCAGAGGCCTGTGTCCTTTCCAACTCTGGTGTTAGTCACCAAGGAGGATCAGCTTGTCGCCCATTGGTATGCGGGACGGGATTCTTCAAGGTTGGGGTAGAATTCCTCTTTGATCTCGTCTGTAGCCTCCAGTGTTGGGGCATATGCACTGATGACTGTAGCGCATTACTTCCGGGCTAGGGTGAGCCGAAGGGTCATGAGGCATTCGTTTATCCCACAACGGGAGTCTCTGGGATGGCCAACTAGCTCATTTTTTTTAATGGCGAAGCCCACCCCATGGAGGCGGCACTCTTCTTCTCGACACTGTATATATTGTAGGAAGCACAACAGCCAATCGGTGCACAGCAAGGTCCCACAAACAGCAATGAGATACAAGACCAGATAATCTGTTTAGTGACGTTGGTTGAGGTTTAAATATTAGCCAGGACACCAGGAGACTCCCCTTCACTACTTCAAATAGTGCCAAGGGATCCTTTATGTCCACGTGAGAGGGCAGATGGGGCCTCGAATTAACATCTCATCTGAATGTTGGCACTTTCGACAATGCAGCACTCTCTACAGTGGGTCTTAAACTCACAATGTTCTGACTCAGAGGCAAGGCTGAAACCGAGGGAAATAAGCAATTGCCTGTGGCAATAATATCCCAAGTATTTGGTGCATTAGGTCAAGTTTCACAAAGCTTGAGTAAAAATTATTTGGAAGAAGCCTAGAATGTAACAACTCCTCTTTTCTCAGCCTTATAACTCCCAAATTCAGCATCGGCTAATCACGTTCTGATTTTCCTCGTCTCCTTTGCTTGTTTTATAATTTGGTGGTGTCCTACACATAGGCTTTGATTCTTGGGGCCCAACATTGATGGCCTTACCACCCACTTCCGCCGACATTCCTCTTGAAGTTGCGCCCAGTGCCACTTTCCATTTGGTGCGGAGCAGGTGGGAGGGGAGAACTGCCGGGAACCGCCCGCTGATGTCAGCAGACGACCGAGTGACACAACTGACTTCCTGCCCGCCGAGATGCCCTATTGATGCGGGCGGGAGTCGGCGCCAGAACGGGGAAGGACCGCTGCGAGGAGCCTGGTCTATCCCCGACGGTGAGTATGAAAAGCTGAAAAGAAAGGTTAGTAAACAGTTTTTTAATTTTTTCTTTACAGCGACTTGATGATTTTCCTTTTCAGGCCTTCGATCCTCCGTGGGCCCGACTCCATCCTCGGCGGCACTTGGGCGGCAAGCGCATTTGCCACCGAGATTAGGAGCTCCCGCCGGCTGCAGCCCAGATTGGCGGCGTAAGTCCCTCTTGCCGACCGCCACCCTTTCAAGGACCTTTTGACGAAAACCCCGCCCAGAGTACCGTCAGGTACTGCGGCGGCCATCAATGGTCCTTTGGGCGGCACTTGGCAGACCCTTGGTTTCTCAATTTAAAAAAAATGACATATTAGAGAGGTGTGATGTGCAATAGTTGTAGAGAGATATAAGGGGACTTACACATTCATAACAATCATCACAGAGCCACATACAACATTTTAAAAACAGGATTCAGATTTCACAGGGAGCAGATTGTACCTAAGCCCAAAGAAACTGTCCAAATAATTTGTTGTTGACTGCATCATTCTAAACTTGGCAACACTATCAGATAGTGATGTTGACCTGCCTCAAGTCCAATAATAACTTAAATATAGTCAGGACAGGTGGACAAGGTAACATGTTGAAACAAGGTTACACAGGGGCATCCATAATGCTGTCACTACTCACTTTCCCAAAGGGTTATTGAGTACATCTATCACATGCTCATATGTGGCACATTGTGCTGGACAAAAGTCAAGGGCATTCTACACATGATCGCTTTGCTATAGTTGCTGAGGAGATAAGTGTTATCCATGATAACATTGAAAACCTTAAAATACAGAAAAATGTCGAGAAAGATACAATAATGGGAAAGGAATGGACTGAGGAAACACAGCTTTCTGGAGCCTAAAGAGCTTTTCCTGGCACCTCCCAAATCTGTGCTCATCTTTTCCAGAACTCGCCTGGCTCCATTCTTATCTATCCAGTCATAGCCAGAGAATCACTTGCAATGGCTTCTCTTCATGTTCCCATACTGTTACCTTTGCAGTCCCCCAAGGACCTATTCTTAGCACTCTTCTATTTCTTATCTACATGTTGCCCCTCAGCGACATCATCTGAAAACACATCAGGTTCCACATGTATACTGATGACACCCAGCTCTACCTTACCGTCACCTCTCTCAACCCCTCCACCAACTCTAATTTGTCAGACTACTTGCCAACGTATAGTATTGAATGAGCAGAAATTTCCTCCAACTAAATATAGGGAGGTCCAAAGCCATTGTCTTCAGTCCCCGCCACAAACTCTGTTCCCTAGCCACCCTCTCCCTCTCCATCTCCCTGGCAACTGTCTGAGGCTGAACCAGACTGTTCACAACCTTGGTGTCATATTTGACCCCGAAATGAGCTTTTAACCACATGTCTGCAGCATGACCAAGACTACCCATTTCCATTTCTGTAACATCACCCAAATCCGCACCTGCCTCAGCTCATCTTCTGCTGAAACCCTCATCCATGCCTTTGTAACCTCTAGACTTGACTATTCCAATGCTCTCCTGGCTAGCCTCCCATCTTCCTTGAGCTCATCCAAAACTCTGCTTCCCGTATCAAAAGTCGCACCAAGTCCTGTTCGTAGTCCTGTTCGTCCATCACCCCAGTGCTCGCTGACCTCAATTAGCTACTGGTCTGGCAACACCTCAATTTTAAAATGATCATCCTTGTTTTCAAATCCTTCCATGGCCCTGCTTCTCCCTATTTCTGTAACCTCCTCCAACCATACAACCTTCCAAGATCTCTGTGCTCCTCCAATTCTGATCTCTTGCTCATTCTCTATTTCAATCGCTCCATCATTGGCGGCTGCAGTTTCAGCTGCCTTGGCCCTCATCTCCAAACCTCTCTGCCTCTCTACCTCGCTCTCCTCTTTTAAGCTGCTCTTTAAAACCCACCCCTTCTGTCCTAATATTTCCTTATGTGGCTCGGTGTCAAACTTTGTTCGATAACACTCCTGTGAAGTGCCCTGGGATGTTTCATTACGTTAAAGGCTCTTTAGAAATCCAAGTTGCTGTTTGAAATTATTTGTCAGAAGTCTAGGCATTTGGCCATTGTATAAAACAAAACAAATATAACCATAAAACAAGTAAAAGTATATATTAACTGTTCACTTCATGAGTAAAACATGGGGCACTGGTATAAAATGTATTGATTATTATGACAACAATTTGCATTTATGCAGAACCTTTAAAGCAGAAAAGCATCTCAGGGCACATATCAAATAGTAACATGGGCATTGGCAATTAAATTAAATTTCAGCTAAACGTAAGATGGTTGCCCACTTGTTTAATGCAGTTATGTAATGACCTTTCCTCCCTCTTGCCTCATCTTATGTGGCCTGGATTATTTCATCAACAAGCTCTTCCATTGAGATTGTCATACAGCTGAAGATGAGTAAAAGGCCATAGAGTCCGGCCATCGAATTATGATTTTGACGAAAATCTAAATTACAGCTAGATATGATACTTACCACAGCCTCTTCCTTTATTTTTCATAATATTTGTAACCTTCCTCGTGCATTCCATTTCATCTATAGTATTCAGCTCCATTCCCAATGCCTCCAAAAATGAAGCAGCCCGTTCCAGCCCTGAGCAGTATCTGGATAATGTCCATGCTTCGGCTAACAAGTGGGGTAGGTAATATTCATGCTCAATTTGTACCATACAAAAGCCATCTCCAAAAGGAAAAAGGCCAACCACTTCCTCATGATGACATTACTCATCACACCATCAACATCCTAGGAGTCACCATTAACGAGAAGCTTAACATAAGAACATAAGAACAAGAGAAATATGAGCAGGAGTAGGCCATTTGGCCCCTCGAGCCTGCTCTGCCATTCAAAAAGATCTGATCTGATCATGGACTCAGCTCCACTTCCCTGCGCACTCCCCAGAATCCTTTACTCCCTTATCACTCAAAAATCTGTCGATCTCCGCCTTAAATATATTCAATGACCCAGTCTCCACAGCTCTCTGGGGCAGAGAATTCCATAAATTTACAACCCTCTGAGAGAAGTAATTTCTCCTCATTGCAGTTTTAAATGAGCGGCCCCTTATTGTAAGACTATGGGCTCAATTTTCCCCAGTGGTTTGCGCCGTTTTTTTTGAGCAGGCTGCTTTTTTTGGCCTAAGCTAAAAATCCACAGTTTACACAAACAATTTGCACCAGCGTAACTGGGTTAGTTACAATTTATTTAGGTTAGTTTTTTTTTCAGCCAAAGAACATAAGAACATAAGAATTAGGAACAGCAGTAGGCCATCTAGCCCCTCGAGCCTGCTCCGCCACCCAACAAGATCATGGCTGATCTGGCCGTGGACTCAGCTCCACTTACCCGCCCACTCCCCATAACCCTTAATTCCCTTATTGGTTAAAAATCTATCTATCTGTTATTCGAATACATTCAATGAGCTAGCCTCAACTGCTTCCTTGGGCAGAGAATTCCACAGATTCACAACCCTCTGGGAGAAGAAATTCCTTCTCAACTCGGTTTTAAATTGGCTCCCCCGTATTTTGAGGCTGTACCCCCTAGTTCTAGTCTCCCCAACCAGTGGAAACAACCTCTCTGCCTCTATCTTGTCTATCCCTTTCATTATTTTAAATGTTTCTATAAGATCACCCCTCATCCTTCTGAACTCCAACGAGTAAAGACCCAGTCTACTCAATCTATCATCATAAGGTAACCCCCTCATCTCCAGAATCAGCCTAGTGAATCGTCTCTGTACCCCCTCCAAAGCCAGTATATCCTTCCTTAAGTAAGGTGACCAAAACTGCACGCAGTACTCCAGGTGCGGCCTCACCAATACCCTGTACAGTTGCAGCAGGACCTCCCTGCTTTTGTACTCCATCCCTCTCGCAATGAAGGCCAACATTCCATTCGCCTTCCTGATTACCTGCTGCACCTGCAAACTAACTTTTTGGGATTCATGCACAAGGACCCCCAGGTCCCTCTGCACCACAGCATGTTGTAATTTCTCCCCATTCAAATAATATTCCCTTTTACTGTTTTTTTTCCCAAGGTGGATGACCTCACATTTTCCGACATTGTATTCCATCTGCCAAACCTTAGCCCATTCGCTTAACCTATCTAACTCTCTTTGCAGCCTCTCTGTGTCCTCTACACAGCCCGCTTTCCCACTAATCTTTGTGTCATCTGAAAATTTTGTTACACTACACTCTGTCCCCTCTTCCAGGTCATCTATGTATATTGTAAACAGTTGTGGTCCCAGCACCGATCCCTGTGGCACACCACTAACCACCGATTTCCAACCCGAAAAGGACCCATTTATCCCGACTCTCTGCTTTCTGTTAGCCAGCCAATTCTCGATCCATGCTAATACAATTCCTCTGACTCCACGTACCATTATCTTCTGCAGTAACCTTTTGTGTGGCACCTTATCGAATGCCTTTTGGAAATCTAAATACACCACATCGATCGGTACACCTCTATCCACTATGCTCGTTATATCCTCAAAGAATTCCAGTAAATTAGTTAAACATGATTTCCCCTTCATGCTGCATCTACTTGATTGCACTATTCCTATCTAGATGTCTCGCTATTTCTTCCTTAATGGGGCGTAACCTGCCACCCGCGCTAATTCTGGCCATTTAGGCAAGTTTGGCCAGCTGAGAATTACTCCAGTTTTGCTTAGGCCAGCGTATGTGGCCTCTGCAAAAAAACCTCATGGAGAGTTAAAGAAATCGGCGTAAGTAAGGAAAGCGTCATAGGTAAGTGCAGCAGGTGCCTGGACAGCAGCAGCAGGGAAGGTAAGAGAGAGAGGGAGAGAGAGAGATGGGGGGTGGAGGTGGGTGTGGGGGGCGGGGGTGGGGGGGAAGCCTTTCGGGTGTCGTTCGGTGCGGGGACTGGGAGGGAGGAGGCCATTCGGCCTGGGCATGGGACGGGGAGTGGGACGGCTTTAATAATTGGAGGTAAATTGCTGCAATATATTTTAAGGTGTTTTTAAGTTGATGCAGTATGTTTTAATGTGTTTTTAAGTTGATGCAATATGTTTTAATGTGTTGGGAGCTGGCTGTATGTTTCACTTTGCTCGCATTGTGTCACTGGTTACCATTGCAACCCGGTCTTTTTGGCGCAGATCAAGGCTCCACCCCCGAGGAGACTGGACATGTTGCGTGGCGCCAAATTCGAATTATACATCGGGGAAAGTTTCGCAAAATATTTCTGCCACATTTCTGGCCTAGAAAACCCGGCATAACTCTGGCAATACGCCAGAAAACGGACTTGGGGAAAATTGAGTCCTGTGTCCCCTAGTTTTAGTTTCCCCTATGAATGGAAATATCCTCTCTGCATCCACCTTGTCGAGCCCCATCATTAACTTATAAGTTTCAATAAGATCACCTCTCATTCTTCTGAACTCCAATGTGTATAGGCCCAACCTACTCAACCTATCCTCATAAATCAAACCCCTCATCTCCAGAATCAACCTGATGAACCTTCTCTGAACAACCTCCAATGCAAGTATATCCTTCCTTAAATACGGAGACCAAAACTGTACGCAGTACTCCAGGTGTGGCCTCACCAATAGCCTGTTACAGTTGTAGCAGGACTTTTCTGCTTTTATACTCCATTCCCCTTGCAATAAACGTTAACATTCCAACATTAATGACCAGCCATATCAACATCTTGGTTCCTGGAGCAGGACAGAGGTTGGGTATTCTGCAACAAGTGGCTCACCTCCTGACCCTTCAAAATCTCTCCACCATCTACAAATGTAATGTAATTAATTAATAAATTTAATCCAAACCTCTGCTTTCCTAACTTGTATCAAGTCTCACTGACCCATCGTCCCTGTGCTAGCTGACCTATATTTGATCCCAGTCTAGCAACGCTTCAATTTTAAAATTTTCATCCTTGTTTTCAAATCCTTTCATGGCCTACCCTGCCCTATCTCTGCAATCTCCTCCATCTCTACAACCCTCCGAGAGCTCTGTGTCGCTCCAATTCTGGCTACTTGCACTTCCCTGATTTTAATCGCTCCTCCATTGGCTGCTGTGCCACCAGTTGCTTGAGCACTATGATCTGGAATTCCCTCCCTAAACCTCTCTGCCTCGCTGGAAGTGGATAGCCAAGGGGCTATAGGGGGGGAGGAACTTAACACACACAATCGTTAAGGAGGTGGTACTCAGTAAGATAATAGGACTAAAGGCAGATAAATCTCCTGCACCTGATGGCTTGCATCCTAGGGTCTTAAGAGAAGTAGCGGTAGAGATTGTGGATGCATTGGTTGTAGTTTACTAAAATTCCCTGAATTCTGGGGAGGTCCCAGCAGATTGGAAAACTGCAAATGTAACGCCCCTATTTAAAAAAGGAGGCAGACAAAAAGCAGGAAACTATACACTAGTTAGCCTAACATCTGTGATTGAGAAAATATTGGAGTCCATTATTAAAAAAGCAGTAGCAGGACATTTCGAAAAGCAAAATTCGGTCAGGCAGAGTCAGCACGGATTTATGAAGGGGAAGTCATGTTTGACAAATTTGCTGGAGTTCCTTGAGGATGTAACGAAAAGGGTGGATAAAGGGAAACCAGTGGATGTAATGTATTTGAACGTCCAGAAGGCATTCGATAAGGTGCCACATTAAAGGTTACTGCACAAGATAAAGGTTCACGGGGTTGGGGTAATATATCAGCATGGATAGACGATTGGCTAACTAACAGAGAACATAGAAACATAGAAAATAGGTGCAGGAGTACGCCATTCGACCTGCACCACCATTCAATAAGATCATGGCTGATCATTCACCTCCGTACCCCTTTCCTGCTTTCTCTCCATAGCCCTTGATTCCTTTAGCCGTAAGGGCCATATCCAACTCCCTCCTGAATATATCTAACGAACTGGCATCAACAACTCTTGGTGGAAGAGAATTCCACAGGTTAAAAACTCTCTGAGTGAAGAAGTTTCTCCTCATCTCGGTCCCAAATGGATTAACCCTTATGCTTAGACTGTGACCCCTGGTTCTGGACTCCCCAAATATCGGGAACATTCTTCCTGCCTCTAACCTGTCCAGCCCCGTCAGAATTTTATATGTTTCAATGAGATCCCCTTTCATTCTTCTAAACTCCAGTGAATACAGGCCCAGTCGATCCAGTCTCTCCTCATATGTCAGTCCTGCCATCCCGGGAATCAGTCTGGTGAACCTTCGCTGCACTCCCTCAAATAGCAAGAACGTCCTTCCTCAGATTAGGAGACCAAAACTGAACACAATATTCCAGGTGAGGCCTCACCAAGCCCCTGTACAGCTGCAGCAAGACCTCCCTGCTCCTATACTCAAATCCCCTAGCTATGAAGGCCAACATGCCATTTGCCTTCCTCACTGCCTGCTGCACCTGCATGCCAACTTTCAATGACTGATGTACCATGACACCCAGGTCTCGTTGCACATCCCCTTTTCCTAATCTGCCGCCATTCAAATAATATTCTGCCTTCATGTTTTTGCCACCAAAGTGGATAACCTCACATTTATCCACTTTATACTGCATCTGCCATGCATTTGCCCACTCACCTAACCTGTCCATGTCATCTTGCAGTCTCTTAGCATCCTCCTCACAGCTCACACCGCCACCCAGCTTAGTAACATCTGCAAACTTGGAAATATTACCCTCAATTCCTTCATCTAAATCATTGATGTATATTGTAAATAGCTGGGGTCCCAGCACTGAGCCCTGCGGCACCCGACTAGTCACTGCCTGCCATTCTTCTCATACTCTTTTTTTTCCCCCTCCTAAGTAAACCCTTTGTCCTCCTCTGCTGAATTCTAAATTTCTCCCAGTCCTCAGGTTTGCTGCATTTTCTGGCCAATTTATATGCCTCTTCCTTGGATTTAACACTATCCCTAATTTTCCTTGTTAGCCATGGTTGAGCCACCTTTCCCATTTTATTTTTACTCCAGACAGGGATGTACAATTGTTGAAGTTCATCCATGTGATCCTTAAATGTTTGCCATTACCTATCCACCGTCAACCCTTTAAGTTTCATTCGCCAGTCTATTCTAGCCAATTCACTTCTCATACCATCGAAGTTACCTTTCCTTAAGTTCAGGACCCTAGTCTCTGAATTAACTATGTCATAAGAATGTAAGAACATAAGAATTAGAAACAGGAGTAGGCCATCTAGCCTCTCAAGCCTGCTCCGCCATTCAACAAGATCATGGCTGATCTGGCCTTGGACTCAGCTCCACTTACCCGCCCGCTCCCCATAATCCTTAATTCCCTTATTGGTTAAAAATCTATCCATCTGTGATTTGAATACATTCAATGAGCTAGCCTCAACTGCTTCCTTGGGCAGAGAATTCCACAGATTCACAATCCTCTGGGAGAAGAAATTCCTTCTCAACTCGGTTTTAAATTGGCTCCCCCGTATTTTGAGGCTGTGGCCCCTAGTTCTAGTCTCCCCGACCAGTGGAAACAACCTCTCTGCCTCTATCTTGTCTATCCCTTTCATTATTTAGATAGATTTTTAACCAATAAGGGAATTAAGGGTTACGGGGAGCGGGCGGGTAAGTGGAGCTGAGTGCATGGCCAGATCAGCCATGATCTTGTTTAATGGCGGAGCAGGCTCGAGAGGCTAGATGGCCTACTCCTGTTCCTAATTCTTATGTTCTTATGTTCTAACCATACTGTGATCACTCATTCCAAGAGAATCTTTTACTTGGAGATCGTTTATTATTCCTGTCTCATTACACAGGACCAGTCTAAGTTAGCTTGCTCCCTTGTAGGTTCTGTAACATACTGTTCTAAGAAACAATCCCGTATGCATTCTATGAATTCCTCCTCAAGGCTACCCCGTGCGATTTGATTTAACCAATCGATAAGCAGGTTAAAATCCCTCATAATTACTGCAGTTCCTTTTTCACATGCCTCCATTATTCCCTTGATTATTGTCCACCCCACCGTGAAGTTATTATTTGTGGGCCTATAAACTAAACCCACCAGTGACTTTTTCCGCTTACTATCTCTAATCTCCACCCACAATGATTCAACATTTTGTTCATTTGAGCCAATATCATCTCTCACAACTGCCCTGAAATCATTCTTTATTAACAGAGCTACCCCACCTCCTTTCCCTTCTTGTCTATCCTTCCGAATTGTCAGATACCCCAGTATGTTTAATTCCCAGTCTTGGCCACCCTGCAACCACGTTTCTGTAATGGCCACTTGTAATGATTTGTGCCGTCAACTCATTTACTTTATTTCGAATGCTGCGTGCGTTTAGGTAGAGTGTTTTAATCCTAGTTTTTAAACCATGATTTTTAGTTTTGACCCCTCCTGCAGCCCCCTTATATTCATACATATTGTCCCTTCCTATCACCTTGTGGTTTACACTTACCCCAGTGTTACTCTGCTCTGTTGCCTCCTGCCTTTTGCATTCTTTCTTGGGGTCCTGTTCATCTGAGCTCTCACCCACTCTAACTAGCTCAGAGCTCTCTCCTGGGTTCCGAATACTCCTCGCATTGAGGCACCGAGCTTTCAGGCTTGCCTTTTTATTACACTTGGGTTTCTCTGCCCTCCATTTTTACTGATCTCCTTTCTGTCTTTTGCTTCTGTCTCCATTTATTTCCCTCTGTCTCCCTGCATTGGTTCCCATCCCTCTGCCATGTTAGTTTAACTCCTCCCCAACAGCACTAGCAAACACTCCCCCGAGGACATTGGTTCCGGTCCTGCCCAGGTGCAGACCGTCAGGTTTGTACTGGTCCCACCTCCCCCAAAACTGGTTCCAATGCCCCAGTAATTTGAATCCCTCCCTGCTGCACCATTGCTCAAGCCACGTATTCATCTGCTCTATCCTGCGATTCCTACTCTGACTAGCACGTGGCACTGGTAGTAATCCTGAGATCACTACTTTAGAGGTTCTACTTTTTAATTTAGTTCATAGCTCCTTAAATTCATCTCGTAGGACCTCATCCCTTTTTTTACCTATGTCGTTGGTACCAATGTGCACCATGACAACTGGCTGTTCTCCCTCCCTTTTCAGAATGTCCTGCACCCGCTCCGAGACATCCTTAACCCGTGCACCAGGGAGGCAACATACCATCCTGGATTCTCGGTTGCGGCCGCAGAAACGCCTATCAATTCCCCTTACAATTGAATCCCCTATCACTATCGCTCTCCCACTCTTTTTCCTGCCTTCCTGTGCAACAGAGCCAGCCACTTGGCATGAACTTGGCTTCTGCTGCCCTCCCCTGATGAGTCATCCCCCTCAACAGTACTCAAAGCGGTGTATCTGTTTTGCAGGGGGATGACCACAGGGGACCCCTGCAGTACCTTCCTTGCACTGCTCTTCCTGCTGGTCTTCCATTCCCTAGCTGGCTGTGGACCCTTCACCTGCGGTAAGACCAACTCGCTACACGTGCTACTCACGTCATTCTCAGCATCGTGGTTGCTCCAGAGTGAATCCACCCTCAGCTCCAGGGCCGCAACGCGGTCCATCAGAAGCTGGAGGCGGATACACTTCCCGCACATCGGAAGTGTCCCTGAGTTCCCACATGGTACAGGAGGAGCATGTCACGTGTCACTCTCCAGCTTAATAAAGAATGTTATCATATTATAGTCACTCTTCCCCAAGGGGCCTCGCACAACAAGATTGCTAATAAGTCCTTTCTCGTTACACATCACCCAGTCTAGAATGCTCAGCCCTCTAGTTGGTTCCTCGACACATTGGTCTCGAAAACCATCCTGTAAGCTTGCAGGGAACATAAAAACTGACTGTAAAAGCTTCTATAGATATGTGAAGAGAAAAAGATTAGTGAAGACAGTCAGAATCAGGTGAATTTATAATGGGGAACAAAGAAATGGCAGACCAATTGAACAAATACTTTGGTTTTGCCTTCACGAAGGAAGACACAAATAACCTTCTAGAAATACTAGGGGCCCAAGGATATAGCGAGAAGGAGGAACTGAAGAAAATCCTTATTAGTCAGGAAATTGTGTTCGGGAAATTGATGGGATTAAAGGCTGATAAATCCTCAGGGCCTGATAGTCTGCATCCCAGAGTACTTAAGAAAGTGGCCCTGGAAATAGTGGACGCATTTGTGGTCATTTACCAACATTCTATCAACTCTGGATCAGTTCCTATGGACTGGAGGATAACTAATGTAACCCCACTTTTTAAAAAAGGAGGGAGAGAGAAAACAATGAATTATAGACCAGTTAGCCTGACATCGATAATGGGGAAAATGTTGCAATCAATTAATAAAGACATAATAGCAGCGCATTTGGAAAGCAGTGACAGGATCGGTCCAAGTCAGCATGGATTTATGAAAGGGAAATCATGCTTGAGAAATCTTCTGGAATTTTTTGAGGATGTAACTAGTCGAGTGGACAAGGGAGAACCAGTGGATGTGGTGTATTTGAACTTTCAAAAAGCTTTTGACAAGGTCCCACACAATAGATTAGTGTGCAAAAATAAAGCACCTGGTATTGGGGGTAATGTACTGACGCGGAAAGAGAACTGGTTGGCAGACAGGAAGCAAAGAGTCGGGATAAACATGTCCTTTTCAGAATGGCAGGCAGTGACTAGTGGGGTGCCGCATGGCTCAGTGCTGGGACCCCAGCTATTTACAATATACATCAATGATTTAGATGATGGAATTGAGTGTAATATCTCCAAGTTTGCAGATGACACTAAGCTGGGTGGCGGTGTGAGCTGCGAGGAGGATGCTAAGATGCTACAGGGTAACTTGGACAGGTTAGGTGAGTGGGAAAATGCATGGCAGATGCAGTATAATGTGGATAAATGTGAGGTTATCCACTTTAGTGACAAAATCAGGGAGGCAGAATATTATCTGAATGGTGATAGATTCGGAAATGGGATGTGCAACGAGACCTGGGTGTCATGATACATCAGTACAGCAGGCGGTGAAGAAGGAAAATGGCATGTTGGCCTTCATAGCGAGAGGATTTGAGTATAGGAGCAGGGAGGGCTTGCTGCAGTTGTACAGGGCCTTGATGAGGCCTCACCTGGAATATTGTGTGCAGTTTTGGTCTCCTAATCTGAGGAAGGACATTCTTGCGATTGAGGGAGTGCAGCGAACATAAGGACATAAGAACATAAGAAATAGGAGCAGCAGTAGGCCATACGGCCCCTCGAGCCTTTCCCTCCATTCAATAAGATCATGGCTGATCCCCATAACCCCTTATGGAAACATAGAAATTCGATGCAGGAGCAGGCTATTCGGCCCTTCGAGCCTGCACCGCCATTCAATAAGATCATGGCTGATCATTCAACTTCAGTACCCCTTTCCTGCTTTCTCTCCATACCCCTTGATCCCTTTGGCCGTAAGGGCCATATCTAACTCCCTTTTGAATATATCTAACGAACTGGCCTCAACAACTTTCTGCTGTAGAGAAGGTTCATCAGACTGATTCCTGAGTTGACAGGACTGACATATGAAGAAATACTGGATCGACTAGGCTTATTTTCACTGGAATTTAGAAGAATGAGAGGGGATCTCAGAGAAACATATAAAATTCTGACGAGTTTAGACAGGTTAGATGCAGGAAGAATGTTCCCGATGTTGGGGAAGTCCAGAACCAGGGGACACAGTCTAAGGATAAGGGGTAAGCCATTTAGGACCGAGATGAGGATAAACTTCTTCACTCATAGAATTGTGAACCTGTGGAATTCTCTACCACAGAAAGTTGTTGGGGCCAGTTCATTAGATATATTCAAAAGGGAATTAGATGTGGCCCTTACAACTAAAGGGATCAAGGGATATGGAGAGAAAGCAGGAATGGGGTACTGAAATTGCATGATCAGCCATGATCATATTGAATGGTGCTGCAGCCTCGAAGGGCCGAATGGCCTACTCCCGCACCTATTTTCTATGTTTCTATGTAGGTGGCCTTGATTGCGATGAAGAATACTCGCACATCATGGCTGTTGGCCAGTTGTTCTATCTCCTGTGCTTTCTCCATCCACCATCTATTCTTTAGGTCCCGGGTTTTTTGTTGGACCTCAGCCTTGAGCCCCCTGTAATATTGCTTTGCTGCTCCTGAGTTGGATTGTTGCTTGAGGCTCAGAAATGCTCTGCGCTTACAATCTATTAGTTCTTCGATCTCCTGATATTTCTCATCAAACTAGTCCTGGTGTTTTCTGGTTGAGTGACCAAGTGACTCTTCGCAGGCACTGGTTATGGAGGCCTGGAGGGCAGACCAAGCGCTGTGGACATTTAGCATCTCAGGGTCATCAAGGCATGCCAGGTTAGCTGAGGCTTTGGCTGTATAGGGCTCTCTTAGCTGGGTCTTTAAATGCCCCGACTTTTTTGCGGCACTGCTTCTGCTGTCCCCTCTGCTTTGGGGCTATGTTAATGTCGATGATGGATTGAATTAGACGGTGGTCCGTCCAGCAGTCATCAGCTCCTGTCATAACGTGGGTGATGCGCACTCCTTGCGATCCTGGCTTGGACGATGACATAGTGGAGCAGGTGCCAGTGTTTGGAGCGAGGGTGTTGCCACAATGCCTTGTCTTTGTCCCTCTGGCGGAACAGGGTATTGGTGATGAGGAGTTCTTGTTCTAGACATTTTGTCAGGAGTAGGGTACCACTGGAGTTGACTTTCCCTACCCCCTCTCTGCGAATCACGCCTCCCCAGAGGGCTGTGTCTTTGCCGACCCTGCCGTTGAAATCACATTGGGGAGGATCAGTTTGTCGCCCGCGGGGACGCGGGACAGGGATGTTTCGAGGTTGGAATAAAAACCCTTTTTGGTCTCATCCGTTGCCGAGGAGAGGGATGTAGGCCCGCCGCTGGTGGGATGTAGGCCCGCTGCAGGAGGTGGGAGGTGATGTCCCGGTCGCCTGGTCGGAGGCATACCTGCTCGCCGGGCGTCATCGTGAGTAAATCGATTTCAGATCACTGGGATAAATAACATAATCCATGTGACATTGAACCCACATTTACATGGTACATGGCACATGGCGGGGGGGTGCATAAATAAATTCATTACTGACTGTTGGTACTGTCACCAGATCGTTCCACCTCTTACGATAGCATTCTCCAGTGCGTACCATTGTACTTGTGGAGGAGATAACCTCCCCGATCTCGTCCCATATTCTGTTGTACAGCTTTGAGGCGGACTTTCTACGATCACCCTTCGTTAAATCTGCGTTTCTCTCCATGATGTTTATTGCAAGGGGGATGGAGTATAAAAGCAGAGCTACAGCTGAACAGGGTATTGGTGAGGCCACACCTGGAGCACTGCGTACAGTTTTGGTCTCCGTATTTAAGGAAGGATATATTTGCATTGGAGGCTGTTCAGAGAAGGTTCACTATGTTGATTCTGGAGATGAAGGGGTTGACTTATGAAGATAGGTTGAGCAGGTTGGGCCTATACACATTGGAATTCAGAAGAATGAGAGGTGATCTTATTGAAACATATAAGGTAATGAGAGGGCTCGACAAGTTGGATGCAGAGAGGATATTTCCACTCATAGGGGAAACTAAAACTAGGGGACATAGCCTCAGAATAAAGGGTCGCCCATTTAAAACTAAGATGAGGAGGAATTTCTTCTCTCAGAGGGTTGTAAATCTGTGGAATTCTCTGCCCCAGAGACCTGTGGAGGCTGGGTCATTGAATATATTTAAGGTGGAGATAGACAGATTTTTGAGCGATAAGGGAGTAAAGGGTTATTGGGATCGGGCAGGGAAGTGGAGCTGAGTCCATGATCAGATCAGCTATGATCTTATTGAATGGCGGAGCAGGCTCGAGGAGCAAGGTGGCCGACTCCTGTTCCTATTTCTTATCTTCTTATGTTCTCCAGCGGGGCGCCCTCAACCTCCGGTCCTTCTCGATATTCCTGTGCTGCGACTTCTTTTTAGGCGTTTCCATTGTATATATATTTATTATATGATTTTTTTATTTATAAAATATGTATTATTATTATTGATATTGTATTATTATTTGTTAATATTATTTGACTATGGATTTTCTGCTGAAAACAACCAACCCTCGAAAACTTTGCTGCTCCTTTTCACTCTCTCTCCCTCGACTTCAACTCTCTGCGCATGCGCAGGTGACCCCTGACCCCCGAAATCATGGGGGAAAAGCATCTGTTTAAAAAAAAGCACAAATAAAAAATTCGCACATGTGCAGCACAGTGCCACACCATCCACCGAGAAGAAAGTCGATCTTGATCGACTATAATGCTGCATACCGCCCGCTGCACACCGCTTGCATGCCGCTGAAAACATTTTGCCGAAACTAGTGGACTTCGGTCTCAGCGGTATTCCGGCGGTATTAAACAACGCACCGCCGGAATACCGCTGAGAAATGGGCGGACCTTACATCTTGATGAATTTCGGGCCCATAGAGTATAGTAAGGTTGGAGCTTGGTCAGGGATGAGACGTGAATGTTCAGAGAGCAAAGAGGCCTGACGAGCCTCATGCGGATGAACAGTTCAGCTCAGTTTTGGAGACAAAGAGGTCTGTGAGTAGCTCATGAGTACCTCGCAATTAGCAGTAGATGTGAGGGTCAAGGAGGCAAGACACAGGAATGAGAAGTGGCAAGTGGACAGATACATTCAGGATAGGTGTTAAATAGGTGTTTATCTGAAATCTCAGAACTTTGACAACGTTCCCCGGACCCTGCATCACATTTGTTGTCATTCTCACCTCTTCCTGCTCTGCCTGCTCATTCATCACTTGTCACCTAACAACCTCATCTGCTTTGCCACATCACATGCCAGATGTTCCAGCTGCTCTTGCTGTGAAATTCAAAACAAGTAAAGACACTGGATGGATGGGTGACCACTTCCTGTTTAACAATTTTATTCATCTTGTGGAATACATCTAACCAACTGCCCCAAAACATCCATCCTAACATCCTCACCCAGCCCCCCCACCCACAAATCTCTCATTTCACCTCCCCCATCACAATTGCCACACATACCTTAACTGACAGTCTTATCTTCATACACACAACTTTGAACCTTCTTAGCTTGCGTGTGAGAAATGTGTGCTTGTTATTGATGAACATTACAATAAGTTAGGAAACAGAACATTCAGTAGGTTTGGACTTTACGCAGGTGATGATTCCCAGTAAGATCCTCTGGGCCAAAGAGATCTGCTTTTATGTCATCTGGTCGGGTCCATAGAAGAATGTATGGCAGAAGTGCTGCCATTGTAGTTGATCAGCCGATGACGTGCTACTGAATCTGCCCTCTGATACTTCCTGCAGTGAGGACACCGCCTGGCTGCGTCAGAAAGGAGCTGGATATCCTGGGAATGGGATCCCTTCATATTTACATGTCAGTGGGTGCTTGGTTGGCACCTTCACTGCTACATGCATGCCATCGTGGCACCCTGAGGAATCCAGCTATCCTATACAAGTCCCTGGGTCTGTGCCGCTGCTGTTTGGAGGTGACGAGAGATGAATTTGGCTACTCTATGAAAGAGGGTGCCCATCTAGTTAATGTTGCACAGACCCTCTGTGGCAGTCTGGAAGTTATCCAGAGCTGTAGAAGTTGAGAACCACTAATTTTAATTGTCACAGTACAGCAAGTCAGCAAATCTTTGTGATGATGTTGGTTGACGTGCCCGATAGCATCCTTGGAGAGATGCAGCTGTCAGATGCACAGCTCCTCAGAAAGGTCCTCATAGCACTGCTGTGCAGTTGTTGGGGAGGGTAGTACCTGCTATCCTCAGCCATGCTGCATATAGCCTGTGCATACTGCTGCTGTAACTCCTCTTCCATTATGATAGCATAGAGTGGTATGCCCATTCATAAAGCCATTCCTTGTCCGGTGGCGATCTGAGTGTGGGTTTGAGGTGAATGAAATCAAAGGGTCCCAAAAAACATATTCTGGGAAGAGAGGAATCCATTGCTGTAAAATAAAGTGCAGGTCAATTATTTAAAAGGAATGGGTTAAAACAAACTCGGTAACCTGTCATCATTAGAATTACATAGAAACATAGAATAGAAACATAGAAAATAGGTGCAGGAGTAGGCCATTCGGCCCTTCTAGCCTGCACCGCCATTCAATGAGTTCATGGCTGAACATGCAACTTCAGTACCCCATTCCTGCTTTCTCACCATACCCCTTGATCCCCATAGTAGTAAGGACTTTATCTAACTCCTTTTTGAATATATTTAGTGAATTGGCCTCAACAACTTTCTGTGGTAGAGAATTCCACAGGTTCACCACTCTCTGGGTGAAGAAATTCCTCCTCATCTCGGTCCTAAATGGCTTCCCCCTTATCCTTAGACTGTGACCCCTGGTTCTGGACTTCCCCAACATTGGGAACATTCTTCCTGCATCTAACCTGTCTAACCCCGTCAGAACTTTAAACGTTTCTATGAGGTCCCCTCTCATTCTTCTGAACTCCAGTGAATACAAGCCCAGTTGATCCAGTCTTTCTTGATAGGTCAGTCCCGCCATCCCGGGAATCAGTCTGGTGAACCTTCGCTGCACTCCCTCAATAGCAAGAATGTCCTTCCTCAGGTTAGGAGACCAACACTGTACACAATACTCCAGGTGTGGCCTCACCAAGGTTAAGTGAGTCGGCAAGATGTGGCAGATGGAATATAATGTAGAGAAATATGAAGTTATGAACTTTGGTAGGAAAAATAGAAATGCAGAATATTTTTTAAAAGGTAAGAGATTAGGAATTATTGGTACTTAGAGGGACCTCGGTGTCCTTGTATATGAATTAAAGGAAGTTAACATGCAGGTAGCAAGCAATTAGGAAAACATATTGTATGTTAGTCTTTATTACAAGGCGATTGGAGTATAAGAGTAAAGACGTCTTACTACAATTATATAGGGCCCTGGTAGACCATACCTGGAGTATTGTGTACAGTTTTGGTCTCCTTACCCAAGGAAGGATATACTTGCCTTAGAGGAAGTGCAATGAAGGTTCATTAGACTTATTCCTGTGATGAGAGGATTGTCCCATGAGGAGAGATTGAGTAGACTAAGCCTATATTCCCTGGAGTTTAGAAGAATGAAGGTGATCTCATTGAAACATGTAACATTCTTACAGGGCTTGACAGGGTAGATGCTGGGAGGATGTTTCACCTAGCTAGGGAGTCGAGAACTAGGGGTCACAGTCTCAGAGTAAGGGGTCGGACATTTATGACTGAGGTGAGGAGAAATCTCTTCACTCAGAGGGTGGTGAATCTTTGGAATTCTCTACCTCAAAGGAAATTGGATGCGCAGTCATTGAGTGTATTAATGACAGAGATCGATAGATTTTTGGATACTAAGGGAATCAAACGATTCAAGGTGGCGTTGAGGTAGAAGATCATCCATGATCTTTTTGAATGGTTGATCAGACGCGAGAGGCCAAATGGCTTACTCCTGCTCCTAATTCCTATGTTCTTGTGAAAAGCATTTAGAGCAATAACGGTGTAAATGTACCCAGATGCGCTAAAATGCTAATTTGCTCCATCTTTTCACTGCAATAATGCCATAAAAACAGTATGACTTCTAAGTATAGTGAGGAAATTCAGGGTCACTGTCATACTGGGGAAGGCAGCAGGCCAATAATATATAATGCAGGATGCGAGGTTAATTGGCTATTTTGGAGTTCTGCCCTTTAGAAATAATAGTTCATGATGGGATAGATTGTTCATGGTTTGTAGAAGGCTAAATAGCCTTTTTGTTGTTCCAATCTTTCTTATTTTTGTTTGTTTATTTATCACCAATTTTCTCCCTTCCTCTCCTGAAGATGTTGGCTTCCTGCTCTGCTTCAATTGCATTGTTACCATTGTTTAGCAACATTTAAGGTTTATAAAAAAAAATTCTATGATCATGGTACATTTGTAAAACAATGTTCTTTTGGGGCTCTTTGTAACAATATTTGGATTAAGATCCTCATAAAAATATTCATCAAGGACACCAGACCTTAACCCTTCACCTTAACTGAACATCAAGGAAGCATCTGGGGTTAATGATCCAGTTTATGCTTCGGAATTAATGGCATCTAAATGTGGTTTTCCAAACTGTCTTCCGTCAATCAGTCTGGACTATATTATAATAACAACCTCTCATCAGCATTCACACAAGCTACTGAGCGAATTAATTAACCCTTTCTTGCCAAGAAATCAGACAACACAGTTGTGAACTAACATAGAAACATAGAAAATAGGTGCAGGAGCAGGCCATTCGGCCCTTCGAGCCTGCACCACCATTCAATAAGATCATGGCTGATCATTCACCTCAGTACCCCTTTCCTGCTTTCTCTCCATACCCCCTGATTCCTTTAGCCATAAGGGCCACATCTAACTCCCTTTTGAATATATCTAATGAATTGGACTCAACAACTTTCTGTGGCAGAGAATTCCACAGGTTCATAACTCTCTGGGTGAAAAAGTTTCTCCTCATCTCGGTCCTATATGGCTTACCCCTTATCTTTAGACTGTGACGCCTGGTTCTGGACTTCCTCAACATCGGGAACATTCTTCCTGCATCTAACCTGTCCAGTCCCATCATAATTTTATATATTTCTATGAGATGCCCTCTCATTCTTCTAAATTCCAGTGAGTATAAGTCTAGCCGATCCAGTCTTTCTTCATATGTCAGTCCTACCAACCCGGGAATTAGTCTGGTGAACCTTCACTGCACTCCCTCAATAGCAAGAATGTCCTTCCTCAGATTAGGAGATCAAAACTGCACACAATACTCAAGGTGTGGTCTCCCAAGGCCCTGTACAGCTGCAGTAAGACCTTCCTGCTCCTATACTCAAATCACCTCGCCATAAAGGCCAGCATGCCATTTGCTTCCTTTACTGCCTGCTGTACCTTCAATGATATGATATGTTCACAGAGCACAAGCACACACAGCTCCTAACATGGCAGACAGCTCTCTTGGAAGCATCCGGAAATCTGCCTGGTTCTGTTTAATCATTAACAATGCAGTTGCAGTACACAATACGTCCACATCCACAGTGTGGCGCTACAAACATTACAAGCTTACAGACATTACAAATGACTGATGTACCATGACACCCAGGTCTAGTTGCACCTCCCCTTTTACTAATCTGTCACTATTCAGATAATAATCTGCCTTCCTGTTTTCGCCACCAAAGTGGATAACCTCCCACTTATCCACATTATACCGCATCTGCCATGCATTTGTCCATTCACCTAACCTGTCCAAGCCCCCCTTGACCTCCTAGCATCCTCCTCTCAGCTCACACCGCCACCCAGCTTAGTGTCATCTGCAAACTTGCAGATATTACATTCAATTCCTTTGTCTATATCATTAATGTATATTGTAAATAGCTGGGGTCCCAGCACTGAACACTGCGGCACTCCACTAGTCACTGCCTGCCATTCTGAAAAGGACCCGTTTAAGCCCACTCTTTGCTTCCTGTCTGCCAACTAGTTCTCTATCCACGTCAATACATTACCCCCAATATTATGTGCCTTAATTTTGCACATTAATCTCTTATGTGGGACCTTGTCAAAAGCCTTTTGAAAGTCCAAATACACCACATCCACTGGTTCTCCCTTATCCACTCTACTAGTTACATCTTCAAAAAACTCGAGAAGATTTGTCAAGCATGATTTCCCTTTCATAAATCCATGCTGACTTGGATCGATCCTGTCACTGCTTTCCAAATGCGCTGCTATTATATCTTTAATAATTGATTCCAGCATTTTCCCACTACCGTCAGGCTAACCGGTCTATAATTCCATGTTTTTTCGCTCCCTCCTTTTTTAAAAAGTGGGGTTACATTAGCTACCCTCCAATCTATAGGAACTGAACCAGAGTCCATGGAATGTTGGAAAATGACCACCAATGCATCTACTATTTCTAGGGCCACTTCCTTAAGTACTCTGGGATGCAGACTATCAGACCCTGGGGATTTATTAGCATTCAGTCCCTTCAATTTCCCTAACACCATTTCCTGACTAATAAGGATTTCCCTCACTTCCCCATTCTCGCTAGACCCTCAGTCTCCTAGTATTTTCGGGAGGTTATTCGTGTCTTCCTTAGTGAAGACAGAACCAAAGTATTTGTTCAAATGGTCTGCCACTTCCTTGTTCCCCATTATGAATTCGCCTGATTCTGACTGCAAGGGACCTACATTAGTCTTCACTAATTTTTTTTTCTTCACATATCTGTTGAAGATTTTGCAGTCAGTTTTTATGTTCCTTGCAAGCTTACTCTCGTAATCTATTTTCCCTGCCCTAATTAAATCCTTAGTCCTCCTCTGCTGAATTCTAAATTTCTCCCAGTCCTCAGGTTTGCTGCTTTTTCTGGCCAATGTATATGCCTCTTCCTTGGATTTAACACTTTCCCTAATTTCCCTTATTAGCCACAGTTGAGCCACCTTCCCTTGTTTATTCTTATGCCACACAGGGTTGTACAATTGTTGTAGTTCATCCATGTGATATTTAAATGTCTGCCATTGCCTATCCAACGTCAACCCTTTAAGTATCATTCTCCAGTCTATCCTAGCCAATTCACGTCTCATACCATCGAAGTTTCCTTTCTTTAAATTCAGGACCCTAGTCTCTGAATTAACTGTGTCACTCTCCGTCTTAATGAAGAATTCTACCACCTTATGGTCACTCTTCCCCAAGGGGCCCCGCATGACCAGATTGCTAATTAATCCTCTCTCGTTACACAAGACCCAGTCTAGGATGGCCTGCTCTCTAGTTGGTTCCTCAACATATAGGTCTAGAAAACCATCCCCTATATACTCCCGGAAATCCTCTTCCACAGTATTGCTACCAGTTTGGTCAGCCCAATCAATATGTAGATTAAAGTCACCCATGATAACTGCTGTACCCTTATTGCACGCGTCCCTAATTTCCTGTTTGATGCCATCCCCAACCTCCCTACTACTGTTTGGTGGTCTGTACACAACTCCCATTAACGTTTTCTGCCCTTTGGTGTTTCGCAGCTCTACCCATATAGATTCCACATCATCCACGCTAATGTCCTTCCTTGCTATTTCGTTAATCTCCTCTTTAACCAATAACGCTTCCCCACCTCCTTTACCTTCCTGTCTGTCCTTCCTGAATATTGAATACCCCTGGATGTTGAGTTCCCAGCCTTGGTTACCTTGGAGCCATGTCTCCATAATCCCAATTACATCATATCTGTTAACAGCTATCTGCGCAGTCAATTCATCCACCTTATTACGAATGCTCCTCGCATTCAGACTCAGAGCCTTCAGGCTTGTTTTTTTAAGATTCTTTGTCCTTTTAGAATTATGTTGTAATGTGGCCCTTTTTGATATTTGCTCTTGATTTCTCTGCCCTCCACTCTTGCTTTTCTTCTGTCTGCCTTTTGCTTCTGCCCCCTTTTTACTTCCCTCTGTCTCCCTGCATAGATTCCCATCCCCCTGCCATTTTAGTTTATACCCTCCCCAACAGCACTAGCAAATACTCTGCGGAGGACATTCTTTATTAACATAGAAACATTGAAACAAAGAAAATAGGAGCAGTAGTAAGCCATTCGGCCCTTCGAGCCTGCACCGCCATTCAATATGATCATGGCTGATCCTCTACCTCAACACCATATTCCTACTTTCTCCCCATACCCCCTGATGCCTTTTGTGTCTAGAAATCTAGCTATCCCCTTCTTAAATATAATCAGTGACTTGGCCTCCATGGCCTTCTGTGGTAGAGAATTCCACAGGTTCACCACCCCCTGAGTGAAGAAATTTCTCCTCATCTCAGTCCTAAATTTCCTACCCCGTATCCTGAGACTATGACCCCTTGTTCTCGACTTCCCAGCCAGGGGAAACATCCTCCCCACATCCAGTCTATCCAACCGAGTCAGAATTTTATACGTTTCAATGGGATCCCCGCTCATTCTTCTAAACTCTAATGAATACAGGCCTAGTCGACCCAATCTCTCCTCATTCTGCCATTCTGCCATCCCAGGAATCTGTCTGGTGAATCTTCGTTACACGCCCTCAATGGCAAGTATATCCTTTCTTAGGTAAGGAGACCAAAACTGCACACAATACTCCGGCTGTGGTCTCACTAAGGCCCTGTATAACTGTAGTAAGACATCCTTGCTCCTGTACTCAAATCCTCTTGCAAAGAAGGCCAACATACCATTTGTCTTCCTAACTGCTTGCTGCACCTGCATGTTTGCTTTCAATAACTGGTGTACAAGGACACCCAGGTCCCTTTGTACATCAACGTTTCCCAAACTATCAGCATTTAAATAATACTTTGTCTTTATGTTTTTTCTACCAAAGTGGATAACTTCACATTTATCCACATTATACTGCATCTGCCATGTGTTTGCTCACTCACTCAACCTATCTAAATCACTTTGTTGCATCTTTGCACCTTCCTCACAACTCACAATCCCACCTAGTTTTGTGTTGTCAGCAAACTTCAAAATATTACATTTGGTTCCCTCATCCAAACCATTTATATATATATATTGTGAATAGCTGGGGCCCAAGCACTGATCCCTGTAATACCCCACTAGTCACTGCCCACCACCCCGAAAAAGACCAATTTATTCCTACTCTCTGTTTCCTGTCAGTTAACCAATTTTCAATCCATGTCAATATATTACCCCCAGTCCTATGTGCTTTAATTTTGCACACTAACCTCTTATGTAGGACTTTATCAAAGGCCTTCTGAAAATCCAAATACACAACATCCACTGGTTCTCCCTTATCTATTCTATCAGTTACATCCTCAAAAAACTCCAGTAGGTTTGTCAAACACGATTTTCCTTTCATAAATCCATGTTGACTTTGTCTAATCCTGTTGATATTTTCTAAGTGTCCCGTTATCAATCCTTTATAATAGATTAGCATTTTCCCTATTACTGATGTTAGGCTAACCAGTCTGTAGTTCCCCGTTTTCTCTCTCCCTCCTTTTTTAAATAGTGGGGTTACATTTGCCACCCTCCAATCTGCAGGAACTGTTCCAAAATCTGTAGAATTTTGGAAGAAGACAACCAATGCATCCACTATTTCCATGGCTACCTCTTTTAATACTCTGGGATGCAGATTAGCCCCGGGGATTTATCGGCCCTCAGTCCCATTAGTTTCTCCAGCACTATTTTCTTACTAATAATCATTTCCTTTAATTCCTCTTGCTCACTAAACCCTTGGTTCCCTAGCATTTCTGGGACATTATTTGTGTCCTCTTCTGTGAAGACAGAACCTATTGGGCCCAAGTTTCGGGCCGCGCCTAGAACGGTGCAGCCCCGACCTAGACGCCCGTTTTTCGCGCCACAGAGTGCGCCTGAAAAAAACTTCCAGATTCTCCGGCTCCCTGCAGGTCCTCTGGAGCTGGGCGCGGTGTAGCACGAGCTGTAGGGGGCGGAGCCAGGTCCCTGCGCTGAAAACAGTGCCGGGACCTCTGCACATGCGCGCTACAGTAGGCGCGCAAGTGCAGTAGCTCCAGGCACCCGAAACTGTGTGGGAGGGGCCCGAAGCACGCAGCCCCTAGCCCTGGCCAAATGGCCTCACTGGGGCTGCGTGCATAAGGCTGCCTCCCACGGCCAGCTCCTGCTTCCCCTGGACCGGACCGGACCCGACTTGACTCCCGCTCCCACCCCCCACCGGACCGCCCCCCCCCCCCCCCCCACCGACCCGACCTCCGCTTCCCCCGCTCCCGACCTTCCCCCCCCTCCCCGACCAACCTCAGCTCCCGACCGATCTCCTCCCCCCCTGACCGATCTCACCCCCCCCCACCGCCCCCCCCGACCGATCTGCCCCCCCCGACCGATCTCCGCCCCCCCCCCCCGACCGACCCCCCCCTCCCCTCCGCCCCGACCCGCGCTCCCCCCGATCCGTGCTCCCGACCCCCCCGGACCCCGGACCTGACGCCACCTACCTGTCAATCCGGTAAGTCTTGGGCCCAGCCGGGCCTGGCCCGTTCAGTCTCCCTCTCCTTTCTTTCTCTCTCTCTCTCTCTCCCTTCTCTCTCCCTCTCTCTCTTCCCCCTTCTCTCCCCCTCCCTCCCTCCCTTCTCTCACCCTCCCTCCTCCCTCCCTCCCATCTCTTCCCCCCCTCCTCCCTCCTTTCTCACCCCCCTCCCCTCCCTGCCTTCTCACCCCCCTCCCTTCTCACCCCCCCTCCCCTCCCTCCCTCCCTCCCTTCTCAACCCCCTCCCCTCCCTCCCCTCCCCCCCCACCCCCCCTCACTTGGCACCCCCCTCCCTGCCCACCCCCTCTTCCCCACTCCACCACCCCTCCTCCCCTCCACCCCCCCCTCCCCATCCTCCCCCTCCCCGCCACCCCTCGCTGTCAGAAACACAGACACTGACAGACAGTGAGAGAGAGACACACACAGACAGACAGAGAGATAGAGACACAGAGACACTGACAGAGACATACTGGGCGGGGGCATCCCAGCACGCTGTTAGAGGGCTCCCGGTGCTGCAGTCGGTAAGTAGAAAATGTTTTATTTATTGATTAAAATTTTTTTTATTTCTTATTAATTTTTTTTGATTGGTTTATTGGTTGATTTATTGATGTTTTTATCATTTATTATTGATGATGGTTCTTTATTTGTAAAAATGAAGTGTTTAATGTTTGTAAACTTCCCTTTAAACCCCCCTCCTCCCATTCCCGACGCCTGATTTGTAACCTACGCCTGATTTTCTAAAGTGTAGACAAAGTTTTTTCGAGCGTACAAAAATCTTCACTTACTCCATTCTAAGTTAGTTTGGAGTAAGTTTTCACTGACGAAACTTTGAAAACAGGCGTAAGTGGCCGGACACGCCCCCTTTTGGAAAAAAAAATTCTGTTCCAAAGTGAAACTGTTCTAACTGGCTAGAACTGGAGCAAACTAAATGCCGAGAGTTTGAATTTCTAAGTACTCCGTTCTATACCAGTTGCTCCAAACAATCAGGAGCAACTGAGGCCGAAACTTGGGCCCATGGTGTCAGTAAGCACTCTCGTAATGACTCCACGAGGTAACGTATTGTACTTAAACTGTTGTGACCTTAGGCCATTTATTACAGCTCCTGAGTGAGGATGCAGCATGGTGAGCTCCCTTTTATACCTGGTTACCTGTCGTGTACAGGTGACCCCTAGGTCTCCACCAGTTGCACCCTCTGGTGGTACAAGCATAGTATATACAGTGTGAAGGTACATCCAGTAGTCTTATGTAACTGTACATTGAGTGTACAGGGAGTATACTTATATTGCACAACATCACTCTTCCCTAAGTCTTGTGCCACTGGCCTTTGCACTGTGTGCTCTGGCCCTAGACTTGAGTGCCCAAAGCCCTTGCACCTTGTCTATGCTTTGGTTGGGCTCTCTCCCTGTTGACCCCCCAAATCCTTATTGCCACAACATTGGGAAGTGGTCAGCAGTGGACAGTTTGAGGATGCAGTGGGGGTTGAGTGGGTTCTGGATGTGATCCATGTGTGTCCATGGCTACATACATCCATTTCCGCACCCCCCCACCCCCCCCATACATAGACCATGTGTGTGGCTCAACACTTGCATGTGCATACATGTACAGAGAGAAAAAAGAAATGCGATTAGTTACATCACTGTTTGGGTTCTGCAGTAGTGTCAAGTACATTTTACAGGTAAGGTACATACGTGGTATTACAGTCTTGCCCCTGGGTTGTGTAGGTGCAGGTGGGTGAGGAAACTAGTTCCAGAGTGACCGAACTGTGTCCAGATTGTCTGATGGTGGCACTGCACCCCCTGCCAGCTGGGTGGGCTCGGATTGCTCATCTGGCTGAGTCTCAGGGCCTTTGCCTTTGCCTAGTGGTGGGGAGAGCCACAGGAGTGTATGGCCTCCCTGTCCTCCTTTGAGGGCTGCAGTGTCTCCCTGCTGCCCTTCAGCGATAGTGGGAGCCTGGTCAGCCCAGGTCCCGTTGGGAGAGCTGGAGGGTGCTAGCCTCTTGCTCCCGGTACTGGCCCGGGTGGCCAGAGAGGTAGAGCCGCTCAGGGGCAGGGTACCAGTGGTGGTGCCTCTGCCGTCTGCTGATCACTGGCCCTGCAGTGGGTATGCTCCCTCTGTGTGTGGCCACACTCCCTGGGGCATCACATTGGTCCCTAAGGCGCTGGCTACATGATCGGGTAGCCCGCTGGACCTGGGTGTTTCCGACGTGAGGTTGCCCATGTTTTGTCAGCGTACATGTAGAACCTGGCATTGCATATCATTATTTCATTTACTGTCATAATACATTGGTTCCGAATGCAATCGCCCGACTTAACACGGTTAGTTACATTTACATATTTGCATTTGTCAATTACATCGCTTACATATGTATCACCGGCATCGTTGTATAAAGAGTGGAACTGTCCCTTTAATTGTGATGGGTTGCCGGTCTCCTTTAAGAGGGCCTTGCAATCTTTACCCCAATCTGGTTCACTGCTCGGCATCACGTGTTGCTCCATCAACGCTGCCCCTCGTGGTCTGGCCGCCACCATCTTTACTTCAGGCACTTCACCTCGTGATACGGGCGCCATCTTCTTTCTCTCCACGAGGTGGCTGCGGTGATCCTTTTCTCCCCAGGTTCTGCCACGGAAGCAGGGAAGTAGCCTTCTGCGCCAATTTTCTTCCTCCGGAGTCCTGCCACTGGAGCCTGGGAGGTGAGGTCGGGTCGTTTGGGCTGGATCATCTCGCTGTTGGGTTGAGCGGTCTGTCGTCTCCACACAGTCGAGTTGAGCGGCTGGTGTCTCAGGTGTTGTACTGGATCCAACTTCGGGGCCACGGAGGACGTCGATCGCCAGAGGCTGGAAGTTTTCCCAGCTCCAACGGATTTTTTCCAGGACGACGTCGTTCGCCGGAGGCTGGAAGTTTTCCCAGTTTCAATGGATCTTTTTCATCCATCTTCTTCCTAGCAGCATTGGACCATTACCAGCAACGATCCACAAAGGTAGCTTGTACATCGCGCCATCATGGGACACCTGGACACACACGCTGCCAACGACTGGGATTGCGTCGTTTGTGTAGGTGAGCAGCTTCACTTGGATCAGGATCATTTTAGGTCGTGCGACTGGTTTGCCCCAGAGTTTCTCAAAATCCGCCTGATTCATCAGTGGCTTGCTCACCCCTGTGTCCACCACCATCGTGATTGGAACATCGTTGATTTCGACTTCCAATTTCAACGGGGAACTCTCGGTGGTGCAGGTAAACACTCCGTACACCTCATCATGGGGCTGAGCTGCCCCATGGTCTCTCTCTTCATCGATTCGGTGAGTACAATTTCTCTTGCACATTCGCTGGAGATGGCCTTTCATGTTACAACCTTTGCATGTATAGTCTTTATAGTGGCACTGGTGGGCCCTGTGATTTCCTCCACAGTGCCAGCATGGGGTTAGCCAGTTGGCCCCATGTGGCGGACTTAGGGTTGCGGGACTCAGGGTTCTGTTCTCTCTTCCCTGAGGGAGACTGATTGCAGCAGCCTTGCGTCTGAAAGGCGCCAGACGGTTCACAGTACTTGCCAGGTTAGAGTCTTGGAGATGAGTCATCCACTTAGGATTGAGTTGTTCCTGTATCAGCGTTGTGAGCTCCTCATATACTTTGGTCGTTGTTTTCGCTGGGGTTAGCAAGTCCCTGACGAGGCCATCGACGGTGGGCCCACAACTGCTGAGCAGGATAGCTCTGCTCAGCCAGAGAGGCCGGGTCATCTCCCGCCAGGTCGTTCGCAATGAAGAAGTGTTCGAGCCTTTCCACAAAGGCCTCCCAATCTTCCCCATCGGCGAATTGTTGAAACGTGCTAAGGTTAGCCATTTTTGAGTGGAAATTCGTAATCTCGTCGCCAGTTATTGTGTCTTTAAGCACTCTAGTAATGATTGTACGAGGTAAGGTATTGTACTTGAACTGCGGTGACCTTAGTCCCTTTATTACAGCTCCTGAGTGAGGATACAGCATGGTGAGCTCCCTTCTATACCTGATTACCTGTCGTGTACAGGTGACCCCTAGGTCTCCACCAGTTGCACCCTCTGGTGGTACAAGCATAGTATATACAGTGTAAAGGTACATGTAGTAGTCTTATGTAACTGTACGTTGAGTGTATAGGGAGTATACTTATATTATACATAAACAACAAAACTAAAGTATTTATTTAATTGTTCTGCCATTTCCTTGTTCCCCATTATCAATTCTCCTGTTTCTGCCTGTAAAGGACCTACATTTGTCTTCACTAATCTTTTTCTTTTTATATACTTGTAGGAACTTTTGCAGTCGGTTTTTATGTTCCTTGCAAGTTTATTCTCATACTCTATATTTCCCCTCTTAATCAATCTTTTGGTCCTTTTTTACTGAATTCTAAACTGCTCCCAATCCTCAGGCTTGCTACTTTTTCTTGCAACTTGGTATGACTCCTCTTTGGATCTAATACTATCCTTAATTTCTTTTGTTAGCCATGGTTGGGCCACATTTCCTTTTGTGTTTTTGTGCCAGAAAGGAATATATAACTGTTGCAATCCATGCATTTGTTCCTTAAATATTAGCCATTGCCTATCCACCATCATGCCTTTTAATGAATCTTCCCAATCTATCATAGCCAATTCATTCCTCATACCTTCGTAGTTTCCTTTGTTTAGATTTAGGACCCTAGTTTCGGATTGGACTACTTCACTTTCCATCTTAATAAAGAATTTAATCATGTTATGGTCACTCTTCCCTAAAGGACTCCGCACAACAAGACTATTAATTGACCCCTTCTCATTACACAATACCCAATCAAGGATAGCCTGATTCCTAGTAGGCTCCTCAACGTACTGGTCTAAAAAACCATCTCGTACACACTCCAGGAATTCATCTACCACAGTATTATTACTAATTTGGTTTGGCCAGTCTATATGTAGATTAAAGTCACCTACAATTACTGTAGTACCCTTGTTATATGCATCTCTAATTTCGTGTTTGATGCAGTCCCCTACATTACCACTACTGTTTGGAGGCCGAAAGACAACTCCCACCGATGTTTTCTGCCCCTTGGTGCTCCTTAGCTCCACCCAGACTGATTCTACATCTTGATTTTCTGAGCCAATATCCTTTCTCACTATTGCTCTGATTTCATCCTTTACTAACAATGCCACACCACCCCCTCTTCCTTTTTAAACATCGAATATCCTTGGATATTCAGTTCCCAACCCTGGGCACCCTGCAACCATGTCTCTGTAATTGCAACTATATCGTATCCATTTACATCTATTTGCGCTGTTAATTCGGTTACCTTATTACGAATGCTTTGTGCACTCAGATTCAGTGCTTTTAGATTTGTCTTTTGAACATTATTAGACATCTTAAATATTGAATATTCTCCCTCAAGCAGGGAGTTAAAAATGATCCCTCTTTCTGATCAAGCACTAGCATTTGCAAGAACTCCAGTATCATATTAGATATCTCCATTTAACCCACTACATTTTTAGGTCAGTTTTTCAGATTAACTTTACAATAGCACTTCAAAAATACAGTTGAAAATGCTACATACGAAAATATCCCAATAAATACAGACATGCAACTGGATCTCAACAGGGACATCCTTTTTATTTGTAAAGAATCACTCAGTTCACGCATTTCCAGACAAACTAGTCTGTTAACTAAGATATAAATGGACATTCACAACGAACATATCAATAGATTGTTCAGATTATCGGAAATCCCTGTTTATATTGATGCAACGTTTAGCAATCTAACTCAGTGAATCAATCTGATCAAGGATTCGATATACAGCCTGCTTCTATAATTAACAATGAAACAAAGCAATTTGAAATTTGTGATGCAAGTAAAGCAGTTTCAGTCCCTACCAATAATACATGTTTTTGTATAACCAGACCCCTCTTTATGCTGTGTTATACAAAATACATTGTATGGGGAAAATATTGGAATCAATCATTAAGGATGAATTACAGCGCATTTGGAAAGCAGTGACAGGATCAGGCCAAGTCAGCATGGATTTATGAAAGGGAAATCGTGCTTGACAAATCTTTTGGAATTTTTTGAGGATGAAACTAGCAGAGTGGACAAGGGAGAACCAGTAGATGTAGTGTATTTGGACTTTCAAAAGGCTTTTGGCAAGGTCCCGCACAAGAGATTGGTGTGCAAAATCAAAGCACATGGTATTTGGGGTAATGTACTGACGTGGATAGGGAACTGGTTGGCAGACAGGAAGCAGAGAGTCGGGATAAACGGGTCCTTTTCAGAATGGCAGGCAGTGACTAGTGGAGTGCCACAGGGCTCAGTGCTGGGACCCCAGTTCTTTACAATGTACATTAATGATTTAGATGAAGGAATAGAGTGTAATATCTCCAAGTTTGCAGATGACACTAAACTGGGTGGCGGTGTGAGCTGTGAGGAGGATGCTAAGAGGCTGCAGGGTGACTTGGACAGGTTAGGTGAGTGGGCAAATACATGGCAGATGCAGTATAATGTGGATAAATGTGAGGTTATCCATTTTGGGGGCAAAAACACGAAGGCAGAATATTATCTGAATGGCGACAGATTAGGAAAAGGGGAAGTGCAACGAGACCTGGGTGTCATGGTTCATCAGTCACTGAAAGTGGGCACGCAGGTACAGCAAGCGGTAAAGAAGGCAAATGGTATGTTGGCCTTCATAGCTAGGGGATTTGAGTATAGAAGCAGGGAGGTCTTGATGCAGCTATTCAGGGCCTTAGTGAGGCCTCACCTGGAATATTGTGTTCAGTTTTGGTCTCCTAGTCTGAGGAAGGACGTTCTTGCTATTGAGGGCATGCAGCGAAGGTTCACCAGACTGATTCAGGGATGGCTGGGCTGTCATATGAGGAGAGACAGGATCAACTAGGCCTTTATTCACTGGAGTTTAGAAGGATGAGAGGGGATCTCATAGAAACGAATAAGATTCTGACAGGACTGGACAGGATAGATGTGGGAAGAATGTTCCCAATGTTGGGGAAGTCCAGAACCAGGGGACACAGTCTTAGGATAAGGGGTTGGCCATTTAGGACTGAGATGAGGAGAAACTTCTTCACTCAGAGAGTTGTTAACCTGTGGAATTCCTTGCGGCAGAGAGTTGTTGATGCCAGTTCATTGGATATATTCAAGAGGGAGTTAGATATGGCTCTTACGGTTAAGGGGATCAAGGAGTACGGAGAGAAAGCAGGGAAGGGGTACTGAAGGAATAACCAGCCATGGTCTTACTGAATGGCGGTGCAGGCTCGAAGGGCCGAATGGCCTACTCCTGCACCTATTTTCTATGTTTCTATGTTTAAAATTTTTTTGCACTATAGCCCTATTTGTCATCGCTATTTTTTCTTACCTGGACCCTATTTGCGAGTGCATTCTTTTGTTTGTATGCTCTGTCCCTTCCTGACATAATCTGGTTATTCTTACCACAATCACTTTCCTGCATTGCTTCCTTTTCTTTTCTCTTTAGCATTCTACATTTCTCTCAACGGAGACCCTACCCTACCCACCTCCCCATTTAGTTTAAAGCCCTGTCGACCTTCCTAGTTATTTGATTCGCCAGAACTCCCAGCATAGTTCAGGTGTAGTCCAATCCCACAGAATAGCTCTCTCTTTCCCGAGTATTGGTGCCAGTGCCCCATTCTCCCACACCAGCCTCAGAGCCACGCATTCAGCTCCCTGATTCTATTGGCCCTATGCCAATTTGCTCGTGGCTCAGGAAATAATCCAGAAATTATTACATAGAAACATAGAAAATAGGTGCAGGAGTAGGCCATTCAGCCCTTCGAGCCTACACCACCATTCAATAGGATCATGGCTGATCATTCACCTCATTACCCCTTTGCTGCTTTATCTCCATACCCCTTTATCCCTTCAGCCGTAAGGGCCATATCTAATTCCCTCTTGAATATATCCAATGAACTGGCATCAGTGGACTCTCAGCAGAAGATAATTCCACAGGTTAACAACTCTCTGAGTGAAGAAGTTTCTCCTCATTTCAGTCCTAAATTGCTTACCCCTTATCCTTAGACTGTGTCCTCTGGTTCTGGACTTCCCCAACATCGGGAACATTCTTCCTGCATCTAACCTGTCCAGTCCCGTCAGAATTGTCTATGTTTCTATGAGATCCCCTCTCATCCTTCTAAACTCCAGTGAATACAGGCCCAGTCGATCCAGTCTCTCCTCATATGTCAGTCCTGCCATCCCGGGACTCAGTCTGGTGAACCTTCGCTGCACTCTCTCAATAGCGAGAACGTCCTTCTTCAGATCGGGAGACCAAAACTGAACACAATATTCCAGATGAGGCCTCACCAAGGCCTGTACAACTGCAGTAAGACCTCCCTGCTCCTATACTCAAATCCCCTAGCTTTGGAAGCCAACATACCATTTGCCTTCTTCATCGCCTGCTGTACCTGCATGCCTACCTTCAATGACTGATGTACCAAGACACCCAGGTCTAGTTGCACCCCCCCTTTTACTAATCTGTCACCATTCAGATAATAATCTGCCTTCCAGTTTTTGCAACCAGTGTGGATAAACTCACATTTATCCACATTATACTGCATCTGCCATGCATTTGCCCAGTCACCTAACCTGTCTAAGTCCCTTGCAGCCTCCTAGCATCCTCCTCGCAGCTCACACTGCCACCCAGCTTAGTGTCATCTGAAAACTTGGAGATATTACATTCAATTCCTTTGTCTAAATTATTAATGTATATTGTAAGTAGCTGGGGTCCCAGCACTGAACCCTGCGGTACCCCACTAGTCACTGCCTGCCATTCTGAAAAGGACCTGTTTATTCCCACTCTTTGCTTCCTGTCTGCCAACCAGTTCTCTATCCACATCAATACATTACCCCCAATACCATGTGCCTTAATTTTGCACGTTAATTTCTAGTGTGGGACCTTGTCAAAAGCCTTTTAAAAGTCCAAATATACCACATCCACTGGTTCTCCCTTATCCACTCTACTAGTTACATCCTCAAAAAATTCTAGAAGATTTGTCAAGCATGATTTCCCCTTCATAAATCCATGCTGACTTGGACCGATCCTGTCACTGCTTTCCAAATGCATTGCTATTACATCTTTACTAATTGATTCCAACATTTTCCCCACTACCGATGTCAGGCTAACTGGTTTATAATTCCCTGTTTTCTCTCTCCCTCCTTTTTAAAAAAGTGGGGTTACATTAGCTACCCTCCAGTCCATAGGAACTGATCCAGAGTCTATAGAATGTTGGAAAATGACTACCAATGCATCCACTATTTCTAGGACCACTTCCTTAAGTACTCTGGGATGCAGACTATCAGGCCCTGGGGATTTATCGGCCTTCAGTCCCTTCAATTTCCCTAACACCATTTCCTGACTAATAAGGATTTCCCTCAGTTCCCCCTTTTCGCTAGACCCTCGGTCCCCTAATATTTTCGGGAGGTTATTCGTGTCTTCCTTAGTGAGGACAGAACTAAAGTATTTGTTCAATTGGTCCACCATTGCCTTGTTCCCCATTATGAATTCCCTTGATTCTGACTGCAAGGGATCTACATTAGTCTTCACTAATCTTTTTCTCTTTACATATCTATAGAAGCTTTTGCAGTCAGTTTTTATGATCCCTGCAAGCTTACTCTCATACTTTATTTTCCCCCTCCTAATTAAACCCTTAGTCCTCCTCTGCTGAATTCTAAATTTCTCCCAGTCCTCAGGTTTGCTGCTTTTTCTGGCCAATTTATATGCCTTGGATTTAACACTTTCCCTAATTTCCCTTGTTAGCCACAGTTGAGCCACCTTCCTTTTTTTATTCTTATGCCACACAGGGATGTACAATTGTTGTAGTTCATCCATGTGCTATTTAAATGTCTGCCATTGCCTATCCACCATCAACCCTTTAAGTATCATTCTCCGGTCTATCCTAGTCAATTCACATCTCATACCGTCAAAGTTTCCTTTCTTTAAGTCCAGGATCCGAGTCTCTGAATTAACTGTGTCACTTTCCATCTTAATGAAGAATTCTATCCTATTATGGTAACTCTTCCCCAAGGGGCCTCGCACAAGATTGCTAATTAACCCTCTCTTGTTGCACAAGACCCAGTCTAGGATGGCCTGTTCTCTCGTTGGTTCCTCAACATATTCGTCTAGAAAACCATCCCTTATACACTCCAGCAAATCCTCCTCCATAGTATTGCTACCAGTTTGGTTAGCCCAAACAATATGCAGATTAAAGTCACCCATGATAACTGCTGTACCCTTATTGCATGCGCCCCTAATTTCCTGTTTGATACCATCCCCAACCTCCCTACTACTGTTTGGTGGTCTGTACACAACTCCCACTAATGTTTTCTGCTCATATAGATTCCACATCATCCACGCTAATGTCCTTCCTTACTATTGCGTTACCCTCCTCTTTAACCAGTAACGCTACCCCACCTCCTTTTTCTTCCTGTCTGTCATTCCTGAATATTGAATACCCCTGCATGTTGAGTTCCCAGCCTTGGTTACCTTGGAACCATGTCTCCGTAATCCCAATTACATCATATCCATTAACAGCTATTTGCGCCTTATTACGAATGCTCCTCGCATTGAGACTCAGAGCCTTCAGGCTTGTTTTTTTTAACACTCTTTGTCCTTTTAGAATTATGTTGTAATGTGGCCCTTTTTGATTTTTGCCCTTGATTTCTCTGTCCTCCACTCTTGCTTTTCTCCTTCCTACCTTTTGCTTCTGTCCCCTTTTTACTTCCCTCTGCCTATCTGCATAGATTCCCATCCCCCTACCTTTTTAGTTTAAACCCTCCCCAACAACACTAGCAAACACTCCGCCTAGGACATCGGTTCCGGTCCTGCCCAGGTTCAGCCCATCCGGTTTGTACTTGTCCCACCTCCCCCAGAACCGGTTACAATATCCCAGGAATTTGAATCCCTCCCCCTTGCAGCATTCCTCAAGCCACGTATTTATCTGAGCTATCCTGCAATTCCTACTCTGTCTAGCACTGGTAGCAATCCTGAGATTACTACCTTTGAGGTCCTACTTTTTAATTTAACTCCCAGCTCCCTAAATTCAGCTTGTAGGACCTCATCCCATTTTTTACCTATATCGTTGGTACCTATATGTACTACGACAGCTGGCTGGTCACTCTCCCCCTCCAGAATGCGCTGTAGCCGCTCCGAGACATCCTTGACCCTTGCACCAGGGAGGCAACATATCATCCTGGAGTCTCGTTTGCGGCCGCAGAAACGCCTATCTATTCCCCTTACAATAGAATCCCCTATCACTATAGCTCTCCCACTCTTTTGCCTGCCCTCCTGTGCAGCAGAGCCAGCCCTGGTGCTATGGACTTGGCTGCTGCTGCCTTCCACTGATGAGTCATCTCTCCCAAAAGTACCCAATGTGGTGTATCTGTTTTGGAGGGAGATGCCTGCAGGGGACATTTGCACTTCCTTCCACTGCTCTTCCTGATGGTCACCCATTCCCTATCTGCCTGTGTAACCTTTATCTGCAGTGTGACCAACTCACTAAACGTGCTATTCATGACATCCTCAGCATCACAGATGCTCCAGAGTGAATTCATGTGCAGCTCCGGTGCCGCAATGCGTCCCTGACTTTGCACATAGCACAGGAGGAGCATGACGCGGGTCTGGGCTCTCCTGCCATGATTTAACCCTTAAATTACTTAATTTGGCAACATTACAAAGGTTTCAGTGTCTGAGATTGGTATAAATTGGTGAGATTAATTTAAGGTTAGACGCCTTAGAGCTGATAAATTAACTGCATTAGTTAGCCAGTCTATGGAATAGATTAAAGTCGATGGGCTCAATTTAACTCTTTGCTGATTTTTGGTACCCAGGAAGATTAACGGACGATTTTTTTTTGTGACCGATTGCGCCGAAAAAAAGTTGCAACTTTCGCCAAAGTAAAATTTCATTTTGGCGCTGCGGTACCCAAAGTTGAGTCTAGGAGTGGAGCTTCAAGTGTGCGCCAAAAAGTCTCTGAGCATGCGCAACACTAGGCTCTGTGTCTATGGAGAAGCGACATACAGTGATTTATGGCACTTTAATGATAACTTTGGGTATGTTTGCTGCTGTGCACAAAACTGTAGTGCTGTCTCCGATACTCACGGGGCTCGAGGCACAGGTCGGAGTGCCAGCCAGCAAGATCGCTCTCTCGGCCGGACAGAAACACAGGGGATCGGCGCTCAGCTTGGAAAGAAAGCGGGGAAGGCGGGGGAGGGGGTGGAGTCCAAGTGCCGAGCTCCTGTGCTTGTGTCTGGCCGAGGGAGCGACCCATGTCTGGAGCCTCGTGAACAGAGATTCTGTGGTGGGGTGGAGTCGCAATTTGCCTTCTCACGTAGCATTCTCACATTCACACATTCTAAACATTATGTGGAAAAAATTTAATTTCTAACATTCTGTGGGAAAAATTAACTTTCCGAGTTATTTTCCAAGTTCCCTCTGCAAAACTCATCATGAATTTGTGTTTTAAATTGTCATCTTCCCTCGCTCCAAAAATTCAGAAATATACTCAGCGTCGATTTCCTTAACATAGGGTTTTTTTGATCCGTACTTAAGGTCACTCTTCGCCATCCTTGAAAAAAAATCTGGGTTGGCGAAAATCGGTTAAATGACCAAAAAGAGCCAAAAATGGAACGGAAATCAGCTTTCACCCAGACCTGCGCCATAAAATCTGCCGTACAAAAAATCCGCCGCTGACAGTCACTGCCAGCGTACAAACGTTGAGGAAAGTTGCAAATTCACGATCGCTCAAAAAAAATCAGTGGACGCCAAAAAAGCGGCGCCGAATGGTGGCGGAAATTGAGCCCTCATAGGGTTCTATTTTCCACTTTGCCGATTTTTGCCGCCCAGTAGGACGTACGTCCGATTTTCTTGTGCCCGTTTGCGCCAAAAAAAAACAATTTTCACCAAAGTAAAATGTAATTTTGGCGCTGCGGTATCCAAAGTTAAATCTGGAGGTGGAGCTTCAAATGTGCGCTGAAAAGTCAGTGAGCATGGGCCGGGAAAAAAAATGTTTTTTCCCACTTGACGGGTGTGTCCACGCATCCACAGTGAACTTCTTGGTCTGGATCAGCAGCTTGTGAGAAGACATTGGGATCGGAGCTGGATCTGGACATTTAAATTTTAGCTGCAAATGATGGATCCAAGAGAAGGGGAAGGAGAAGGACAAGGTGAAGGAGAAGGGGGAAGGGCCAAGAGGTTTCTAGCAAAAGAAATTGAGCCCCTGGTAGACATCATTGAGAGGCGATAGGATATGCTTGAGAACAAAGGGAGAATGAGACTAGAGAAACTGAAAACCTCACTACTAGCAAAACTGCGGGAACAAGTTGCAGAAGAGTTCAATGCAGTGGCCATGACCCCGAGAAGCGGTGTGCAGGTCAAAAAGAAGTGGCAGGACCTTGGCCAAGCAGTTACTGTAAGTATTTATGCACTGCAATTACATTTGTAAATGTGACTAATGTGTGTGTGTGTGTGTGTGTGGCACAACAGAAGAACCCTCTCTTAAAAGGTTCTATTTTCATCTTTGCAGAAGAAGGTGTCACTGATGAACCGAGAAAGGTCAAAAACTGGAGGAGGTGCGCCAAGTAAGCTGCAACTAACAGCCGTGGAACAGAGGATCGCTGATATGATTCAATCTCACAAGAGAAGATCAACCACCAATGTGAACGCTGGGCCCAGGTTACTGAGAGAATCGGACGATGGGAGGGAATCCAAGTGACGAGCTCCTGTGTTTGTGTCCGGCCGAGGGAGCGATCCTTCGGCTGGCCGGCGCTCCTCCGACCTATGCCTGGAGCCCTGTGAGCAGAGATTCAGTGGTGGGGTGGGGTGGTATCACAATTTGGCCATTCTCAAAAACATTCTGTGGGAAAAATTAACTTTCTGAGTTATTTTCCTGCGTTACCTCTGCAAAAATCATCATGAATTTGTGTTTTAAATTCTCTTCTTCCCTTGCTCCAAAAACTCAGAAATATACTCAGCGCCTATTTCCTTAAGTTAAGGTAGGGTTTTTCTGATCGGTACTTAAGGCCACTGTGCGCGCCCTGAAATAAATTGTTGTTGGCGAAAATCATTTAAAGGGCCAAAAACGGCACGAAAATCAGTTTTCAACCAGACCGATGGCAAAAAAATCTTGCGTACAAAAAAACAGCGCTATCAGTCGTCGCCAGCGTAAAACTTTGAGGAAAATTGCAAAATGAAGATTGCTCAAAAAAACGGCCCCACTGGTGGCGAAAATAGAGCCCTATATCATTGTAGTTAACACTGTTTCCAGAGC